>NC_089255.1:14753766-15080914 GCF_963930625.1 Muntiacus reevesi | reverse complement strand
GGCTTGACCTTCAGGACTGCTCCTCGACTAGAAAAGTCTTAGAAAATATTTAGCCCCAATCCCTCATTGGGCTTCCCTGGTGGCTCAGAAAGTAAAGAATCCACCTGCAATGCGGGAGTCCTGGGTTCGATCCCTGGGTTGGGAAGATCCCCTGGAGAAGGAAATAGCAACCCGCTCCAGTATTCTTGCCTGGAAAATCCCACGGACAGAGGAGCCTGGCAGGCTACAGTCCATGGGGTTGCAAAGAGTCGGACACGACCAAGTGACTGAGCATGCACAGTCCCTTATTTATAAGCAAGGAAACTGAGGCCCAGAGCTAGAAAGGCCTACAGCAAGGTCACCCTTGGAACTCAGCTCTCCCAACACCCAGTCCACATCACTTCTACTCCCTGTTGTATTTCCACCTGGTGTGAAAAGTGCCAAAGTGTCAGTGCACCCACCATCTTCACCCCTTGTCTCAAGATCACTAGGTAGCAGCTCACGTGCGTGCGTGTTAAGTTGCTTCAGTCCTGTCCAGCTCTGTGTGACCCCGTGGACTACAGCTCTCCAGGCTCCTCTGTCCATGAGATTCTCCGGGCAAGAGTACTTGAGTGGATTGCCATGCCCTCCTCCCAGGGATCTTCCCAACCCTGGGATCGAAACTTCGTCTCTTGTGTCTCCTGCATTGGCAGGCAGATTCTTTACCACTAGCGCCTGCAAAGCCCCAGGTAACAGCTACATGAACCAAATTCTAATACGGGTAGGGCACTCATTCTTCTACCACGCTGTATGTACTGACCTTCCCAGATAATACGTTTGCATTTTCCCTAAGATCTTTCATGTCTAAAACACACTGATGATGGAATTTGGGCTTGACTGTAAAGGAAATCCATGAGGAATAAACCCACAAAAACTGGGCAACAAGGTTTGGGGGAGAATGGATACATGTGTATGTATGACCAAATCCCTTTGCTGGTCACCTGAAACTACCACTACATTGTTAATCAGCTATACCTCAATACAAAATAAAAAGTTTAAAGTTAAAAACAAAATTGACCAACCAGCCTAGGGGATGCCCTTGTATCATTCTCTCCTCTTCAACCCCCAGATTTCCCAACCTCTCATCTGTGGCTCTTTTCTGCAGGGTTTATAGCAACATCCCAAGAGGGGCTGAGATTTTCTGCCTCAGCAGGTGTGTGAATGCACACTAGGATGGCCCCCGTTGTTTACTCACCAAGTTGTGTCCAACTCTTTGGAGACTCCATAGACTGTAGCCTGCCAGCCTCCTCTGTCCATGGGATTTCCCAAGTAAGAATGCTGGAGTGAGTTGCCATTTCCTTCTCCAAGGGATCTTCCTGACCTAGGGATTGAGCCCAAGTCTCCTGAATTGGCAGCTGGATTCTTTTCCACTGAACCACCTGGAAAGCCCAAGGTGGCGCCTAACTGCAGGAAAAGTCTAGGCTTCAGAACACCACAAACCTGGGCTCATCTGCTTTTCAATCTGTGGGAACTTGAGGATGTTACATCCACCTACTGAACACAGTTTCTTCATCTGTAAAATGGACATGATGCTGCACACCCCTAAGATTTCTTTGAGGAAAAAATAGGAGATGATGTGTGACGTGTCTGCCATGGGCAGATGCTGGATCAGTTAGTTCCCTTTGCTAGCCAATTTCCCAAGAAAGGATATGGTGTCCAGGAGAGGTTTCCAGGAAAAGGGCCCCCGAGGCCAGTTTTGGTGGCAGAATGATAGATTTTATCCAAGTCGTCCCTCCTCCCCGACAGTGCCAATTGTCAGGCCTGGGACAGCCTCAGCCATTGTTGCTGTGGAAATCTCACTAAGGAACATCCTAAGCTCTTTTCCTGGCTCAGGTCCCCGGAGTGGGTTCCCAACACCGCAGCGCATGCATGCCCTCTGCTATTTTCTCTTGGAACAAATAAAAGCCGGCACCATGACTCATGCTGGTTAACAATAAATCACTACAGAAGCAAAGCCCAGGATACGATGAAACTACCTAACACACGAGAGGGAGGGAGAAAGAGATCGAGAGAGACTGTAGTCACTGGGGACATGTTGGCCAGGGGCCCAGGCCCAAGCCACCCAGCAGACCACGCAGTCGGGCAACACATGGACAAGCAGAGAGTGAGCCACAGAGGGCTGGACGGTTATACAGACGTTTATCCTCACGGAGCTGTGGGCTCCTTCAAGGGCTCAGAAATACAAAGCGGCATTGAGAGCGGCCAAGAAAAGCCTGTCAGCCCCAGAACGCAGCGAACCTGTAAGATGCAGCCTGCAAGTGGTCCCGCATCTCCAGATTTTTCGCTTCTATGTTAGCTTTCTAACTCTCTCTTAAAAAAAAGAAAAAATACCGAAACAACACAGGAAAGTTAGAGGCTTGAAGAGCATGTCAGCAAGAGCCTAGGTCACCTCTGACACACTCACAGCCTGGCCAGCCAGAGTCAGAGCCGAGGCCGGTCCTCAGGGCCATAGGATGGCCATCGTGCTGGTCCTGGCGGGGCAGGGAGCCAACTTCTACGTGCTCTGGGGGTGAGAGGCACAATCTCAATAGTGGAAACATTGAAAGGAAAGTCTCCCGGTTTCTAACCTCTAAGAAAGAAAATAAATCTAATTTGGGCAGTTCAGGGAAGCCAGAGGGATTTGCCCGCTCAGCATCTTTTCCAGCCTCCATCCCCCAGCCCTGCCCCCACCAGCAGCCTGTGGGCTCTCGCACCTCCCTCCCTTCTCTGACGCCAGTGCTATCCGTTTTGTGACTCTGAAGTCCTTCCTAAATCCAGCGCAGGAAAGGAAAGGGGTGCCCCTCCCTTGAGCTGAAGAGACGCTAATGCTGAGATTCACTCCATCTTGAGAATGGCCTTCTATAATTTATAAGCTTGAATTTTCGTGACTGGTATTCCATCACTCCTTGGCACTTTATCTGCATTCACCATAGCGGACACCAGGGGGAGCAAGGCCTCCTCTCTAATCATCTGGTTCCCTTGGATGCCACTAAGGCCCGCATCTGCTTCTATTTGGCTAAGCTATAAAATGTGAGACACTAAATTCCTTACTGAAAACCACAAAGTGGAGTAAACATGATTTAAAGTTATATGCAATTAGAAAAGCAAATCAACATGCTCTATGTGCTTTTTCCTCACTAATCTTCGCTGTGATCTGTCACTAACCTAACCCTTGTTTTCTCCAGGCGTGGATAGAATACCTTCTTCTAACTTTCCCTGACTATTTCATGAAGAATCAAGGGCTCTTCAGGATTTCAAACTCTTGCAGATGTTTATTCTTTTCTTTCAACAACTTCCTTTCTACACGGCAGCAACACTCAGACACACAGACAATGGCAAAAGCTTCCTATTGGTATAAGACCATCTTGACAAGGTTCCTGTCATTCTCTGTGGCGTTCATAAATCCATCCCACTCTCTCTCTCGAAGTATCTCTTCCTATTTTAGCTGTGAGGAATCATCCTGAGCCAATAATGCAGAGAGACAAAGAGAGGGAGAATATATTGGGTTGGCCAGAAAGTTTTGTTTGGGTTTTTCCCCACTTGGACAAATCCAAATCAACTTCTTGACCAACTCAATAGAAAAAGCCAATTAAGAGAAATGGAAAATGAAATGGAGTGTAAGGAAGAAGAGAGAAGATGGACTGGAGAGTGAAGAGCCAAGAGAGTAAGGAAAGAAAGGGGGCTACAAGCCCCCAAGGGCAGGGCTTGCCTTTTACTTGTCTGCATCTCTGGTGCTTGGCACAGGCCAACAGGACGAGAAGAGAATGATTCTAGAACTGGTTCCTAAATCTCAAGGAAGCCCAAAGCTGGATGTTCTTGTTATAAAGAATCTGGGGAAAATGGCCACCCCCATGGGAGAGGTCGGCATCTTCTGTCTTTTTCTTCCCCCTGGAAACCTTGGAGGGGCCCAGCAGAAGCGAAGTCAGGCAGAGAGCAGAGGGCAGTGGTAGTAGACGGCAGCTTGTCCCCCCACCCCCGCTGCCTTCCCACTCCCCAGAATGGCTTTCCTGCGACAGCAGCCCCTCTCTGAGCTGTCCCCCTGCCTCTCCCCAGCTGCTGAGCCAAGGATTTTGTAACCCAAGGAGGATGATGATTTTCCAAAAATGTCAAGACAGGCTTTGCCCTCCTGTGGCTCAAGCGAGTCCACGGCCTTTGTTTCTTCTCGGCTTCTCAAAATAAGAGGAATGCTGTCAGGGTAGCCATTACTCACAGCCTGGAAGGAGGAGGAGGGAAAGCAATCTGAGCTTTAACCAGATGGAAGAAAGTACTTCGAAGGATTTTGCAGAGCCAGTGATTCCCCCAGGCAGCCAGGGGCTCCCTAATGGAACACAGACTGGCTTCTGTGTTCTCTGCTCTCCTACACCCCACCCATCTCCCAGAGATGGGGAGAGGACCAGGCAAGAGAGGGAGGCCAAAGAGCTGCCCCTTAGCCAACTGGTGACCTGGGTGAGTGACTTAGCTTCTCTGGACTGCAGTTTCCATGACTTCAACATGGGGCTGCTTCTCTCTTTCACAGGGCTGTGGCGAAGATTAACCAAATTAATGTCAGAGGAAGTGCCTAGCACAATTTCTGACACAGCCCTCCCCCCAAACATTCATTCTTTGGTGCATTCATTTGTTTATCTGTTCATATAAAGTGCTTTGAAAGTAGATGAACACATGACCCAGTTTTATCAACTCTTTCCTACTGGGGCACACCATCCCCAGTTCCATTCTTTCAAACCCTGATAATCACCTGATAATATAATCTAGGGATTCCCAAGGCTGGCAGAACAGAATTGCCTGTGAAAGTTTAAAAAAGAAAACAGATTCCTTAACCCAACCCAAGACTTAACAAAAGTCAGACTCTCTAGAGGTAGGAATCCCCAGGCAAGGCTAATGCCCAAACAGGTTCTGAACCACTGAATCCTTTTTTAAGAGTCTGAGTTCTCATGGATTCTGAGGCTAGCTCCTTTCCAGGCTTATGCAGAGAGTGACCCTCACTACCTGAATCCAGTAGCAGGAATACAGAGACCAGAAAGCAGGTGGGGGTTACCTGATGCAGGGGGATGATGCGATGTTCTCAAACATGTGGGCATCTATCTGTCTACACTTCATGCCACTTTAGATAGAGTTCTCTGGACAAGTGAAGGGAGACAAGAGCAGATTTGGAATGTCAGGAAGATGTGGGTGGGTGGCGAGAAAGATGAGGGATGAATGATGCGAGCCTGGGTTGAGAATGACTTCACCACAAGCTCTGTGAAGATGGGAACTTGTCTGTCCCTCTGGGTCCCTCCCAGGCCCAGCCTTCCCCCTGGAAAGCATGTTAGATAATGCACATAAGCGCTGGCACAATCAGGACCCAGCTGTCAGTCCTCTCTGAAGGAAGCCCCTGCCCCTTCTTCACCGAGTGACTTCTCTCTACCTGCAAGCCTCCATCCAAGAGTTGCCTACTCCAGGAAGCCTTCCCAGATGGCTGAGCAAGGGCCCTTGCACTGTGCCTCACCCACCTGCTCCCACACACACAGTACTGTCCTCCACCCCGAGGTCATCAGGTTTGGTCTCTGAGCCCCACCAGACGAAGTGTATGAACTCTGCCTCAATCCGCAGTGTTTGGCACACAGCCAGTTCTCAACTATTTCTTCAGACTGAACTTGTCCAAGCCTGTCCTTTTACAGATCGGGAAACTGAGGCCCTGAGGGAGCAAGTGGATCACCCCAGGTCACTTAAGCCCATCTGGGAATAGATCAGAGCTTTCCCTAGACAGGTAGGCAGGCCCATGACCAAAAAATAGTATCTGTCCTTTTGCCTCCAGGCCCTCTCCTCTTTTCTACCTCAGCTGAGTCCACATGACTAGTGGAAAGAGCTGCGGACACAATCAGAATATTGTCTCCCAGTTGTGTCTCAGCCTGTACTCAGAGGATCTGGACATTCTCTGGGCCTTGCTTCCTTCTCTAGTCTGATGGGACCACCTCTCCTTGTCCAGCTGCCTCCCCTAGCCGTGGGCAGGATGAAATGAGCTGTTCAGTGAGTTCACTGGTCACATAGAGAGTATCACCATCCTAATTATGAGCTAAAGGACGCATGCCACCCCCCAATTCCAAAGCCTCTTTCCTTGCAACCGCCAAGTACTACCAAGGAACCATCAGACCAGTGCATACCAAGAAGTTAAATGTATACATTCCACTGAGAAACATCTGCCCACGCTATCACTGTGTTTATGTTTCATTTTCAGAGGAAAGAGTTGTGATAAACGTGGGTGATGGGGGAGATGGGAAAGACTCAGCATGCCTTGGAAAATCAAGCAAGGGTTATCAGACATTTTGAAAAAAGAAAGGGGGATTTTTACACTGTGGATGCAGCCTTTCTTGCAGGGGATGGGGGCCAACATCAGACCACAGACGCTTTCCTGGGGAGCTGGGCCAAGGGCATCCCAACACTGGTGGTCCATCTGCAGATGGTACCCAGAAGAGCTCAACACAGCTCTGCTCCCAGCTACATCCCAAGAAGCAGAATGAAGATTCAGCTTGTCTTTGCAAAATGAGCAGCTGCCTGCATCTGTCCATCTGTTATTCATTCAACAGTTACTGAGACTTGACTGTGTTCAAAGTACTTTGAGCAGCACCAAGGGGGAGATTTAAAGTTGCTTCTGCTAACTAGGGGCAAATTATATAAAGGGGGGGGGGGGGAACAGACAAGAAGGGTACAAAGCATCATGAGAACTGAGAGAGATCTTTTAGCTGAGAGATCAAGGAGGGCTTCCTGGAGGAAGAGGCGCTAATGAGTGGATAAAAGGGAGTCAGTTCAATGGTTTGTGATGAGGGGACTGCACACAGAGGCAGGAATGAGAATGCCAAGTGTGGTGATAAAAGGACCAGCAGCCCTGTGAGACTTGGCATCGGGACATGAGGAGGTAAGGGGCATCCAGCTCGACGGCACAAGCTGGCCACTCTCTTCTTCACAGTCAGTGGGTCAGGCCCTCATTTTCCCTTCAGATGGGTTGAAAGTGTGCTTTGCCGTCACCTCCCCTCCCCTTTGGTCTTCTGTTCAAAGTTCTTCTGCACATTAGGAAAAAATGCTGTTTGGCTGTAAGCTGAGGAGGACCCAGAAATTCCCAGGAACAAAGTAGAGTGTCAAGCTTGCGAGATCAACAGCTGTGAGGATGCCTGTCAGCGGGCTCTGTGCCCAAGATGATGGGGAGGCCCCAGGGCCAGCCTGCAGCCTGACAGGCAAGCGCTCTGTACCACTCCGGGCATTGCTGTACATCCCCACTGGGCACTGAGGGCTTTTTATTCATCAGTATTGATAAAGACCTTGTGTGATGGGGAAAGTTTTTTGTATTTTTATTTGTTTATTTTTGCCTGCGCTGGGTCTTCATTGCTGTGCGTGGGCTTCCTCTAGTTGCAGTGAGCTGAGACTACTCTTCGTTGCGGTGCATGGACTTCTCATTGGGGTGGCTTTTCTTGTTGCAGAGCATGGGCTCTAGAGCACAGGCTCAGTATTTGTAGCACACAGACTTAGTTGCCCCCAAGGAATGTGGAATCTTCCCTGGCCAGGAATCCAACCCATGTCCCCTACTTTGGCAGGCAGATTCTTAACCACTGGATCACCAGGAGAGTCCCAGGAAAAAATGTTTAAGCACCTTAACAGTTTTCAATAGGAAAAGGGATGAAACAATTTCAATATTCATCAGTAGGAGAATGATAAAGACTCTGCCTACCATGCAGGAGACCCAGGTTTGATCCTGCGTCAGGAAGATCTCCTGGAGAAGGGGATGGCAACGCACTCCAGTATTTTTGCCTGGAGAACTCCATGGACAGAGGAGCTTCGTGGGCTATCGTCCTTGGAGTCACAAAGAGTCAGACATGACTGAACGAATAACACTACTACTATTACACTACTAACCAGTGTAAAGGATGAGACAGAGTTATTCTATCCATCTATACCAGTGCCACCCCTAACAGTGAGGGTCCTGGGTTGAAAAAACAAATGGGGCCTCTGGCCCATGGCGCATCATCTTTTCCTCCCACCTATAGTTCCCTCTTGGTGTTAAAGGGATCTCACACGTGTGGACACCCCATCCTATATATATATATATCCAAGCTCTGTCCACACCTCCGGAGAAGGCAATGGTACCCCACTCCAGTACTCTTGCCTGGAAAATCCCATGGCCAGAGGGGCCTGGTAGGCTGCAGTCCATGAGGTCGCTAAGAGTCAGACACGACTGAGCGACTTCACTTTCACTTTTCACTTTGATGCACTGGAGAAGGAAATGGCAACCCACTCCAGTGTTCTTGCCTGGAGAATCCCAGGGACGGGGGAGCCTGGTGGGCTGCTGTCTATGGGGTCGCACAGAGTCTGAACAACTGAAGCGACTTAGCAGCAGCAGCAGCAGCAGTCCACGCCCCTAGCAAGTGGTGGTGTGGTCCACCATCAGAAAGGCAGATCCAGGGAAGAAGCCTGTCCTGAGCTGTTGGAGCTGGCAATGCTGGTGTCCCAATGACCCAGAGTGGGGGGATGTGTGCTCTGGATTCCTCTCCCCTTGACCCCCAGGACTCCTCACCCCATAGAAAGGGGTGAGAGGGGTCAGTGCAGGACCCAGGCAGGGGTGACCAGGTCTAAGTGTGGCATTGATATATACTGACATGAAAAGTATAAAATAATTAAGTGAAACAGCACACTGCAGAACCGTGTGTGTAGAGTGATTTCATTTTTTTAATTTCCTACATAAACGCCTAGAAGTTCTTCTGCATCCCTGCTGCTAATAGTCATTTCATTTATAGAGGGCTGGGTTGAGAAGGGACATGAATGGTTTTGCACATTATACTTTCCACAGTTCTGTGCTATGAATGTTATATAAGCATGTATTATTTTTATAATCTAAATTCTTAATAGTTTTTGTGTCATACTTTTTTGCATCAATTAAAGCAGATATTTCTATATGTTTCCTTATGACCAAAAGAAACAAAATTTTTTTAAAAATCCAAACTTTCTTGGATTTTTTTAAAAATCCAAATTTTTTTTAAAAATCCAAAAATCCTGGATCATTCCTGGATGGTCAAGGAGGTTGTTGTGGTCGTGATCCCAATAATGTAGCAAAAATTCCTCAGACATGTTTTTTCACTTGTCCAGAGGACCTCCTCTCTTCAGCGGGTCTTTCATACAAGGGCTTCCCATCCTGCCTGCATGTCTGGGAGCTTCTAAAATTAGATTTCCAGGTCCCAGGCCCCAACTGACTAAATTAGAGTCTTTTGGACATCGTGCCCAGGAATCTGCATGTGTGACTCCCCAGGTGACTCTGATGACCAGCAAGGCCTGGGTCCCCCCGCCCTTGAAGCCCTGGGTGATCAGTAGCCCAGGCAGTGGCTCAGTCCCATTCAGTAGATGGGAACACTGAGGCCCAAGGCAGTCAACAGCCTTGTCTCAGACCAGGATGTGCAGTCTGTGGTTCCTCCTCTAGAGCTGGTTCTCCTCTCCCAGCTGAGTCAACAGGTGTTGGCAGACAAAAGAAGGCCTGCTGTCAGTGGTCCCAGCTGCAGGCTATCGGATTACAGTGGTGCCACTAAGCCAGGCATTTAGCTGATTTGTTCAACAACTATATTTGGAGGCCCTAATCGGTGTCGGGCACTGTCTGGGAGCTGGAGTGTTTAGAGCTGCCAACCTGACCGACAAGGTCCTAGCTCCCTAGCAGTTCAAATCCTACTGGGAGATAAAGATGATTAGAAGACAGCATCTGAGAGTGCAGAGTGCTATGAGAAAGAAAAGGTAAGGTGGGGAGGTAGGAGTGACAGGTAATCGGGAAAAACATCTTTGGGAAAGTGACGTTGGAAATGAATCCTAAATGATGACCCCTCTGTGCACAGCGTTCATAGCAGCCGTGGTAAAGGTGGGGACAGACTGCTGGGCCACAGTGAGAAATAACAGCGCCTTGGAAGACCTGGTGAGAGGATGGATTTCACTAGAAGGAATGTGGGGCTTTGAGCCAACAAGGGTTGTGGCGGTCATGCCTCTGCTCCCCTACGTGGTGCTTCTCAAACCTGGAGGGCTTGTTAACACACAGATGCTGGAACCCACCTACAGCTTCTGTTCTCTTCCTTGTTGGTCTCAGGTAGGGCCCAAGATGATGCGTTTCTAATAAGCTCCTGGGGAGGCAGGCGCTGCTGGGCTGGGAACCATCCTGAAAACCACTGCTCTGCTGTAATGGCCTGTTGGCCTGCCCGCCCTCCCTGCTAGGCTGGAGGCCTCCTGAAGGCAGAGACCGCGTGTTCCCCGCCCTGCCCTCACTGCTCACTGCATTCACAGGAGTTCAGTAAGTGCGTAAGATTCAGTGGGTGAATGAGGGTGTGGATCATCAGCCACAGGAAGTGATATCGTAAAGGCCTCAGAACGTATACGCACTGTGTAACGGTATTAGCCAGAGCTCCTCAGAGAAACAGGATAGATAGGTAGAGAAAGGGAGAGAGAGATTATAAGGAATCGGCTCATAAGGTTGGGAGGCTGGCACTTCCCCACATCTGCAGTGTGAGTCAGCAGAATGAAGACCCAGGAGAGCTGAGAGTATAGTTCCAGTCTGAAAGCCAACAAGCTGGAGACCTAGGAAGAACCAGCATTTCCATTTGAGCCCAAGGCAAGAAAAAGTCAATATCTCAGCTCAGAAGCAGTCAGTCAGGATGGATTCTCTCTTATTCAGGGGAGGGTCAGCCTTTTTGTCCTCTTCGGGCCTTCAACTGATTAGACAAGGCCCACCCATATTGGGGAGGACAATCTGCTTTACTCAGTCTACAGATTTAACTAGTAATCTCACCAAAAACACCCTCACAGACACACCCAGAATACTGTTTGACCAAATATCTGGGCACTGCCTTGGACCAGTCAGGTTGACACATGAACTGAACCATCACAGTGTACATGGTTGTTTAAAATACACCCAGTGGATCCTCATGTCTGAGGAGGGGTTTATGGAGGAAGGGAGTAAGAAGTGTGCTGGCAGACAGAGGGGTTCTCATTCTCCTGGCCTCCAGGAGTCTAGGCCTCCCAGGCACCTGGGCCACAGTGAACCACAAGCCCCTCCAACCGGCCCAGCTCCCCTCGGCAGGCCCTGGGGGTGGGGAGAGCTCTCCCTTCACACCCCACCCCCAGCCAGGCCAGAGTTTGCTGTGCTTAGCGCTTGCCCGGCCCCATCTTGAACACATTAGCCCCCGACTCAGCTGGCTGGAGGAGGTTACATTTTCCATGGAGAGAGAGGGAGAGAAACAGCTTGCTAGAGGAATAGTCTCTCTTTGTTCCCTTAAGCTCTCTGCTCCTCAAGTGGGAGCTCCTCCCTGATGCCTCGATCTGATTTCAGTGAAGGAAATGAAGCCAGCGAGAAATGGAGCAGAGGGCCTGGAGTGGGTTTGAGTGAAGGAGGGGTGCTGGAGAGAGGAACAGGTGAGGAAGAGCAGCGTCTCCTGGGGGCAGGCCCAGCTGGCTTGGGTGGGGGAGGGCAGCCCTCTCCACATGCTAGGTGCTGCCCCGCGCCCAGAGCTGGGTTTGCTGAACTCGCCCCTCCTTCTTGATGGTGGACGGAGCACCAGACTTGCAGTCCCAGCTCTGAAACTGACCAGTGTCTCCCCACAGGCCTGCCACATCCACCTTCTGAACCTCAGATACAGTCTGTCCTTTCAGCCCCAAAACTGTTCTGGTGATCAAAATCAAATACGATTCAATTGCATCAATTATCCTTCAATTAAAAATAAATTTTAAAAATTTTAAATGATTCATTAAAGTAAATGGCTGATGATAATTGGACTTTCTGGGGTGTGAAGTCCAGGTCTCACAGTGAGGGGCAAAGAAGCTCACCAGAGAGGGGATGAAGCCCACATCTTGCCTCTACAAGCCAGTCCAGGCTGGTCTCTGACTCAGGACCTCCTCCAGGAGCAAGCCCATTCTTTGAAGATGTCCTTTTTCCTTCCCCAACAGCTGGTGGCCTTTTTGTTCCCATGGCTTCTGCTGGTCCCATCTACTGGGGAGCTAAACTGCTCACAACTGCCTCCCCAGACACAGCCAGTAAAGGCCAAGCTGAGCCTAGACTCTCAGCCTCTTCCACCTCCAAGGCTTGGAGTGGGGAGCACTGCCCTGGGAGTCAGGACACCCTGCACCCATCCTGCTCTGCCACCATCTCCTCTGAGTCATCAGACATAATACTTCCGATGCCTCACTGGGGGACATGACAAACTTAGCCCAAGGAACCTCCACATTTCCTCCCAACTCTGATGGTCTACAAGGCCAGTTACCAGGTAACCAGAAACATCTTGGCTACAGGGCTTCCTGTCCAAGGGGCTTGTTGTAAGTGGGATGCACACAGAACAAAAGGATTTCTGTTTCTCCAAGGCTGAAACTGAGGGTAGTTTATGCATTCAGTTATACAACCAGGGAGAAATAATATACATGGTGTCAGCAAGTCTGCCCACCACTCACACATTAAGTATATGCCCCAGATGGAGCATGAGCTGGGGGATATGAATCTGCTCCTCTCTCATTGATCCTGGATGCTGTGTTCCTCTTTTAGCATAGTAGTATATGGAATTTCTAAGGGTAATTTTAACTATGTGCTTTTGGGTTTGGGTTTTTTTTTTTTCTTTTTGCCTTACACTCAACTTAGGATACTTTCAGTTATAAATACCTAAAAACTTAATTTAGACTTATGTAGTAAAAAGTAGTTATTGCATATATATCTGAAGAATCCAGCAGCAGCATGCTTCAGGTACAGTTTGATCCAGGGGTTCACAGTATCTTTGGAATTTCAGCTCTTTCTCTTGATGCTTCTCTCAGTCCTTCCTCTCTCAGTACATCAGCTCATGCCCCTCATCAGTAAGGTGGCTGCTAGCAGTTCCAGTTCTGCATCTGTACACCGTGTCATCCAGAGAACAGGAACTTCTTTGGTCCCTAAGGCCTAAGAGGAGATACCGAGATTGGGTGAGTTACATCACTGACCTGCCATGACTCAACCACTTCAGTCCAAGGATGACACTGCCTGGCCTGCAGGATCTGCTCAGTCCCTACAACCAGAAATGGAGCCAGCTTTCCTGGATCCACAAACAGAAATGAGGACTGTTGGGAAAATGGAAATGGAAAACTAGGGAAGTAAGCAATGTTGACTTTAAATGGGACCTGGGTCACGTCATTGAACCTCTGTGTGAGAAAACGTTCAATTTCTCAGCAGCCTTTTTCCCAGGCACTGCATCTGGAGGCTCCTCTTAGGCCTGTTGTTTAGTCTGACATTTTTACAACTCCATGGACTGTGGCCCCCCAGGCTCTTCTGTCCATGGGATTTCCCAGGCAAGAATACTGGGCTGGGTTGCCATTTCCTTCTCCAGGGGATCTTCCCAACCCAAGGATCAAACCGGCATCTTCTGTATTAGCAGGCAAATTGTTTATCACTGAGCCTCCAGGGAAGTCCCCTCTTAGGCCTGAGACGAAACCAAAAACTCTTGAAATTGCTGCTGCTGTAGACTGTCAGACAGAAGGTCAGATCAGTCCCTGGGGACCTTTTACCCTGGGCTTCAAGACCAACCTACCAGGGTGGTCTGCTAGGGCAGATGAGGGCAATTGGGCCCTCAAGGAATTGTGATGCTAAAACACTGGCCACAGCCGGCAGCAGGGATTTCATGCTGGTTTATGTGGGAAAGCCTGGGCTAACCAGTGAGGGTCTCCTGGAGCAGATGGGACTTTGTGCTGGGTCTTAAAGGGATGGTCTCCAGGTGGCGTCTGTACCCCACAGGGGATGCACAGGACAGCATACTGGAGCCTAGAAATAAAATGACTATTTTTATTTGGTTCTATTTAGGTTTATCTTTTATCTGGAAAAAATAGGATTACTGATGTTCAGTACACAGATTGACAGCTATGCACTGGTGTAATTGACCTGTAAATTTATACGCCCTGGGGGTACGTGTTACCTTTCTTCCCCCATCAGTTCGGTCAGTTCAGTCGCTCAGTCATGTCCAGCTCTTTGTGACCCCATGGACTGAAGCAGGCCAGGCCTCCCTGTCCATCACCAACTCCCAGAGTTTACTCAAACTCATGTCCATGTAAAAGGTTCAGAGATTAAATTGCCTTGAAGGATGGAACCAGGGCTGAGGTCTCCATCAGGCTTTGTTGGCGAGGGCATGAGTTAGGGATCCAGGGGCCCCTTCTCCTAGGCCATGTCCTGCTGGGATCCCAGGGGCCTGGCATGCAGCAAGGCCGCATCCTGCCTTCCTCAGGTGGTGATCTCCATAGTAAACCCCTCCCTTGGCAAGACCCTGCTTAGAAGGCAACACCAGGGACTTCCCTGGCGGCCCTGTGGTTAAGAATCTGCCTGCCAGTGTAGGGGACACAGGTTCGATCCCTAGTCCAAGAACTAAGATCCTACACGCCATGGGGCAACTAAGACTGGGCACCACAATGACTGAGCCTGCAGTTGTAACTACTGAAGCCCTCGCAGTCATACTCTGCAACCAGAGAAGTCACCGCAATGAGAAGTGGCCTTGAGGCCTTGAGGCTACAGATGGCTATATAAGGCTGAGGCTGCCGGAGCGGCAGGGGTGCCAGACCCCAGGAGCAATTTGGCTGGTCTTGGGGGTGACGCAAACATTTCCCCTGCGCTTCGCCAGTTATCCCGCCAGGGAGACTGAATCATGTTCTCAAAACCTCAAGCCTGATGGGCACACGTAATGCCGAGACTCAAGAATGGTAAAGAGGGCTGACCCAGGCCCCTCCTCCTTCATGACAAAGAAATATTTGGGGCAACACAGAGAAAACTGCCCCGGAACTAGTCCCAGCTTTGCCATTAACAGATCATGGGACCTGCGTCAGCTCACCTCTCTGGGCCTCGATTTCTGCATCTGTACTATGAGGACAGTAAGCCCTGTCCTGCTGCATCATGCAGTGCCAAGGACCCCAGAGGAATCATGTTTGGGAGAATGGGGCTGGGAGGTAGGGGGTGGCCCTTGTTCTTTGAAAAGGACAGAGTCCATCTTCAGGCAAATTTGGGTCACAATGACTTGGTATATTTACCAAGATAGTTGCATGTTGGCCATTTCCAGGACAGATGACTTCTAGGAAGGCTCCAGTCTTCGTGTGGAGGTTACTAGTTAGACCCACTCCTGTTCATCGATGCCGTGTGGCATCTGTGAGTCCCCACATTGATCCTGGGAGGTAAGCAGTGCTGGAATTGTTAACACATTTCACAGCCAAGAAAACCAAGGTCAGTGAACTTCTCCAGGCCACACAGCAACTCCTAGAATCTCAGCCCAAAGATCTTGCCCTGTAGTGGGGGCCCACCAAGCTGTTCATGGGGCTTTAGCATTCCACTTTGTAAAATGGGGAGAGCTGTGAGGAGTCCGCCTTCTCAAGCAGGACATCTAGAAGATGGCCAGGTTTTGTTTTTTCTAATCTAGAACCTGCTCTGCTTGATTGTGTTCCTCGAAGGCATGCTTTCCAGAAAAGCATGTTCCCAGAGGGAACATCCCTCTGGGACACTTGGTCACAGACCAGGTTGACCTTGAAAATGGGAGCAGCCAGAAAAGCAAGCTTGGAGCCCAAACTTTGAAACTTTGTTTACTGACCTCTCTGTCTCTTTGGCTGGAAAAAAAAATGCAGCAGCCTTGACCACACAGTCACGTGCAGAATTAAGTGGCCAAGTATCACGTCTAGACAAGTAGATTTTATGAGTCCAATTAACTCCTGCCAATCAAAAATAGTCATGCTTAATAAGTGGATATATTTAGAATCTGTCATTATCTGGTCCCCAGGGGAAAACCTCAGCTCTTATTTCATAGACTCTTAATTTCAAACAGAGCTCTGTTAGTTCCTACTTTGGACCTTAGTTCTCTCTCTTCAGAGCGGCGGGTGGGAGGCGGGCAGGGGGATAACTGACTATAAGAAGCCACGTAAGCCTTGTGTCACCTGAACCTCCATGTCCATCCCTCTCAACAATCTTAAGCCAGAAAATGAGCAATTGCTGCTTCTTTGGCTCGCATTGCCAGGGGTGGGAAGCTGCTGGGAGAACAGGGCTCCAGAAAGGTCTCTTCACTCCCGATGCGTCATGTGTGGCCCTCTGTGGCCCTCGGGGTCTGGAAGACGTCAGGGATGTGTGAGCCATGGCATCTCCTGCCAGGACAGCACAGCTGTGCCTGGGAGCTTCTGGGTCACTGTCAGCACCAGGACCCGAGCCAGCAGGCAGGTGGAGGCTGAGAGAGGGGCTGGCACCCAAAGCCTAAAGGGGTCCAGACATGCCCGAGGCAGGTGGTGCTGAAGGGAAACAGTGCCCGCTTTAAGGATTTTGCTTCCTGCCTGCTGGTGGGCACCTCTGGGCCACGTCCAAAGATGCTGCCTGCTGGTGGGTCGAGGGATAGAGGGGGCTTTGGGGGTGCTCTAAGGGGAGGGCTGGGGCCATCCAGACTGCAGTGGAATTCTCCCTGGACTCGAGGGATGGTGGCACTGCCAGGGCTTGGCCAGGTCAGGGGGAAGTAGTTGCTCTTTCTCTGGAGATACATGTGCATGTAAGCAACATGCATTAATTTCCAGGGGGTGCATCACAAGTCAGCACAAAGCAGATGGCTTCCCAAAACAGAAGTTTACTCTCTCACAGGGTGTCGGCGGGCTCTGCTCCATCTAAAGGATCTAGGAGAAATCGTCCTTACTTATTCCAGCTTCTGGTGGCCCCAGGCGTTCTTTGGCTGGTGGCAGCTTCACTCCTGGCACAGTCTCCATTTCACATGGCTTCCTCTTCTCCCAGGGTCTCTCCTCTGTGTGTCTCCTGTAAGGACACATCACTGAATCGAGGGCCCACCGGGGTAGTTCAACATGACCTCCTCTTGAGATCTTTAACTACAATTGCAAAAACCCTTTCCCTGAATAAGGTCACAAAAACAGAGGCTCAAGGGCCCGTTGGGTGGCCACCCCTGGCCACTCTTTACCCCATCTGGCTGCCTCTCCCCCCCAAGCCCCAAGCAAAGACGTGGTACCTCAGGGGACAGCCGTGAACACTGTACATTGTACCCCAGCCCCTGGGTCCCCGGCTGAAAGACTGTCACATGAGATGAAGAATGAGGCCCCCGAGAGATAATGGCAGATGGCCAAGATCCCAAATCATCCTTCCTCTGTCTGAATGATCCTTATTACCACCCTCCTACCATCTGGTAAACTCCTATTCACCCATTAAGATCCAGCTCAAGCACACCTCCTCCAGGATGTCTGCCCTGCACTCTCCTTGCTGAGACAGCTTCCATCCCATTTGCTGCTTGGCCCATGTGTCTTCATCTCTGTGTCTCCTGGCCAGGCCTGGACAGGCCACAGCACCCCTCTCCCAGGGAGATGAAGATCTGAGTCTGACGAAGGTCTGCAGGGGCTACCCCTCCAGGATTCCCTCCCACCCTTCCTACCCCAACCTCCCCTCAACACGGCCCTGCAGATTCCATCCTTTGCCGGGAAGGAAGACCTCCCCTAGCATCTTCACCTGTCTTCTTTTCCTTCCCAGGTTGGTTGTTGGCGCCCCACTGGAAACCAACGGCCACCAGAAGACAGGAGACGTGTACAAGTGTCCAGTGACCGAAGGGAACTGTACCAAGCTCAACCTGGGTAATGTGGGCTGTCTGCAAGGAGGCCAACCTTTGTCCACAGCGGGGCGGGCACTGAAGCGCATCCCTGCCCCCAGTCACATTGCTTTCTCGTGGCTGCCCTAGGAGCTGACCCAGCTGGTATTGCTGCCCCCATTTTACAGATGAGGAAGCTGAGGCCAGAGAGAGAAAGCAACTTTCTCACAGTCATCCAGCTTGTCAGGAGCCGACCAGGATGCACACCCAGGTCTTCAGTGTCCCAGGCCATGGCTCTTTCTGCCCATCCATGGCCCCTCAACTCAGGGGAGCAGGAACACCTCCTATCTTTTTTTTTCTTTCAGACTTTGAAATAACAGTAATGGCCAACATTCATATGTCTTCCAAAAAGCTTGTTTGAATTTTTCTGTGACATCTTACAGAAAAGCCCAAGCAAACTTTTTGGCCAACGCAATATATGTTCACCTAATGCCAGGCACTGGTTTAAGCACTTTGGGGTATTTTTGACTCATTAAATCCCAACAACAACCATATGAGATGTAATCATCAACGACAGCCGGTGGAAGTGAGGGGACCTGCCTGGGGTCAGCTAATAAGCAGCAAGTTCAGGACTATGACCCAGACAATCTGCAGCCACCCTTTAACCTTTAACTACGCAGCACTACTTTTCTGAAATGATGACTCTGTTCCTCCCTGCAGAGCCCTGGGGCCCGAGGCAGAGGCTGTGCACAGCCTCAAGGGCTCCCAGTCTATGCGTCCACACCCCTGTGTGTGCACGCAGTTCACTAAGGCACACACACCACTTCTCTAAAGCGTTTCTGCTTTGTCCTAAAGGTCTGACAGTGGCCAGGCCTTGGGCGGAGGTCCCACATGGGATAAGCTGTGATTCTAGGACTGGCCTTCCCTGGGGCAGGGCTCTTGGCCTCCCACTCTTCCAGGAGGGGAGCCTCCATCCTAGAGGACTGGGCTGGGGCCCTCTGGGGAGGCTGTGGGGGGAGCCGGGCCTGGCGGGAGAGATGGCAGAACTTCAAGAGATAAGCAGAGGGATGAAAAGGCTACATCAAAGAGAAAGCCCCAGAACCCAGATCTGGGCAGCCAGCTGTCCCAGCACACAGCACTCAACGTCATGCTGGCCACATCTATGTCAGCACTGTGGGTGAGAAGTTCAGACCCCAGCACAGCCGTGGCCCAGGCTTCACGAGGAAACGGTCCAGGGCGGGCAGGAGTCGGGCTGGCAGCTCATGGATCCTGGTCATCGCCACCCTGAGAGCACAGGCTCCCTAAGAGGCCAAGTTGGAGTCTCATTCTAGCTGTACAGTTTCCTCGCTGTGTCCAGGGGCAGCCCACACGCTCTTTCTGAGCCGACATTCACTCATATGTGACCCTAGGATCCACTTCTGGTCTAATATGTCCCCCCGCCTCTCATGAGCACCTAGTGCGTGCCAGCCATGATGCTAGTTAATGGGGATACAGCAGGAACAAGGAGCCAAGGGCTCTGCTGAGAAGGCATGGTAAGTGAGGAGACAAACTAGAAAGCAGGACCATCCCAGGTGAGGAGAGATATTGTGTGAAGAACCAGGGGTTGTGATAAGAGAGGCTGGGTGGGGAGGAGGAAGGAAGCGGGTTCTTGGCAAGAGTACTGGGCTGGGGTGGTCGAAGAAGCCTTCCCTGAGAAGGTAACTTTTGAGCAGACGTCTGATGATGAGTCAGTCCAGCAGGACCAGAGCATTCCAGGCAGAGGAGAAGCAAGTGCAAAGGTCCTATGGAACAAATGAACTTGCTCTGTTGGAGGATGGAAAGAAGGACTGTGTGGCTGAGGCAGAGAGAGCGAGGCAGGTGTTGGGAGGCATGCGCACAAGCCCGGGGTCTGGGCCACCGAGAAAAACCCCCTGGTCCAGGTGGGAACCAGAGACATGAATCCATCGTTTAATAGTTTCCTCTGCTGCTGTGGTTTCCAATGTGGACCTGATTTCCCTCCAAAGAAGGAGGAGCCTCAACTGGCAATGGCAGACATGAAGCCATCAGACCCTGGAACTGGGGCTTAACATGGGAGGCAGTGGGCAGTGAAGAGTATGGCAGCCAAGGAATAGTACTAGTCCGGGAGCACCTCATTTGAGGAGCTTTTTTCCTCCCAGTGAGGAGGCGGGAGGACCATCTGCCGGTTTATCCTTACCCGCACAGTGGAAAATGCAAAGCAAGGAAACCTGAGTTCTGGGTTTTCCTTTGGCAGCTCCAAGCTCCGATCCTCACTGAGCCAGGAATGTTCTTTCCTTTCTCTCCGGGGAAGTCAATGTCAGTCATTCACGCCTCAGTGTTGCAGAGTCTACTTACCTCTGGCACTTTCTTCCCAAAGCCTGGATGAAGTCAGGGTTTTCCTGAGGGGCGGGTGTGCAGGGAAGGAATGTGATTCTGGAGGGCAGGCCCTGTGTAAGGAGGGACGTGTGCCCCAGCCCCTCACACAGAGCCACTGAGAAAGAGGTTAGTCTCCCTTGGTCACAGAGGGGGAGTTCATGACTGCTTACTCTAACCTGAGTCTCTTACTCCAACACAAGGGTCTTCCCCACCATGGCATCTGCATCTGGGCCACAGTTCCACGAAGGACTTTAGTCATTGAGGCAAGGAAGGGAGAGAGGCGGCGGGGTGAGGATGGGGCACCCCTCAAATAAATGAAGGGCAGAATTCTCTAAGTCCCTGAGGGGAGAAAGTGACCCAGCTGGGGCTTGGAGCTTCCTCTCCAGACTTCTCACTGCATACCTCTGCCACCACGGCCCTGCAGGCAGATGGGAAGACTCAGGATGTGTAACATTGGCTATCCTGGATTCAAGTCCCAGCGCTTTTGTTTACCAATGATTGACATTATATTAATGGAAGTCACCACCCCTTGCGTGGGCTTCTCTGGTAGCTCAGTGGTAAAGAATCCCCCTGCCAATCCAGGATACACTCAGGGTTCGATTCCTGGGTCGGGAAGATCCCCTGGAGAAGGGAATGGCTACCCACTCCAGTATTCTTGCCTGAAGAATTCCATGGACAGTGGGGCCTGGTGGGCTACAGTCCATGGGGTCGCAAAGAGTCAGATGCAACTTAGCGACTAAACAACAACACAACCCCTCTGCACACCTTGACTTTCCCCTCTATAAAATGGAAATGGTGGCCCCTGGACCGCCCAGGATCAAGAGGGGGTCCTGGGAGGGTGGGAGCAGGCGGCACTTTGTAAGTGATAAAGCACCATAAGAGTGCCAGGGTTATTAGTATGATTTTCTTTCTGGTTTGTTTGGACAGAAAAATCAGAAAACAATCCCAGGCACTGGTAGCACAGCCAAGAGGGGCTGGATTTCAAAAGGAACCTTACTACAAACTGCAGGAAACCAAGGGGAAAAACAACAAACACAGTCGCCCTGTCCCCGCCCACAGTGCTGCCGGCCGTCTGAAGTTCTGGGCTCTGCCCGCGCCTGGGCCCAGGTCCTGCTGGCCTGGACCCCAGGGGGCTGGCCAACTCTTCACACTTCCAAGCGCCAGCAGAGCTGAATGTTCGTAGAGATCACACCCCTCCCCTTAAGCAAAGAAAACATCTAGGCTCTGTTCACAGCACAAGAGGACTGCTTGCTGGGGCTTAACAAAATGCCCAACTCACTTTCCCCGAAACTCTACCCACCTCCCAGGTGCCTGCACACACACACACACACACACACACACACACACACACACACACACACACACACACACACACACACACACACACACACACACACACACACACACACACACACACACACACACACACACACACACACACACACACACACACACACACACACACACACACACACACACACACACAGGGGAATTCAAGCTTACATCTTTCCCTTCAGTATGATCTGGTAAAACCTTACCCAATACAATCGACTCAGTAATTTTAATCTGCCACAACCCTCTCCCTCCACCTGGTCAGCTGATAATCCTTCCCCTGAATATTCTTCTGGGGGCCAGCCACAGAAGGCCATTCTTGGGCAAGACCTTGGACCTCTAGAAGGCTCTTGTTGAGTTGGCTATTTGTTCCCTGTGAGAAAGAATCGGTTGTCTGTGTCAGTTTATCAGCTGAGCAGAGGGCTGGACCCCGAGGTAGCTGGACAGGGGACTGGTCAGCACTGACGGCAGGTGGGCTTGAAGAAAGATGTGGAAGAGACACTGCATAGAGGAGCTGGAGGAGCCAGCCTCAGTGGGGCGCCCTGGTATGTTTGGGTGGGACTCAGACATGGCTGGAGGAGGGAATGCTCTGGACTAGGAGATGGAAAGCCCGGTCATGTGCTTCCTGTGTGACTGTGGGCTGCTTGCTTGGCCTCTCTGGGCTTCATATTCCTCTTCTCACACCGAGCTGAGGGGAAGTAATCAGACGACCTTTGGGCAAGGCCTTAGTAAACCGTGAAGGGCTCACTGATCTGCAGATGAGTGAGAGGTCCAGAGGGGCAGGCAGAATGGGAGAGGACCCTGTTTGCCTCTGCCTTGGGCCCCTCTGGCGGCCAGCGGCAGCAGCAGACACTGGGCGGAAGGCGGGCAGGAGGGACTCAGGCTGAGCCTCTCCATTCCACCCCAGGAAGGGTCACCCTATCCAACGTGTCCGAGAGGAAGGACAACATGCGTCTCGGCCTGAGCCTGGCCACCAACCCCAAGGACAACAGCTTCCTGGTAAGAGCCACCCACTGGCCCTCTTTCTAATCCCCAGCCCTTCCTGCCCCCACATGCCCTCTGCTTGGAGCCGCAAGGGACATGGGGTGGCTGAAAATGCCTGCCCACCAGACTACCGGTCCCTGCGCGCCCCAGGAGCAGCCCCTCCTCCAGCTTCCTGCCTGTGCCATTCTGCCTACTGCACCCTAAACTTTTTCAAGGGACAATTCAGACAAGAAAAAGGATTGAGCCTTTTGTGTACATTCCCTTTGGAGGTGGGGTGGGGGGGGGGAGCATGGAGCAGACAGCCTAAAAAGGAACAGGGATAAAGATGATTAACAGTCCAATAGGATTGGGGGGGCTATCTTGTTCTTTGGGGAGCCCAATGTCCAAGGCAGAGGCCGAATCTCTGCTCCAGAATTGATGAAAGAGTTAGAACACACCACATACCTTGAGAAGACTTGGAGTGGAAGTCTTAAATGAGTGAATACAGAGTTTCTACAACAGAGGAAAGGATAAAGAGGGGCAGGCCACCTGAACGGCATGGGGAATCAGACGAGAAGATTTCCTGGAGAATGGTTCTGTTTTGCTTTTAAAGAAGAAACTAGTCTTAGCAAGGAAGAAAAAGGAAGGAATACTTGGGCTGAGGTGGTAGAGATGTTCATTCATTTAGACTATTTTTTGAGTTCTTACAATGCCAGTGCTGGGCACTGGGGATTCAGCAGTCTGCAGAGCTCCCTGCTCTCCTGAAGCTTCCATTCTGTTTGGGGGCATTATGATAACAAATGCATAATAGGAACATGCTGTTGGGACAGAAAGTCAGCAGCGCTAAGTGCTGGGAGTTCTCTGCACTCGCCCAGGCAAGCAGATGGAAGCTTTGCTCACAGTGGGCGGGTGCAGGTGGCCTGATTGATTGACACTGCCCACCCCTTGCCACCACGTTCAAGTAAACTACTATGAATGTGGGTGATGCTGGGACTGATGGTTCCTAGAAACAGCTGCAAGAGAAGATTTCAGAGAAAAATTACCCAGAAAAGCCCAATAAAATGCGCCACTCGTTTTAAGATAGGAAAGCTGGTATCACTCTCTGCTCTCACCCATCAGTCCATTTCTGTTGACAAATGAGACATCAGGGCAGTGAGATGACTGGGACACTCAGAGATTTGACAGAGCATAGTGGCTCTACCAGGGAAAGTCCCGAGGCGCCTCAGTAAATGGTCAGCGCACAGCCCTCATCATCCCCAACCAAGGGCAACAGGAGCCCTGGTCCTGTCCACACATACTTGTCAGGGGCTTTGGTCTGACACCCTTCTCCATCTGATGCTCCTTGTCAAACCCGATCAACTTGATTTCACTGACTTTACAAGGTGCAATGAAGGTCCAAGAAGAAGGTGTGACACAACCCCTGGGGCCTCTGAGGAGAGGTTAAGACCCTGCTTTGTAAATACCAACCTTTGTTAACTCATTCACTCATCCATTCATCCATTTACTCATCAGTCCATCCCCCAACCAAATGTCCTTCCCTCTATTCATCTATCCATCCATCCATTCATTCAGCCACCCATCTGTCTGCTTATCAGTCTACCCCCTCATCCTCCCATCTAATCATCCATCCCTTCCCACATCCATCAACCATCCATCCATGCACCCATCCATCCATCCTCCATTCATTTATCCATCATCTATCCATCCATCCATCATTCTTCCATCCCTCCAGCCATTATCCATCACCTGCTGCTGCCATTGCAGCTGCTAAGTCACTTCAGTCATGTCCGACTTTGTGCTACCCCATAGACGGCAGCCCACCAGGCTCCCCCGTCCCTGGGATTCTTCAGGCAAGAACACTGGAGTGGGTTGCCATTTCCTTCTCCAATGCATGAAAGTGAAAAGTGAAAGTGAAGTCATTCAGTCGTGTCCAACACATAGCGACCCCATGGATTGCAGCCTACCAGGCACCTCTATCCATGGGATTGTCCAGGCAAGAGTACTGGAGTGGGTTGCCATCGCCTTCTCCTATCCATCACCTACTCTCCCATTATTCATTCTCACCCACTTCCAGAAATAACTTGCAGAAGCTTCAACAAAAGACACAGATAAAACAAAACCTTTAAAATCTGAGTTAGAAAAGAAACCTAATTAAATAAAGGGATTGGAAGTAGAATAATTGTTCTTCCAAACCAAAAGAAATAACAGCATAATATTTAGTCTTGAGTTCTCCAGCAGCAGGACAAAAATGAAGACAGAAGTTGGGCTTTCGTTTTCAATGACTCTGAGAGGGACTCATCATCCAGTCTTTAAACGAGGGGCTGACATCAATGTTTCGGTAGCAAACTTCATAGAAAGGGCAGAAACACACTTTTTCCTTTCCCTAGTAAGAAAGAGCCATGGGCATGTTGTTGGGACCCTGTCCTGGAAGTTTGCCCGGTAATGACCTTCAGGTGACCTCTTCAGGAAGACCTTTGAAGGGTCCCCTCCCATGGATGACAAGGTTTTCCTGCCTCCTGTGTGGTGGGAGGGGTAGACAGGCAGGGGAAGGAGAGTCACAACCCTGATGATGGGGTGGAGAAGGAGACCTTTGAAAATAAAGCAAAGGTGAATTCTAAGATTAGTCTCCCTTCCACCTAAAATCAAGGGAACTGGTACATGTCACAGCAAGAGAGTTCAGTTAGACTTGGAGATGACCCTCTAAATCCTAAGGATAGCGTCCTGTGTCTTGGATGGTGGGGCTGGGCCAAAGACTATTGGGCCCAGACCCTCCCTGAGGCTCCCCACTGACCGGGGTCCGTACTGTGCTCCATAGGCCTGCAGCCCGCTCTGGTCGCATGAGTGTGGGAGTTCCTACTACACCACAGGGATGTGTTCACGAGTCAACTCCAACTTCAGGTTCTCCAAGACCGTGGCCCCAGCTCTCCAAAGTAAGTGGCTTCCAATCTATAGACTCAGGCTAAGCAACTGGCAGTCCCTGCGAGGCCCCGGGCTCTGACCACCCCATCCCGTGTCTACAAAGCAGAGCTTGGACTCTAGCCCCGCCCGGCTCTGGCTCTCTGGGTAACCTCTGGGGTCACAATCCTGGCCCACCCTCCCCTACAGAGTGATGGCGGGGGGTTTAAGGTTATGAAGACCATCCTGGCAGCCAGAGAGGCTCAATGCAAACCTGAGTGAGGAGGAGATGGCCAGGTTGCCATGAACAGCAGGCAGGCTGCTGACTGCACAAATCTGGGGACGTGGCTCACTTAGACTACAGTGTGAATGGTGCCCTCTGATGTTACGCAGTGCAGTGCCCTGGAGGTGCAGGGTCAAGGAGAACAGAAGTATTCCTTGTCCCATCTAATAGTCCCATCTAATCTGTGTTCCTGGACGTGAGGAAGCGCTGCCCAGCTTTCCTGGGGCCTCAGGGAACACAAACCTCCCACTCTCTCCCCACCTGCCAGGAAAGTCTGGGATGTCAAGTGCAGACCTTGCCTCTGGCGTGGCTCTGAGCCTCACTATTTCCTGTGGGCTAAATACCATTGCCCAAGCAGCTGCTGCCTGCTTTATTGAGGGTGGGGGATCAGTTCCTCTGGCTAAAGGCAGCCTCCCTCCGAACAACAGCGCCCAGTCAGAGACAGAAGGTGGTGCATGGAGGAGGGAGGAGGAAGGGTCAGTCCCACGGGGTCTGGGAAGTGGTCCTCTTAGGGGTGATGAGGGGCTTCAATTCTGTTCTCACACGTCAGCGGGAGAGCACGCACATGTGTACACGCACCTGGGGTCTCATCCTAGATCTGCCAACTTAGATCCTCCGTGGTGTTGACAGGGGTGGTGGAGGCAAGGGGTAATGTCCTGGGATCTGATCTGCTTGGCGCTTGGTCAGTGGGGTGAGGAGGAGGTTCTGGGAGGCCCAGGTGCGTGTACACACGTGTGTGCATTTGTGTTCAGAAGTGTGTGCAGTCATGTTTAAAAACCGCAGACCTAAAGCAAGGCTCTTCCCAAGGTGTCTTGAAAAAATTTTTGAAATCTTAAGAAAGAGATCAGTACTAATAAATGCATTCTAATAATAAAACTGGCTTTAAAAGAAACCTGGTCCCTACCAGTAGATTAGAACCCCCCTGCCCCGAATCAAGGCATTTCTGTCTCGCGTCCTCGCGGCTGCCGGCACCACACCGCACTCCAGCACATGCTGGATCCAGAGGTGTGGGGCTGCAGTATACTCGAGAAGGACAAAATTACCGGGCACCATCAGCCTGGAGGCGTAGGACCATCACATGCAGACGAGACGAGAGCCATCCACACAGCTTCTCCTAAAGCAGAGGCGACCCTGAGCATCCGAGCCACCCAGAGCCTCTAAAGTGCTCTCCCAAACACAGAGCCTGAGGCAGGCACCTGGGCTCAAACCCACCACCTGGGCCTTCTGGTGAGCACTGCTGTCAACACGCTGCACCTGCACGATTCAGGAGTTACTGGAGTGGCTGACTCACAGAGCGGCCCCCGCCTCCCATCCCCCGCTATATTGCTATAAAGTTGATTTATTTGAAAATAGTGTGAAAATCCTCCAGTGAAAATAAGCAGGTGCTCAGTATTTCAATGTGGTATAGTTTAGTATATATCATATCAGATTCATGATATCTTATTTCAGAGTTACCCCAGCTGTGTCACAAACAGAAATCAATTCCTTAGATGTTAAAAGACTCCTTTTCCATTTGTTATGGTACCAAGGCTTCATTATTCATTCTGTTGCCATTATTCATTTTAATTTGGTATTCATATTACAAGAATATAGAGAAACTTTCAGACTCAAAGCAGAGATCAAGGCACAAGAGCTTGACCTGATGATGTCATTACTATGTTAACAAACTGGTTTGGTTAAAAAAATAACATGAGGATCAGCTAAGATTCTTGAGTTCAGCCTGTGAAGCATCACCTTGTTAATTCCTCGTAGCAATCCTCTACTATCATTGTGCCTCTTTCACAGAAGTGAAAACCGATGCCAAGTTGTTAAGTAACTTGCCCAAGGTCAAAGCCAGAGGTCAAACAGTCTGATGCCAGATTCCACATTTCTAGTCATTACACCATGCCTCCCTCCTAAGAAGTGAAGCCCATTCATTCGAGCTGAAAGTGGTAAATGCCAGCCTACGCATTACTGTAAAATACACAATAATGAACTACAGATTTGGGCAGTGTTGGCTGTCTCCCAAACAAGGAACCGATGGTGGTCAGTTCCTGATGAGGGGCAGAGACATTCTGGCTTAATTGATGCTGTGTTTAGAAAGCCAGCTCAGAGCCATGGAGCAGCATCAGGAATTCCTGGGCTCCTCTCTCACGTGGCCCAAATAAATGTTCAGCCTGAAGACGGTTCCCAGACCAGGCTTCCTTGGACAATCATTCAGGGAACCAGAGATTTTCAGACACTGGCTCCTGGGGTAGCTGTGACCGTGTCCTCCCTCCCCAGGGTGCCAGACTTACATGGACATCGTCATTGTCCTGGACGGTTCCAACAGCATCTACCCCTGGGTGGAGGTTCAGCACTTCCTCATCAACATCCTGAAGAAGTTTTACATTGGCCCCGGGCAAATCCAGGTGAGCATGGCTGGGACTCTCTCCTCCTCCAAACAGGGCCCCCCAAATCCATGGCAGATGCTGCCCTGAGGTGTGGGGGAGTGTCTTTGCATGCACTAGAAAGATGTGGGTGAAAGGGCCAGCAACAGGGCCCTGCAGCCCAAGACAGCCATCTCCACTGGGCACATTGAGGGACAATTTGGGAAAAGCCTCATTGGGTGGATCAACCACTGTCCTCTGGGATGGACACCATCTATTAACAAAAACTTTGATCAACCAGAGAGGGAGAAGGCAGCAGAATCCCGCTGGGTGAGGCAGGGGGAGAATTAGACTCTTTGATCTTGGAGCAGAGACTGGGGAAGTAGTCGTAGCTGCCAGCACATATTTGAAATGCTGCCTAGCCAGTGAGGGGGGAGGTTTATTCCGTATTGTTTTGGCAGGCCAAATGAGGACCAGTGAATAGAAATGACAAGGTGACAGATTTCAAGTCATCTAAGAAAGTATTTATTTAATAATTTTTTGTATTTATTTTTGGCTGTGCTGGGTCTTCATTGCCATGCAGGTTTTTCTCTAGCTGCAGCAAGTGGGGGCTACTCTAGGGGCAGTACATGGGTTTAGTAGTCATCGTGATCAGGCTTAGTTGCTCTGGGGCATGTGGATCTTCCCAGAGCAGGGATCGAACCCGTGTCTTCTGCATTGACAGGCAGACTCTCTACAACTGGGCCATTAGGAAAGCCCTAAGAAGCTGTTTTGTAGCAATGAAAGCTGGTAAAAAGGGAGTGGGCTTTCTCGTGAAGTGATGAGTTCCCCACCCCTGGGAAACTGTTTTAGGGTATGCCAGGTGAAAATTCAACGTTCGGAAATGCACTCTTACCAAATAGACTCTGTGGGCCCATCCAACAATAGTATTTGTTCAGTCTAGTCCTACTACAGGTAGGTTTTGTTTATTCTTTTAAGATTTTGTTTCTTTTAAGGCTATTAATATTTGAGGCTAATTAATATTTCAGACTTCTCTTCCAAAATGTAAAGAATCTTAGTTCCAGATTTTGGTGAACAATGCCATAGCTCATCCTCCCACAGTGTTCTTAAGATTTTAGATTTCAATTCTGTGCTCAACTTCTGTCTTTTTAAGTAAGAAACTTAATCTGCTGGATCTTTTAGATCAGTCTCCTCTTTCGATAGGCATCTCCCACTTGTCTCACCAAGCCAGCCATTAATTCCCAGGACCTGGCAGAACCTGCTTCCCTTTGGCTTAATCCATCTCCCTTTGGAAGGTCCCCAGGCCTCCTCACTCCTGACCAGTCCCAGAGAGATGACTCCAGGAGGCCTCATCCCCAAAGGGCGAGCCTTCAGGGGTCAAGACATTCTGTCGCCCTCTCCTTTAACTCGTAGGTTGGAGTTGTGCAGTATGGAGAAGACGTGGTACACGAATTTCACCTCAACGACTACAGGTCTGTAAAGGACGTGGTGGAAGCTGCCAGCCACATTGAGCAGAGAGGAGGAACAGAAACCCGGACAGCATTTGGAATTGAATTTGCTCGGTAAAAAAAATTAATTTTTCTAGATCTCAGATACTGTTCTAGTTATCTATTACTGCCCCGCCATATTTAGTATCTGAAGAGACAGTAATTAACCCCTCAAAGTACTGGGTGTTGGTTGGGCTCAGCCATCAGCTCTCCTTGGGTTCTCTCATGTGGTTGAAGTCTGATGTTAGCTGGGGCTGTTGTCACCTGAAGGTTCAACTGGACTGGTCATCCAGAATGGCACGCTCACATGGCTGGCAGTGGAGGCTGGCCGTGGGCTGGGAGTCCAGCTGAGGCTGGCAGTCTGAGCTTCTGTGCGTGGGCATGTGGCTTGACACTCTCACTTTATGGCAGTCAGCCTTTGAGAGGAAGTTTTCCAAGGGACCCAGGCAAGAACTCCAAGACTGCCTGTGACCTAGCTGCAGAAGCCCCAGAATATAACTTCTGTCATAGTTTTCTTTTGGCTGTGCCACACAGAATGTGAGATCTTAGTTCCTTGACTGAGGATTGAACCCCTGTCTCCTGCAGTGAAAGCATGAAGTCCTAACCTCTGGACTACCAGGGAATTCCCTGCCATAGTCTATGATTGAGCAAGTCCCTAAGGCCAGCTCAGGTTCAAGGAGAAGAGAATTTAATTTCCCTCCTTGATGGAGAAATGGCAAGGTCACATCACAGAAAAGTCTTTGGGGGACAGGGGATATTTTTGCTGCCAACTTCAGAAAATATCTCCTACCACTGAGACCCTATCAAAAGTGTGTGGGCCGCATAAGGACAGAATCTTCTTGTGGGGTATTTTTCATCAGTGGAGTGTGAGTAACAGAGTTAAATCTAACATCTGAGATTATAGAGCCATGAGGCTGGCTTTTTAAATGTAACACAAGAACTCACAGTGACAATCAGTGTTATTTATAGCCATCCAGATAGCTACATGCTTATTCCAGTGACCCTGACATTGCTCAGAACACCATAGTCACCCACACTGGAATCAGTGAATGATTTTAAAGTCAGTTTCCCCAGATTTTTCCAGCTGTAGCCTAAACTCCCAAGATGACTGTGTCCAAGGCATGGAGATTTAAATGTATAAATTTTATACCTACGAATATGAGCTCTGCTGTGTTCATTGAGACCACAGTCCCATTACCTTATAATCCCCCCTTAAGTAGGGTTAGTCAATGTGTTTAGCAGAATTCTGCAATGTGGGAGCTATTTAGTAGTGACATGATTTTGTGTGGTCAAAGAGTAAGTTTCTTCCAACCTCACAACTCTTTATGCTTATACGCTCCACCAGCGTATTTCTGTTTGCTGATAAAACTTGCTCAAGCTTTTTCCCTAAATGAGCATCTCTGTTTGTAAAGATGGCTCTTACTCACCCTCCTGAGAGATGGGCCCTTGCTGCTGTTTTGTCTTCATGGGGGTGAGCCCCTGAGACCCCCGAGTAGGCCCTGTGAAGTGGCCAGTGGAGAACTGAGGAAGCCCACACCCACTGAGCTATCAGCGAGAAGCTGACTGACTCCCGTCGGGGGGGAGCCCACTGTTTCCATCTCATTTCTCAGCCCATCTCCCCCAGGCCAAGTGTAAGTGTGTGACTCACCTAGGGACTTGAACCAGCGTGACTCACAGGCACCGCTGGGGTGTGCAACCTGAACCTCAAGTGAACTTCCAAATCTGTTCTGCCTGGCCAAGTCTGGGGTCCAAATTACAGCTGGCTCCTTCTAAGGGCAAAGGTTTTCTTTCCTCACTCAGCTATTCATAGTGCATTTTTTTCTGTGCACCTACTAAAATAAAAGACCCAGGCCATGGACTTGAGGGTTTATAAAAATGGTAACTCGTGATCCCAGGCTTAATAGGGAAGCTCTGATAAGTGTCAGCCTAACTCAGTGAGGATGAGAGGGAAGGTTCCAAGGGAGGGTCTTGGGAGGACTGCCAGGATTGGGGGACATCTGACCTGTCCTAGGAAGATGCCAGGATTCCAGCAGGGAGAGGTAGAGAAGACATTCTGCCCCAGTAAGAACAGAGGAGAGGGGAAGTCAAGGAACATTTATGTTCAGAGCTTTGCTCCTGAGCACAGTTGGTGTTGGGGGGATAGTAAGCCCGGAAGCCGCAAAGAAGGTTTGGAACTAGATTATGAGAGTGGTACTGTTGTAGCCAAAGCAAGCTTGAGCAGCCAGTGAAGGTTCTTAAGGACAAGAATGTCATCATCAGATGTGCACATGAAGGTGACTCTGGTAGCCACATGTGGCTTTAGGGGAGGCGGCGGGGCAGCGTTGTGATGCCACCTTTGTTCATTCAACACTTTTTATTGAGCATCTACTATATGCCTCACGCAGTTTTAGGTACTCAGGATGAATCAGTGAACAAAATAGATAAATGTCCTGCCTTCGTGAAGCTGAGGGTGAGGTGAACAATAAGCAAAAAAAAAAAAAAAATATATATATATATATATATAGTATGCTAGGAGATACAAGATATGATGGAAAAATTTTCTTGTTGTTTAGTCACTAAGTTATATTCGACCCTCTGCAACACCATCAACTGCAGACCATCAGGCTCTTCTGTCCATGGGTTTATCCCAGCAAGAATACTAGAGTTGGTTGCCATTTTCTTCTCCAGGGTATCTTCCTGACCCAGGGATTGAACCTGTGTCTCCTGGATTGGGATGTGAATTCTTTATCACTGAGCCACTGGCAAGCCTGGGGTGGGGATGGGGGCTGGAAAATACAGCCTGGTAAAGGCAGTCAAGCAGGGTGGAGAAGACAGATATTTAATCAGCATTAACAGGGAAGTCAGGGAAGGTTTCACTGAGAACTAACATTTGAGTGGAGACTTGGAGGCGAGCAAGTTGGCCAGCAGGGTGCTGAGTGGAGGAAGTTCCAAGAGGGAGAAGCTCTGATAAAGGCCCTAAGACAAGAATGTGCCTGGTAGTCCCAGGATCAGGAAAGATTCCAGCAGGAGGAGGGGTCAGAAGGGTCAATGAGGGTCTGTCAGGACCTGAGAGAAATGGGAGCCAGGACAGGATTTGAGCAGAAAGGAGACGTGATACGACCTGCTTTCTCCACCCGGTCACCCTGGCTTCCAGGTTCAAGGAACCTATCATGAGTATAAAGCTCTCAATGCTCTCCAGGAAGTTACAGTCTAATTTACAAAGCAATGAATCCAAGTCTTTACACAGTACAAATTCACAATTTTAAATCCGATGACTCATGCCAGTATTTACACAATTACAGATTCATACAGATATTCACACCATTCCACTCTATGGAAATATAATCCTGAAATGTCCTTGGCTCTATATGTAATAGAACCTGTGTTTCCCCTGCCATATTTTTTTCTCCTGAAGTTTCGTTCCTGGACCTGGCCCTCCAAGAAGGTCTGGGAGCATCTTGAGTCTCCTCTGAGGGGCTCGTAGACTCCCTCCACTGAGTCAGGCTTAAGCCCAAAATATTCTCTATATTCTGTCCTGTCAAGTGTGCCTCAGTCCACACCTCTTACTAAAATTAGAGGGGGTTTTTTAAGCCAGCATATCCAGAATATCATAGAACTTCTCAGAGAGTGGCAGATGGTCCATTTCTCTTAACTGGTAGCTTGAAAATGCTCTGAACTAATTTATTCTAACTTTTGTGAATTCCTCAGCATCTAAATCATGCATGTCAGCTCATCAACTTGCCGTGTAACAAAAGATACCTCTGGTAACCAACACTTTGGAGCCTGGAGGTGGAATTTAACCTGGTATCATGGTGCTTAAATCTATGGGTCGGACCCCTGAGGAATTACTGCAGTGTCTAAGGATAACATTTGGTTTTACTTCCTTATAGGAAAATTCAGAACCTCACAGTCTGAAGGAGAGTTGGCCACACAGGCACCTAAAGCTAGTGATGGTTCAGGAGCCAATTTTTTCTGCTTCATAGATGGGTCACCAGCTGCGAGTCTGTCCACAGCATGCCAGCCCCCAGGCCCCTGGCTGGACTGCCCGGCAAGCAGGTCAAGCACCTGCTCTGGCCACTGAAAACAAAATGAAAAGCAAGAAAGACGAATATTTGTCATAGAATTTGATATTTAATAGTTCCCAAAATAGAATCAAAGTGGTTCTCCTGGGAAAAATCTTTGTCACACTTCATCACACACATTTGCTTGGGTGTTAAATTGCTCTGGGTCATCACCTTTCAGACCTTAGGGAAGTGGTTCTCAAATCCCTGTGTTCATTAGAACTGTTGGAAAATTCCAGTGCCCAGACCGCACTCTGGAGATTCTGATTCCATGAGTCCAGGAAGGGCTTGGCATCATTTTTAATTCCCCAGGTGATTCTAATGTGCGCTGGGGTTTTTGAACCATGAAATTAGGGCCTCTAAAGGTCTCCACCTGACCCTGAACTCCCCTCCGAGAACCACCCCCTCCGTTCTATTTGCCCAAAGCAACATGATCAGGACTTGAGAGGGGTTTTCAAAAATCACTTTTTAAAGACAAGCAGATTTGAATGTTGCTCAGCCATAAAAAGAAACGAAATTGTGCCATTTGCAGAGACGTGGATGAACCTAGAGTCTGTCATACAGAGTGAAGTAAGTCAGAAAGAGAAAAGCAAATACATAGTAATGCACATATGTATATGGAATCTAGAAAAAATGGTATAGATTAACTTATTTGCAAAACAGAAATAGACACACAGACATAGAGAACAAACTCATGGGTAACAAGGGGGAAGTGGGGGTGGGATGGACTAGAAGATTAGGATTGACATATATACACTATTGATACTATGTCTAAAATAGATAACTAATTAGAACCTACTGTACAGCACAAGGGATGCTCTGTGGTGACATAAATGGGTAGGAAACCCAAAAAAGAGGGGATATATGTATGTATATGTATACATGCATGGATATATGTATAGATATGTATACCCAGGGACCAAACCCTGATCTCGTGCATTGCAGGCAGAATTTTTTTTTTTTACCAGTGAAGCCACAAGGGAAGCCCACAGAATGTATACATATAGCTGATTCAATTTGCTATATAGCAGCAACTAACAACATTGTAAAGCAACTATACTCAAATAAAATTTTAAATTTTTTTAAATCAATAAACATAAAGACGAGCAGATTTAAGACCCATCTGAGCAGCCAGCGGACAAGTAGTCTGGGTGTCTCAATCCAGCTTCTTCTTTGGTTTGAGGTTCCAACACCTGTAGTTTTGCTGGGGGGCTTAGCCCCGGCTCCCGTGGCCGTGTCTCTGCAGGAGGTTGGGGGGTTGCCCATCCCCACTTCCCTCTGTGACCCTCCCCTGTGCTCGGGTTCCAGCTCAGAGGCTTTCCAGAAGGGCGGAAGGAAAGGGGCCAAGAAGGTGATGATTGTCATCACAGATGGGGAGTCCCACGACAGTCCGGACCTAGAGAAGGTGATCCAGCAAAGCGAGAGGGACAACGTGACCAGATACGCCGTGGCCGTGAGTCCTGCCCCACCATCCCGCCCCGGCCTACCTTCAGAGGCTTTGCCATCAGCCCCCTGGGGACTCTGTGGGTGGGGGCGTGTTTTCTGGGCAGTGAACTAGCCATCCGGGCCCTCACATGGGCCTGTCCTTGTTACGTATTCACAACAGCTGTGGGCTTTTTCTTCCCTCCATTGCCAGGCAGGCTCTGAAACCTCAGAAACTAGAAAACACCTCCAAGCCTCCCGCCCCCAGCTCCCTAGCTTAGAGCAGGCGCTCCAGCCTGCCCCGGGTGTGGGGGAGATCTGTGCCATGTCCTGTCTGTCGCCCCGGCCCCCCGTTCCCTGGCAGGTCCTGGGCTACTACAACCGCAGGGGCATCAACCCAGAAGCTTTTCTGAACGAAATCAAATACATCGCCAGTGACCCCGACGACAAGCACTTCTTCAACGTCACTGATGAGGCGGCCCTGAAGGACATTGTCGACGCCCTGGGGGACAGGATCTTCAGCTTGGAAGGTGAGCACCGCTTCCTGAGAGGTGCTCGTGCTCCTGGGCTCATGGCAGGCGAAGCCCAAATGAGTGAAATCCAGCCCCACACCTTCAGCACAGGGGGTGCAGGTTGCATCTGTGATTGAGGAGCTAAGTCCTGGCCAAAAAAACCAGAATATAAACAACAGAAGCAATATTGTAACAAATTCAATAAAGACTTTAAAAAATGGTCCACATTAAAAAAAAAAAAAATCTTAAAAAAAAAAATCCAGCCCCACAGGATGGGAGGGTTTAGAAGTTCTCCCTTCCTGGTAAACCCCAGCACTCTCATGCTGGACCTGAGACTCCACGCTTTCCAAACAGCCTTGAAGTCTGGTTTTGCTGATAAGCTCCTCCTTTTACCATGGAGGTAACTGCAGTTCGAAGGGACTAAATGACTTGCCAGAGCTCCCACCACTTGGGAAGGAATTGGGGTTTGAATGAGGGTTGCCAGATATAGCAAATATAAAATACAACATTTGTGGCAGACATACTAAAAAACCATTCACTGTTTGTCTGAAATTCAAACTTAACTGAGCATCCCGTATTTTATCTGGCAGCTCGAGTTGAGCCCAGCTGAGCCCGACTCCACAGCCTGTAACACTTACTCCCCGAGTCCTGCTGCCTCCCACCCCACCATTTTGCAAGGTTCCCTCAGACTGCTCTCTCCTTATGACTCAGACTCCAGTTTTGATTCACGCAGGGCTCCTTTGCACTATGCATTGCTGTAGGGGGGACCTCACTGGGTCAAAAGAAAGAGAAGGCAGTGTGGCATCCCAGAGGCTGAGCAGCTTGCTCTGCATTGGAAATGATAAGCTGCAGACACAGGAAAAGAGAAAAACTAGCCCTCAAAAATGATGATAAAGGAACAGAGAGTATGGACCTGGGTCTGACCCTTACCCTAGAATTAAACATCCAGATCAGTGAATTTATTCTCAAAATGGTCACCTTGTATGATGAGAACATTGGCTGCGTTGACACGTTGGAGCCCCTCTGCAAGGAGGAGCTTTAGACACACATGGGATTCCTTGTGCAAATCTGTGGTGGTGACAACTCTTCCTCCTAAGGGTCGATTTACAATTTGGAAACCATCCAGAGGCATCTGGAACCGAATCTGGTGAATAATAGGAATGAACAAAGTGGGAAATTCCATTTCTTGCCAACAATGTAGATGATTTCTTTCCATGCACTTTTCTGGATCTTTCCCCTATGTTGACACTCTCATAGTATGCGTGCCCTGTAATATAAGGTGTTCCAATCCCTTTTCAGCAGGGTTGCTAATAATAAACCCACATGGCCACCTGGAAGGGGCCTACTGTTGGGGTGGATGAGCTGGACTCAGACCTGGGGCCCTGTCTCACCTCACTGAAAGTGCTTCCAGGTCACAGGTGCTGGGGACTGACCTGCAGACATGTCTGGCACTAAGAAGTCATGCATGCAGCTGACATCTTTCCTTCCCTCTGTTTTAGGCACGAACAAGAACGAAACCTCCTTCGGGCTGGAGATGTCACAGACGGGCTTTTCCTCTCATGTGGTGGAGGTAAGGATGGGTTTAGAGCTGCCCTCCCACCCTCTCACTCTTCTTAGCTCCCTAGGTCATTATTCTGCCATTCCTGGGCTGTCTCTCATCCCCCTTGCTCTCTTTCTTGGGGTCTCTCTGCCTCTCGTCTCTGTGGCTAGAAGAGGGAAGTCAAGATCATCAATAACAATTAGCTGTCTCAAGACCTCTCTGTGCAGGGTGCTGGTGGGGACATGTCCCCCAGGACCAAGGGTCCTGTTGTGTCCACAGAGCCTTGTGCAAAACTAGGCCAGAACGGCAAAACCCCTTGCCTGGGCTCCAACAGTGCCCTGCATGCCCGAAGCAGCCTGAGTCCATGTGGGCAGAAGTCCCAGATGTGCTCCAGAAGGCGGCTCACAGGGGCCTCTCCGCGTGCGGGCTCAGCGTCACATTGCAGAGGTCCCAAGCAGACCCATGGTGTCACCAGCATCGTGCTATGTCTGGGGCATGTGCTTCACCTGGTTCCGATTCTCAAGATGGGGCTGAAACCTCACAGGATTGCCAGAGGGGCATATGCATGCCTGCTCAGTCACCCAGTCGTGTCCTGCAAGGCTCCTCTGTCCATGGAATTTTCCAGGCAAGGATACTGGAGTGGGTTACAATTTCCTACGCTAGTGGGTCTTCCCAACCCAGGGACTGAACCTGCATCTCAAGTCTCCTACATTGTCAGGCGAATTCTTTGCCACTGAGCCACCTGGGAAGCCTGCCAGAGGGGCAGAGCAGTCCATGGCTGTGAGCATGCTTTACTTCTAAAGCTGTTTGGAGGTCTAGCCCTGCCCGAGAGTATGTGTGGGGAGAGCCTGTGTTGCTGGTATCAGCACCCGCCCCTGTGAGCACACTCGGGGCGGATAGGTGCCCTGGCTTTGTGCATGTGCTCTGCCCCGTTGGCCCCACGGGAAGGGACCATGCCTCCCAATTTGCCAGAAAAGACCTATCAGTCCATCCCACTTCTACATCACTTTCATTAACCCTCTGAATTCTCCCCACTCCTCTGTGAGCTGAACATGGCAGGGTTCCTTAGTCCCAGTTTCCAAGTAAAGAAGCCACATCCCAGGAAGGTTGAATGACCTGCTGAGGTGATACGAGTGAGAGAAATATTAGCCTCATGCTTTTCCCCCACACTGAGCAGCTGTTCCATGAGAGTGGGTGGAATCTGAGTGGGGCCTGAGTCAGAGATCCCAGATCGGAGGGGAGGGGTATGGATGCCTAGCACACAGTGGGCAGATGGACGGAAATGCGGCTCATGCTCAGCGTTTCCTGAGCTGCATCTGGACTATCTCGTGCCCATTGAATACAGCAAGATATAAATATTACTGCTCTATATTGACAGTAGTCATGCAATATGTGCCGAGCACTTTAATTTTTTTTTCAGAAAATTTCTGCGCCTCATTCATGCTCAAAAACAGCTCTGCAGAGTCAGCAGATGGTAATGGTTGTCCCATTTTAGGTGGTCACATTAGCAAATCTTTTTAGTGCCTTTTCTGTGCTGGGCCCTGTGCTCTATCCCAGGAGGTACAGAGGCAAGAGCCCTGCCCTCAGGGAGCTCCCAGTCTGAGGGTAAGGGGCTGCATACCAGGAGCGGCAAGGGCATTCATTCACACAGGTCAGGTATCAAGTTCTGTGCTTCGGCTGGACTAGCCCTGGACTCCTGACTCTGGGGGTCAGGCCTAGTTAGAAAATGCAACAAAGAAAATCAATTTCAGTAAATCCAACAAGCATTTGTCAAATGCAACTAAGATATCAAAAGGAAGCAGAATTTATTCTTGCCAAATAGGAATCAGCCTGAAAACAATGCAGAACAGCAATCCTGAACTTAGAGAATAAGATGACAGAAACTACAGACTTCTTCTGAGAACAGGTGTATAACTTCAGCAGGTCACTCATCCATGGAGCCCCTGTAGAGACTCCCCGCTCAATGGGGAACCACATGGACCCATCTAACATTTATCAAAGCAGCATGAGGGACTTCCCTGGTGGTCCAGTGGTTAAGACTCTACACTTCCACTACCGGGGGCACAAGTTTGATCCTTGATCAGGGAATTAAGATCTGCATGGTTTAGCAAAAAACAAAACAAAAACAGTCCTTGCCAAGGCTGTGTGTGATCAGGGTTTTACAGAAGGAAAGGTCCAGGCTAAGGGAAAGGACATTCAGGGGAGGATCAGGGGAGTCTGGGGCTTGGACAGGCCCCTGAGGACAAGGATTTCAGCAGCCATGGGTGGCAGCAGATAAGAGGAGAGAGGAAGTTATACTCACAGAACTGGGGGAAGGCTGAGCACACACGGGTGGCCAGCCGTGATGGCAGGGACAGCAAGAGAGAGAGAATGTCCCATGTCTCCATCTTCCATTCCAAGGTCAGTTTTTGAGCATCTCCCCTTGGGCCTGGCTGTGTGTGAGGCACTGGGATATATAGAGATGAAGGTAACATTTCAACGGACAGCAATTCACAGTCTAGTTGGGGAGAAAGACTCTTAAATGCTAAGTTCAGTCTCCTGCTTCTGATACTGTGATCTGTGTGTGCCCAGCAGTCAGGGACTCTAGAGAGGAGAGAGGTTAAGACAAGCTTCAGGGATTCGGGGAAGTGTAGCTGAACCTTGACAATGGCCCAAGCAGCAGAATGTGTCATCAAGATGAGTTCTTTCAGGATCAATAGCGTTCCCCGGCTGCAAAGGGGAAGCCGGTAGCTCAGGACCTCAGCTTGTTACTGAGGTCAAGGTCATGAGCTGCCTCCTGCAGCTTCCTCCACACGCTCAACTCTTGTTCTCTTCCCCTAACTGGAGAAACCCAGGAGGCATCTCCACACTCTGTAGATAGAGACCCCAGTTCTTCTGTCACCCTGTGTCTTGTTTTGAGACAGACATCTGGAAGCTTTCATCTGATAAGACTTAGAAAAAGACAATGATTACATTTGCATTTGAGACTCTTTAAGACTTTTTAAATAACTTGTTTAAATAAATAAAATCCTTCCAAATCCAAAGGTTTGGTGCAGTGATGGTGGCCTGTCTGGCACTGTGACTGGCCATTGGGTTGCTATTTTAGGGTGCAGAGGCTTTTCAGTGCTAGGCTGGTCATGCCATCATAATTGGCCACAGCCGTCCTGTCCTTGGGAGTCCAACACCCACAGCTCTCAGGATCAATCAGACCTATCTGGGGATTGGGGACAAGAAGGTCCAGCCTCTCAACTTTGCCCAGAACAGGTCCTGAGCCCAAATGAGTACATCTCTTGGGGGAACCTTGGGGATCCATCTCCTCAGGAAACGCTCCCTAGACAGCCTCAGGCAGCTGCTTCCTGCAAATGTGTTGAGTCTTCAATTGCCCTGGGCCTGTTGAGCTCTGTCAGAAGGAAGGATCCTTAGTCCCAAGGGAAGGACCCACAGAATGTTCACAAATGGCAGAGGAAAGGTCAGATCTGATCACCTGGTCTGCTGCCATCTTACCCAGCAAGGAAAGCAGGCTTCAAGTTAGGAAGGGCAAAAGCAATGACAGACAGAAAGGACCAGAGTCCAGATTAGGAGAGGAGACCCCCATATATCCCTGAGCCCCTGGATGAACCAAAACTCCAGGCCACAGGCATTATTACATTCCAGCATGATGGCCAGAAGTCTGAGCTGCTGGGAAAACCAGGGACCCAGAGCACCAGGAAACTCTAGTCCTGATTAGCCAAAAGGAGAAAGAATATTCTGGAAATTACCATCAGCAAAATTAGCTATGGATGCCTGACCAAATTTTAGAATGAATTTGTAAGCCAATGGTTCCATTAGCATTTGGAAATAAATGTGAAGGTTGCTGAGAGCTGGAGTGGCTTCTATTAGTGCTGGCGGCTTGCTGAGGTGATGAACTCCCTGTCAAGCTTGGTAACCAAGAAAAAGCTGCATGAATCTGCCAGAAACCTTGCAGAAGAGATCCACAGCTCTCAGCCTATAATCCCCATGGGCCACAAGGGGAAGATGTGGCGGAAGGAAGAGGACCATAAATAATTGATGCCCGTGGTGATGGCTCTCCTGCATTGCACTCCATAAATCTCCCCAACAACGAAAGTTTACAGAAGGAAGCAGTTTTATTAGGGTGGACCTTATCTACACAAAAGACTTGGCCACTCACCCAAGATGAGAACAGAGTGTTTTTTCTTTGAACTGCACATGATGGTCTAGGAGGACCAGCCTCAGTTACATTTGAAACAGGCTGAGGCAGTGCGGTGTGTGTGTGTGGGGGGGGGTTACCCCCCAGACCTACAGCCCCAGCACCCCCTGCCTCTTCAGCTTGTTCCCTCTTCACCAGCCCTCCTGGGCTCATGGACAGGATAGCTAAGGTTAGAGGTGACTATGTAAGGTTCTCAGCTGCTGAAGCCTTAAAGTTGTCATCTTTCCTAAGGGTTTTGCATTTGAACTCGTTTTGCATATCTTATTTAATCAAAAGTAAAAGAAACTCATCCATAATGATGAAATGAGGGGTTGATACCTAACGGCTGTGAACTCCTTTTGAGCCCCCTTATCCCTAGATGGTGGATTTTTTCCCCTGCCAGCTCTGGGGCAGGCAGCCAAGGCTGCCCCCATGAGGCCAAGGCCTGCTGCCATGCTGTTCTGGATTCTTTGCAGGTTGACCCCTGGTGGCAGGAAACATTTCTGGTTCTTTAAGGTCCCCAGAAGCCCAGCCCCAAGTCCTCAGGCTGTGCCCTGGTGCCTAACGCCCCACTCCTGGCCATTGTTCCAGGACCTCTGAGTAGAAATAACCATCTCTCTGATCTGGAATGAGTAGTCAAGTAAGAGCATGCCCTTTGACTCCCCACCCCCTCCTCACTGCCCCAGCCTACGGCTTTCAGCCCCACGAATGGTGCGGGGCCCCTCTCCACAGAAAGACTGCAGGCCCATTTCTGGGTCTTTCCTGCCCAACCCCATCTCAACCTCCAGGCGCTGATCGCTTCCTCAGGCTCCACTAGGCTTGTTGAAAACATCTTCTACCGAGAGAATCTGAGCAACTAGGTGAAGCATCATCCACCCTCTTAACGATGTATTTGCCTTAGAAGGTGCTCTTGGGGACAGAGTCCTGACCTCCCTACGACCACTCTGGTGATGCACACGAGGTGAGGAAGCCCTAGGGGAGCCTGAGGGAGGAGCCCAGCACTCCGTGCCCCCTAGGTGGTCTCGCTGTGAACAGAACCACCACGGGCCACCTCCATTGGCCCCCAAGCCCTGCCTCTCCAACATCAAGAACTGTTATCAGCCGGTGTTCTCATTCCATTACTACCAGGCCAGAGGAAAGCTCTGTCTGGCTGTGTGGCCTCAGACAAATCGTTTTGCCTCTCTGAACTTCAACCTTTGAGCAGATGTCTGAAAACCATGTGTGGAATTGAATCTTGAGGCTTGGAACTAGAAGTGTGCATTTTGAGATTTCCTAATAAACCAAGGAGGGCTTCTCAGGTGGCTCAGTGGTAAAGAATCCTCCTGCCAAAGCAGGAGACTTAGGTTCGATCTCTGGGTCTGGAAAATCCCCTGGAGAAGGAAATGGAAACACACTCCAATATTCTTGCCTGGGAAATTCCATGGACAGAAGATCCTGGTGAGCAATAGTCACAAAAGAGTCACAAAAGAGTCAGGCACATCTTAGTGACTAACCAACCAATAAGTCAAGGAAGTTTTTCTTAAAATCCTTTCCTAACTCTGCCAGGTACCCACCCACCCCCTCATGAGGTCACCCCCTCCTGGGGGCCCTCAAAATAGGCTGTCCTGACCTCTATCAGATCACTCCTCACAGACTCATCTGTAGGTCCAACTTGACTGTGAGTTCTGAGGACCCCTGCCTCCCTGGAAGTACTTTAAGGCTGAATTAATGAATGAGAGGAACTAACATATATGCAGTCCTTATTGGCTGCCAAGCACCCTGCTAAGGATTCAAAATGCTAGTTCTCACAACTATTTACAGAACTAGAATAGTCTCAGAACTATTTACAGCTGAGGACCCTTAGGCTAGCCGAGAAAGAGGAACGTTCCCAAGGTCACACAGCTGGAGGCTTTGGAGCTAGAAGTGGAGCTCGGATGTCTGACACCATAGATCACAGTCTAATCCCGGGCCTGGGATTACTCAGCCTACTGACCATCTGGGCTAGGCACTACTTTGCCATGAGGCTATCCTGTGCATCGGAGGTAGTCACCAGCATCCCTGGTCTCTACTCACCATAGCAACCGCAACAGCACCCTGGGCTGTAACTACCAAAGCTGACTTCAGGCATTACTAAATATTGCCTGGGGGCTAAGCCACGCCCAGTTGGGAACCACTGTCCTAGACTATGCGGCTTCCCGTGCTGGGCATGTGGCCCGACCCTGGCTGGGGACAGGGTCGAGCAGGAACACCGAGTTTGGGGAGATCTGGTCACAGATCAGCTGAGGGAGCACTCAGCTGAGGTAGGAAGGTAATTCTGCTGCAGGACCAGTCAGAGGACAGCTGAGAGCTGAGCTGGCAGGCTCTGATGGTGAGGACTCAGGCAAATACAGGTACAGGTCCTCCTCCAGGAAGGCACACACTTGGCCTTAGATCTTCTGGGGGCTACCAAGCCCGTGTCCTCATTTCTGCACAGAGTGTCAGAAAGGTCAGCTGCCACCCAGGCGCACCCTGATCTGGTGGAAGCCCCGGAAACCTCACGGGGAAGGAGGCCGTAAGTCAGGGAGCCAGTGCCAGACGTGGATCGTGGAACACAGAGCTTCCCCACCACGCCCTTCTGTTTGTTTCCCAGCTGGGCTGGGATGCCTGGCTTCTTCTATCAAAGCTTTGGCCCTTTCTGCAGCCCCATGCTTCCAGATTTTTTCCAAACTCAAAAGGTCTGGGTTTTCCCAGCTGGCAAAAGATGGTGACCACCTGAGGTTTGCCTTGGTGGCCTGGGCTTGCCGCCTCAGCCAGCCCACTCCTCACAGGGCACCCTGCCGCGCAGGGCTCCAGGAGACCCTGCTCAGGAAAGGGCCTCCCACGGGGACCACAAGCCCGCCTGCAGCCACTGCCGAGGTGGACTGGCATCAGGTGAGGGCCCAGAAGCCCTCAGCACGCCCGGCGCTGCCAAATGCAGACATTCCGATGGAACCGCCAAGCCCCACGTGTGGTGAGTCAGCGTCAGGTCTCCCCCAGCTGAATCCCAGGCACCCAGTTAAGCCAGGCCTTCTCAGTACATCACAGAGGTTTCCAGTCATCTGCAAAGCCAAACATCTATCTTCAAAGGCCTCCGCAGGAAGCAGACTGGCCTGCTGTCATATTGAAAGCAGAATCTAGGGGCTTCTGGGGAAGCCAGTGAGCATTTTTTCCCTCTGACCAACCCCATCCCAGCCCTGCCACTGACTTGCTGCGTGACCTCAGGCAACCCTTTCCCTCTCTGAATCTTGGGTGCTCGTTAGTCTAGTGCAGATAGTGACTGTCCTGCTGGTCTCCCACAAATGATGAGAAAGGATCTTGCAAAGAACGGAGCACACCCCAAGAGCAAGGAATGTTGGCAGGAGTCTCTGAGGCCCTGGCCGGGATCCTGGCCCCGATGGATTGTCAGACTCTCCCAGGCTGAAGCGCCCAGAGTAGGAGAGAGAAAGCTAATGAGAAAACGCGACATTAAACCAAACACATCAGACTCACCCAAGAGCGGCTTATTTATAGCTGTAAAAACATCCTGTCGGAACAGTCAGTTCAACCTCTAAAATATTAGGATTTTAATCCTTATATATGATCATCTTGAAAGTGAAACCTTGGAAATGAGAAAAGGAACTTATTACAGTTCCCCATCTTGCCTCCTCCACCACCAGTAATGAAATCAGTGCTGAGGCCTCTGCCTGTATGTTTCCTTATGGCTCTGTTGTCCCCAGGCCAGAGTCACATTTTTCTATTGATCCCTGTCTCTGGTGGTGGTGGTTTAGTTGCTTGGTCTTTCTCTTTGTGACCCCATGGACTATAGCCCACCAGGCTCCTCTGTCCATGGGATTTTCCAGGCAAAAATACTGGAGTTGGTAGCCATTTCCTTCTCCAAGGGATTTTTCCTGCTGAGGGACTGAACCTGGGTCTCCAGCCTTGCAGGCAGATTCTTTACCAACTGAGCCACCGGGAAAGGAGAAATTCAGTACTCTGGGCACCAGTGGTGGGGAAACCTCAAATTCCACCCACCAGCTGGGTTGAAGGAGGGCTTAGTGGGAGAGAGATGACTTCACCAGCTTGTGCTTTAACATTCCAAAGCTGGGAGGCAAAACTGGGTGCCCCTGGCTCGTGATCACCAAGGTGACCCAGGAAGATGGCCCCCCTGCTCCCACCCCCCTCCTCAGCCTCTCATTGTCCCTAGTCACTTCTCTCCCTCTTCCGAGTGATTGCTCTTCATCTTCCTGTGTCCACGAGGTATGTGGGTGGTTGGGGTGGAGATACAGTTCGGGGGCAGCCCAGAGAGTGAGTAGACCCAGTCCAGTCCTCAGAAATGACCCTGGAGGCTTCCCCTTAGGGAACTAGAGCTCCCATCTTCCTGCTTAGGCATCGGAGCATCTGCTTACCCTGTAATTAAAGACAATCTCCTGTCCTTGAGGCGCCGGCTGCCACAATCGTGGCCCTGGCTTACCTGTCTAGCCTCATGCTGAACCATCCTGCTCCTCTCACTCAGGGCTCCAGCCCCATCGAACAGCTTTCAGTTCCTTGAAGCCAAAGTCTCTGAACTGTCTCCAGCCTCAGAGCCTTTGCACAAATTATTTCATCTCTCCAGGTATCTGGGTGAGCATCACTTGCTCAAAATGCTTTTCCTGAGCCCCATCTCAATCTGAATTCAGTCTCACCCCAGAATTTATCACAGCCCTCATTGTGTGGCAGTTATCACAGTTTGCAGGTGTTCTGTTTATCTGTGTATGTCTTTAGTGTCTGTGAGCTCTGTGGGGGCAGGGATAGTATCCCCAGCGCTAAGCAAGTGTCTGACGTAAGACACACACACAGTGAATTTGTACTGAAGAATGAAGAAGTAGCGTTTACACACGGGAAAGCAACTCAGACGCTGCGAAGGGAGGAGGAAAAACACGGATTGTGTGCATGCTAAGTCGCGTCAGTCGTATCCGACTCTGTGCCAGCCCATGGATTCTAGCTTGCCGGGCTCCTCTAGCCATGGAATGCTCCAGGCAAGGATACTGGAGTGGATTTGCCTTTTCTTCCTCCAGTGGATCTTCTCAACCCAGGGATCAAACCCACATCTGTTACATCTCCTGCATTGGCAGATGTGTTCTTTACACTGGAGCCACCTGGGAAGCCCCAGAAAAGCATACTGCGCACCACTTGAAGGGGGCTTCCATGGTGGCTCAGCTGGGAAAAAATCTGCCTGCAGTGTGGGAGATCTAGGTTCCATCCCTGGGTTGGGAAGATCCCCTGGAGAAGGGAAAGTCTACCCACTCCAGTATTCTGGCCTGGAGAATTCCATGGACTGTATAGTCCACGGGGTCGCAGAGAGTCAGACATGAATGAGCAACTTTCACTTTCATCACTTAAAAGAGTGTCAGAAGGAAGGAATGGTGACAAGGGATTTGCTAGAGAGGTTCTGAAGCCCAGAATGGAATGCAGCCTTGGTCCTGAATTTGGAACTTGTTTCTAGAACATTCCTTCTTTCCTAAGATTCCATCCTTGGGATCAGCTTGACCCACTTTATCCTAAGAATGGAATGGGGCAAGAAAGCCCTCAGCTCCTGTTAAAGTCAAGAATCCTGGCTGGAAGTTGGGCTATTAACAAACTGGGCAGGAGGTGCCAGAGGCGGCAGGTGGATGCTTCATGGTGTGGATGTGGGGCAGCTTCCCAGCCTGGAGCACCCCGGGGGACATAAGCTGATGTGCACCCCCTCCCCGATGTCAGGACGGGATTCTGCTGGGAGCCGTGGGCGCTTATGACTGGAACGGAGCTGTGCTGAAGGAGACCAGCAGTGGGAAGGTCATTCCTCTCCGTGAGTCTTACCTGAAGGAATTCCCCGAGGAGCTCAAGAACCACGGCGCCTACCTGGGTAAGAGGCAGGGCTGAGGGGCGGCTGGTGGGTGGTGGGCCAGGAGAGGACTTGGGGGTCCAGAACATGCTCAAAAGCGAGACGAGGGGCTTGTCAGCACAGTCTGTGCTGATTCAAGCACAGTCAGGAGTTGTTGCCTCTCCAGGCTGGCATCCAGCACACCCAGCACCGTGCCTGGCTCATCATGGGCTCTCCATCAATAGAATAAACCAGGGTCCCCAGGCCAGGCCATGGACCGGGCCATGCAGCAGGAGGCAAGAAAGCAAGCGAAGCGTCATCTGCCACTCCCCATCTCCCCCACCACCCCCATCCGTGGAAAAATTGTCTTTCACAAAACCAGTGCCTGGTGCCAAAAAGATTGCAGACTGCCAGAATAAATGACAAGCAGTCTGACCTGAAATTATTTCCATTCATGCCTCTAGACTCTCCGGCAGCTGTTGGTATGTTTTCAGAATTGAGTGCAGGAAGTCTGCCTCCCTAAGGCAAAAATGCAAGTTGAGGATGTGCTCAATTCAGTTCAGTCACTCAGTCATGTCCGAATCTTTGTGTTACAATCAAGGCAGAAGTCATCTCCCATTAAGCACCTTAGTGTGAATGAAAGTCGCTCAGTCGTGTCCGACTCTTTGCAACCCTATAGACTATATAGTCCATGGAATTCTCCAGGCCAGAATACTGGAGTGGGTAGCCTTTCCCTTCTCCAGGGGATCTTCCCAACCCAGGGATCGAACCCAGGTCTCCTGCATTGCAGGAGGATTCTTTACCAGCTGAGCCACAAAGGAAGCTCACCTTAAGGTGATCGTAAAAAGAAAAGTGTGAGTCATTGACCTGATGGTGACAGATCCCAGCTGTGAGACCTTAACCATAGCCCAGTCACCTCCAGCTTTGTAAGAGCGAGCCTCTGCCATTCATGCAGAAAGGGCAGAACCAGAGGAAAGGAGAAGGGCTCCCATTGTTTGTAAGTCTGAGTTTCTGAGCCAAGTCTACCAGCTGTGAAGTTATCACCAATGCAGCCTCAGACCCCACTTCTCCCTGAACTAAGTAGGCAGTGGGCCTCTCCGTGGTGGGAAGGTCGTTCCTCCTCCCAGAAGACCCTTCATGAGGCCCAACCATGGTTCCTCCTTGGGTGGAAGTCCGGAAGGAGAGCCTTTCTGCTCCTCCTCTCTCTGGGGGTTCATCCAGTGAGGGCACTGTGGGGGACCTCTGGAAGATTCCTCCCTCTGTGCCCCAAGGGAGATGGGGAGTTTGGGGAAGGAGACGGGGAGGCCAGGTTCTCCGCCTCCACACTGGGGAAGCTGATGGACTTCCGGCCCCAGGCCTTCAGGGAGGCTCTCTAGCTTTCAGGGTGGCCTTGCCTGCTGGTCAGAGAGCCACATGGGAACTGCAACCACAGCCAGCAAACAGCAGGGAAGCAGGAAGCTCTCAGCACTGCTTAGAGCTTTGAGAGTCGGCCCTTGCCTGCCCCCAGGACATTCAGCCCCCAGGACCCTCCCATTATCACTGTCCCTCTTTCAAGGGAAGCCCAAATGCCTGGGGTCAATGAGAACACTCTCAGTAATACTGCTAAGGGCTCAGCTTAGAAGAAACCCTTGCTCCACCGCACAAAGCTAAGCCTGCTCTATCCTTGTATTTTTGTGATTGCTCTGAATACACGGCCCTGTTGGCCACCCTCCATGCGATATCCTGCTCTCACCTACTTCACTTCCCAGAATACCTTTCCAAGAGTCAAAGATGGTGTGTCTAGAACCAGAGTTTCCCACCCTACGGCACCGACACTCCCAGCCACTGTGGGTTGGCTTCTGTGCATCCCGCAGCCACTCTGAAAGCAACTGGTGGGACCCGAGAGACAGTTACCCACATATATTAACAGGCATGCACACAGGCATGCATACACAGCAGAAGGAGTCGCTCATTCCCCAGAAAGCACCCAGGAATTGCCAGCAAGCCCTGATACCCATTTAAAAACTGGGATCCATTCTCCAAATCATCTGGCAGGAAGTAGGACTCTTGGCTTTGCATACCTGCAAGGATCCCATTTTCAAGAGAGTTGTCTGAAGACGCTGCACAGTCACTCCCCAGAGCTGGGTGCTTGACTGGAAACTCACAGGGGCCAGGCACAGATCCCAAGAACTTGGATTGGGGGCGTTTCCCAAAGAGCCCCTGGGTTTCCGTCTTGTTCTCTTCTGAGTGGCATACGTGTGTGGATGCAGAGAAGCGTGGACACTCCCTGCTTTGGGGCTGCAGGAATCCCTGTGACCCCCCCCCCCACTTCCATGCCCTGAGCAGAGCATCTCCTTGCCTCTGCACAGCCAACCCTTCATTTTTTGGTGGACCACTTAGCAGGGCATTCTGGTGATGAAGAGGTCATTGCTTGGTCCCCAGAGAGACTACTGGTGGGGATCAGAAACAAAGCCTGCTCAATACAAAAAGAAGTATGGCTAGGGTTTGTTCTCTCGCTTCCCTGTTCCCTCACATGCTCACCTGTAGGGCGAGTGAAGCAGGTGATGTGCATTTTCCAGGCAGTGATGCCTTTCAGTGACCCCACCTGGCTTCTTTCGATGCCCTCCAGCAGAGGGTGGGCGCAATGAGTTCCCTGCACCATCCACCAGCCCGTTCCAAGCCCTGCCTCTTCCAGGCCTCCTCAACCAGGCCTGGGAACTACTGTCTAGAACTACCATCTGCTCAGCCTGCTCTGAATGCCCCTCTGCAGCGGCCCATCCATGCCGCCAGGCCCGCGGGGCCGGAGACCAGCCTGTTTCCTCCCATGGCAGGGTACACAGTCACATCGGTCGTGTCCTCCAGGCAGGGGCGGGTGTACGTGGCCGGAGCCCCCCGGTTCAACCACACAGGCAAAGTCATCCTGTTCACAATGCACAACAACCGGAGCCTCACCATCCACCAGGCCCTGCAGGGCGAGCAGGTAACGCAGAGGGGGCTGGGGGCGGGGCCGACAGGTGGGACAGATGGGATGGTGAGGCTGGGAGGGACTGCAACTCAGCTCGTCCCTCACAGGACTGTCCCCAGACCCACAAGCATCCTTCCTGGCTAGGGGTGTATGTCTTCTTTATACCCACCTGGGAGCTGATGCTCCCTCCCCAGAAAGCCAGATCTCAGACCCTGCTGTAGCAATGAGAACCTGGGAGAACTCATGGAGCCCTTGACTCTGACGCACTAGCCAGACCTCTGCCCCTGACCACCAGCATCTCTCTGGTTGTGTCTAGAGTTCAGGGCTCTGGCAGAGGCAACATCCAGGCTGTGACTTCCCACTTGGGCTGACAAGGCCCCTAGGCATCTGAAGGGTCACTCATGTTCCTCATGCCACCTCGGTGCTCCCAGAAGTGGGAGGAGTCATGCCTCCACCCACAGCAAGGCCCCAGGGGTTCACCAAGATGCCGACTTCTTTCCTTCCCTGGAATGGGCACGATGCAGAAAGGTACAACCGCCAATGTCACAGCACTGCCCCCCCCCCCCCAAGACGTGGTGGGCAATAGGCCATGCTACTAAGAGGCTCATGTTAGAAGGTCTTGAATGCACGGGGGAAAGCTATGATTAAAGTCAATGATGGTGAAAAGATCAGGAAACACTGATACAGGTCATTTCAGTAGCCCAGGAAAACGTGGTCCTGAGAAGAAACACAGCTTTTCCAAGGTTATTGGGTAGATTCCCTGGGTAAAGCTCAGAATCCTGGACTCTTGGTGGGGCTGCCTAAATTGTGCTACCTCCTGACCCCAACAACCCCCACACAAGGCCTTGGCCCCCCTGCCTGGCAGCATCCCGTATCCATGGCACCCTGCGCTGAGCTGAGCCCTGTCCAGGTCCTTCCTGTTATTCTTGGCTTGCCCCTGGTGCTCCAGAGCCTGGGAACAGCCCTATTTCCTGCCTCTTCCACTGCCCTTGGCCATGAGGACACGCTCTTTGCCAGGTCTAACCTCCATCCCTCCAGCTGCAGGGAGCCATCCTTCCACTATTCCTCTTCCCATCCCAAGTGCACTGGGGGCTCTGGGCGCTGCTCTGGTCCCAGAGCTCCACACTGCCTGCCCATACCTCACCCGTGGCCGGCTCTCAGGAATCCAAGGTTAGACCTTGAGAGCCGGAGGGAATTCGCCGAAGAATATATGATATTTTTACTGCCTGGATCTGCCTCCAACATCCAAACGAGAAACCGCAGCACTGAAGGCAGCTAAGTTAAGTGGATTCCAAATCACCGTGACCCATATAGCAGAGGCCACATGTTTAGACAGACTTCCCTCCGCCTCCCTCTCTGCTCTCTGTCTGCCTCTTAATCACTTCACGTAGGCACATCTCTCCCCTCCCCACACCGTGTTTATAATTTCCTTTTTCCCTCTTCTGTATTTTTTTTTTTTTTATCATTCTCCTGAGTTAAAAGATCTTAATGCTTGAGGATGAATTTCTTCTGAAAACACCCCAAGCCAGAAAGGGAGAATCATGGGCTTGGATGTCAGATGGATCAGAGTTCCAACCCAATTTGGTTGTGACCGGCCTTCTGACCTTGGGCTAGAGATTCAAATTCTCTGAGCTTCAGTTCCTTCCCTGTGAAATAAGGACAATGATCTCTCCCAAGACAGCATGAAGCTGTAAAGTGCCTCACACGGGGCCTGTCCTTGGGAAGGGCTCCTTTTCTTTCCTGAGCAACCCTTTGCTCCTATAACCATTTATAGAGCACCTCCTGCGTGCCAGGCACAGCACCCAGGCCTGGAGGGAGTGAGACAGGAGCAGTGCCCACTGCTGGGGGCATCTGTGGAGGGAACCAGTGCTGGGGGGAGGAGGACAGGGCTGGGGGAGAGCACGGAGAAGGGGCCCCCACGGCAGGGGATGGAGTGGGGAAGGCCAGGGGTGTCTTTGAACAGGAAGTGACCTGTAGGACGATAGACATGACCTGGAGAGAGGGGAGGAGAAAAGGGTACAGGCTGAAGGAAAGTATGTACAGGGGAAGCTGGGAAGCCCGCCACAGCAGGGGGCTTTTGGAGAAGAGAAATCACTTAGTATGTCCGGGGGAATGTGGGAGCCAGAGGGTGGGAGACAAAGGCTGGGGAGGCAGGGAGGCCAGTCCAGAAGGGTCACACTGCAGAGTTTGGACATTCCCCCCCAAAGCAAGGAAGGGGCATGGTCAGCTTCTGGAAGCCACTCTAGCTCCCCACAGGGCTGGGCTGGAGGGCCAGTCTGGAGATGGGGGGGTCCTTCGGAAGGTGCCTCACCTGAGGAAGAAGCTTCGGAGGAGGAGGGAAGTAGGTGGATTTGGGACGTGTTTCGCATCCACCAAGAGGACTTGTGGGGAGACTGCAGGTGGGAGAGATGGGAGTGGAGCAAGGAGGACCCTTAGGTTTCTGAGTTGGGAGCATGGCACCCAAGGCGAGAGAGGATCACCCTAAGCGCTCAAATACTGAGAAGAAACCACAAGTCACCACCCAAGGTGCTAAGCCCAGAGTTATTTGGAAAATAAAATATTGAAAATGAGTTAAATGTCCAACAGAGGACTGATTAAACATGTTTGGCATGTGCATAATTTGGAGTGCTATACCCTATAGTCAAAGCTATGGCTTTTCCAGTAGTCATGTATGGATGTGACAGTTGGAGCATAAGGAAGGCTGAGCGCCAAAGAATTGATGCTTTCAAACTATGGTGCCAGAGAAGACTCTCGAGAGTCCCTTGGACTGCAAGGAGATCAAACCAGCCAATCCTAAAGGAAATCAAACCTGAATATTCACTGGAAGGAGTGATGCTGAAGCTCCAATACTTTGGCCACCTGATGCAAAGAGCCGACTCATTGAAAAAGATTCTGATGCTGGGAAAGATTAAGGGCAAGAGGAGAAGGGTGCAAGAGGATGAGATGGTTGGATGGCATCCCTGACTCAATGGACATGAGTTTGAGCAAACTCCAGGAGACAGTGAAGGATGTGCTGCAGTCCATGGGGGTCACAAAGAGTCAGACAGGACTTAGCAATTGAACAACAAAAGTTAAATAATGGAAAGTCACGTGGTGGCGGAGTGGTTAAGGAGGAAAGGGTTGGTGGGAGTTCGCTCATTTTTTCAGCAAAGAGTCTGAGTCAAAGGCTGTCCACTGGTAAGGGGAGGCCTCTCAGCAGCCCAGCCCCATGCCCCTCCCCATCCCTGTGCCGCAGATAGGCTCTTACTACGGGAGCGAGATCACCTCGGTGGACGTGGATGAAGACGGTGTGACTGACGTCCTGCTGGTGGGCGCGCCCATGTACTTCAGCGAGGGCGGAGAGCGGGGCAGGGTGTACGTCTATAACCTGAGACAGGTACGGCGCGCGGATGCTGGCCAGCTTTCCAGGGGCACCTGACCCATGCCTTGATCAGGTGTCCATGAGGGAAACTGGGAGGCGGAGGCCAGCGCATGCCTGCAGAGCCAGACTGGAGACGAGAGGAACCTCCTCTGTCGTTGGGTTTATGTAACGGGAAAGAAACAGGGAAGCACAGAAGGGATGGTGCAGCCAGAGTGGGTCATGACCCTGAGAGATCTTGCCAACTCCCCCTGAGCCTTTTCCTGCCCCTGATTTTGCAGGACCGGTTTGTTTACAATGGAACGTTGAAGGATTCCCATGGTTACCAGAACGCCCGGTTCGGCTCCTCCATCGCCTCCGTTCGGGACCTCAATCAAGATTCCTACAACGATGTGGTGGTGGGAGCCCCTCTGGAAGACAACCACGGGGGCGTCATCTACATCTACCATGGCTTCCAAGGCAGCATCCTGAAGACACCGAAGCAGGTAATGCCCCCCACCCCAACCCCCAAAATGAATGGAGCTAGAACTTGGAATCCTAGTAGCTCATGCCCTGTCCTCACCCAGGAAAGGATTGCTATCTGTCCTAGCTCTACTTGCCGCAAGTTGAAATTAGTCTTAAGACCTTCCCATCACCCCTGTGGATACCTTCTCCCTGCTTAACTTCATCTCCCCAACAACAGCAATAGCAAACCCCCCCCCAAGGACCTGAATCCCACTGGCCCTCACATGCTTTCATGCAACTGACTACATGTGGGGAAGACCTGGGGCTTCCCTAATGGCTCAGTGGTAGAGAACGTGCCTCCCAACACAGGAGATGCTGGTTCGTTTCCTGGTCCGGGAAGATCCTCTGGAGAAGGAAATGGCACCCCACTCCAGTATTCTTGCCTGGGAAGTCCCATGGACAGAGGAACCGCCAGGGCTACAGTCCATGGAGTTGCAAAGAGTCGGACACAGCTGAACAAATGAATGGAGAAGGCCTATTTGGGCTCCTCTTCTCTGAAAATGCCTCAGGCTAGAAACAGTGCTGTCCCCAAGAGTGAGCCATCCCAAGCTCCCTCAGGCTTCCCCTCAGGCTCATCACTTTTGCCTATTTTATTAGTAAGATAGCCTAGTACACCACACTTAGAGATAGTGATGTATCTGCCATGTACCATGTAATGTAATTACCTGCCATGTAATGTGTACTTACATCCTATGGGGAATTCTTTTCTTAAATAGTTGATGTACAATATTATATGTTACAGATGTACATCAGAGTGGTTCACAATTTTTAAAGGTTATATTCCATGTATAGTTATTATAAAACATTGGCTAGATCCCCTGTGTTGTATATCTTCATATCTTATTTACTTTATACATAATAGTTTGTATTTCTTATCTCCTACCCCATCATTCCCCCCTTTCCCTCCTCAGGGGAGAACCCTTTTATGACACATTATTTTAATCCAAAAGAATGACTTAATGGTAGAAATTTCAGGTTCCAAAACAGACGAGGAGAGGAGATAGCTTTGGGCTGAGGAAGTTTCCTGATAGTTTCAAACAGGCTGTCTCCAGGGCTCCCAGTTGTATCTACTCCTTAGGGTGCCCACACCCAGCTCTTTCCTTCCACTTCCTACAGAGAATCACCGCCTCAGAGCTGGCTCCTGGCCTCCAGTATTTTGGCTGCAGCATTCACGGGCAACTGGACCTCGATGAGGACGGACTCGTTGACCTGGCAGTGGGCGCACTTGGCAACGCCGTGATTTTGTGGTTGGTTCCCCCATTTTTCACGATTCTTGGGCTCTCTTGAGGGTCCTGATGGATACAGGGTTTAAAAGACACGCTTTAGACTCTTTGTCTCTTGTCTTTAATCACTGTTGGCCAAATTCACCCTATTCTTATCCCATTGTGACTACAAATTTCCTTTTTATGGAATCACTGTAAGTTACTTTGAAGTCCAAATCCCTCTTCTCAGTGGGGTTCAGGGATTTTAGAGCTATTTAGGGACTAAAAACCCCCTTTGACTTTTTCCTAAAAGTTCTGATTACTGGGGCATTTCTCCCATTTAGCTTCTTTTAAAGGGACAGGCTGAGGACATTCTCAGCTGGGAGCATCTCCTTCTCCCCTAGTGTGAAAGATTTCTTTCCTCCAAACCCCTTCTGACCCCTGGTTTCCTTTCTCAGGGCCTCATTTCTGTACCATTCCATCAGATATTTGTCATGCATTTGTACTTGGGGTCTGTGTTAAGCAATGGTCTGAAACTTAAAAAAAAAAAAAAGGTTTTCTAAAAGTCCATCTGTTCTATCGTGTGATGTGTCAGCTACTTTTTGAGCCAAAAAAAAAACTTTAATTTGAGCTAATTTTCTATATGTTGATACTTTTATTATAAATACAATAACTTAGAGAAAATTTGAGAAATAAATCACTCATAGTTTCATCACCTTAATGTTACCACTATTAATATTTTGGCATATTTCCCTACCAGTCTTTTACCATCTGCATATAATTCTATGTAAGTGCAATCACATATTTCATACAACTTAAGAAAGATATTAAACAGAGATAGCTGATGACTTCGTGGGGAGAATCTTTATGTTCTTAGTCCTCAAGAATATTACATTCCACTCAGGAAATGTCTTAGTCCAGGTTCCCTAGAAAACAGAGCTTGAGGCTATAAAGCTTGTGCATCTGCACTGCTGTGGGAGGGGCTTCAGTCCCAGAAGCAGAAGTGAGGGTCCAGGGAGACTGAAGCAGGAGAGGAGAGAGAGTGGAGAGGCAAGTAGCTAATGAGATGCAGGCTCAGGCCCTGGGCAGCTCCCTGCTCCAGCATCTCCAGAGAGGCAGAAAGAATTCAGCCTCTGCTTTCTACAGCAGCCCCTTAGGGGAGCAACGGGGAGCAGTGTGTCTGCGAGCTCCTAGTGTCCCGCCAGTGCCATGGCCCAAGTGCCAGCTGCCCCACTCCTGCGGGCAGCACTGAGGAAGCGGGGTCTCCGCAGGTCCAGCCCAGAAGTTTCACTGGCGCCACAGCCTGTCTCTCTTTGAAGGCCTTCTCCGCAGGTCCTTCTTTGAAGGATCCTCTGCAGGGGATATTAGGTCTTTAGTAGCGACAGCAGCTTGGGCTAAATGTATTCACTGCTTTGGTTCCAGCCAGGGAGCAAGACAGGTGAACAAGGCCCAGGTTAGCGGGTAGACATTGTCTCCCGGGTCTGTGGGGCAACACACAAACTACGTTCTTTACAGGAAACAAGATACACTGGAAGAATCGGTCCCACAGAGTGGATTTAGTCAAGCCCTAGCTTGTGATGTCTAAACCTAAGTGCTACCTGAGTGGCGCTGAAACTGTGGGCTGGAGCCCTCTAGGGGAAATTTAGAGTCAAACTCCCTGGATCTCAAACATGACTGCCATTAGCATCACCTGGGAGCTTTTAAACCTCTCATTACCCAGGCTTTACCCAGACCACTTAAAGTAGAATTTCTAGGTCAAGGACTCAGTCATTTAAAGACTCTCCAGGTGTGCGCTTCCAGTAGGCACCTAAGTCTGAGAACCGCTGATATAAGCCATTATATTTACACAGCATTCTGCAATGTCGAAGGGCATTCTCACTTATGTACTTTGATTCTCACAATTCCCGGTCAGAGAGATCACATGGTCTGTCCAGTAGGAGCCGAGACTCAAACCTACCCTTCTCACTCCACAGCACAGAGGAGGCGCCATCCCCCTTACACTAAGAAGAGCAGGGTATTAGCACAGATAATCATGCTAGAACTCTGAAGCAAGTAAAACTCACTATACTTGTTTCTTTTTATATAAATACATGGTTTGGAGAGGCAATAGTTTCCTTCCCTAACTCTGTTTGACTTAGTCAATTCGACAGTAAATTCATGTTTCCTTGACTGCCTGGATGGGGCAGTGTTGGACTGAGTGGATGAGTGGGGAGTCTCTAGAACTGAGTCGTTTTCTCCTTTGGCTGCACATTGGAATCACCTGGAGTGCTGTAACACCCACGTTCTCCAAAGTGTGGTTCAGGTACCAACGGCACTAACATCACCTGAGAGCTTGCTAGAAATCCCAGGCCTGCTTTTTAGCAAGATCCCCAGGAAATGTGCAAATATACTAAAGTCAGAGAAGCATTGCTTTAAGACATGTTGATGCTGACTCTGGTTTGATTTGACGTGGAGAGCAATTTGGGGATCAGGATTTTTTAGTTTTTATAGTAAAGTTGATATACAATGTTGTGTTTCAAGGTGTACAGCAAAATGATTCAGTTATACATATACATATGTACATTTTTTTTCAGAGTTTTTTCCCATAGAGGTTATTACAGAATATTGAATAGAGTTTCCTATGCTATACAGTAGGGTCTTGTTGACTATTTAATATATAGTACTATATATTCATTAATTCCAAACATTTCCAGTTTATCCCTCCCCTCCATCTTTACTGTTTGGTCACTGCAAGTTTGTTTTTGAAGGCTGTGAGTCTGTTTCTGTTTTGTAAATAAATTCATTTGTATCTATTTTAGAGTCCACATGAGTGATATCTTATATTTGGTTTTTTCTGACTTCATCTACTATGGTAATCTCTAGGTCCATCCATATTGCTGTAAATATTGTTATTTCATTATTTTTTATGGATGAGTAATATTCCATTTTATATTCCATATATATATGTATGTACATACACCACATTTTCCTCATCCAGTCATCTGTTGATGGACATTTAGGTTGCCTCCTTGTCTTGGCTATTGTAAACAGTGCTGCAGTGAACACTGGGGTGTGTGTATCTTTTTGAATTACGGTTTTCTTTGGATATATGCCCAGGAGTGAGACTGCTGAATCATATAGTAGTTCTATTTTTTGTTTTTTAAGGAACCTTCATACTGGGGTACCAATTTATATTACCACCAACAATGAAGGAGGGTTCCATTTTCTCCCCACCCTCTCTGGCATTTATTGTCTGTAGATTTTTTTGATGATGCCATCCTGACCAGTGTGAGGTGATACCTCATTGTAATTTTGGTTTGCATTTCTCTAGTAATTAGAAATGTTAAACATCTTTTATTGTGCTTTTTGGCCATCTGTATGTCTTCTTTGAAGAAATGTCTGTTTATATCTGCTCATTTCTTGATTGTGTTGTTTGCTTTTTTGATATTGAGCTACATGAGTTTTTCATATATTTTGGAGATTTATCCCTTGTCCATCACTTCATTTGCAAATATTTTCTCCCATTCTGTGGGTTGTCTTTTTGTTTTATTTATAATTTCCTTTGCTATGCAAAAGCTTTTAACTAGTCTCATTTGTTTATTTTTGTTTTTATTTTCATTACTCTAGGAAGTGGATCCAAAAAGATATTACTGTAATTTATGTCAGAGTATCCTGGCTATATTGTCCTCTAACATAGGAAAACATCTTGAAATGTGTTCACAGGAAAACACAAATCTTACATTTGGGTCTTTAATCCATTTTGTATATGCTGTTAGAGAATATTCTAGTTTCTTTTTTTTTTTTTTTTTGCATGTTGCTGTCCACTTTTCCTGATACCATTTATTGAAGAGACTGTCTTTTCTCTACTGTATATTCTTGCCTCTTTTGTCATAGATTAATTGACCATAGGGATTCCCTGGTAGCTCAGCTGGTAAAGAATCCACCTGCAATGCAGGAGACTGCAGTTTGATTCCTGGTTGGGAAGATCTGCTGGTGAAGGGATAGGCTACCCATTCCAGTGATTTTGGGCTTCCCTGTGGCTCAGCTGGTAAAGAATTGACCATAGGTGTGTGGATTTATTTCTAGGCTTTTTGTCATGTTCCATTGATCTATATTTCTGTTTTTGTGCTAGTACCATGCTGCTTTGATTACTGTACATTTGTAGTGTAGTCTGAAGTCAGGAAGCCTGATTCCTCCAGCTGTTTTTCTTTCTCAGAATTGCTTTGGCTATTTGGGGTCTTTAGTATTTCCATACAAATTTTAAAATGTTTTGTTCTAGTTCAGGCATCAGGAGTTTTTTAAGCTCTCCAGATTACTGTAATGGACATGCAGGGTTGATGTGATGAGGAGGCAAAAGGATGTCAGTATGGTCTGTAGCGAGTACAGCTCCTAGGAAAATGATGAAGGGTTGCCTTGAGGGGCTATGAGATTACTTAGCCTGCCCTTCATCTACTTGTGCACATTTTTGCCCAATCCTGTGACACCAGAGCCCCTCTCTGCAGGCCCCATCACCACCTCACCCTCCAGTGGTGGTTTTAGAGACCCCATTCCATCTGGTTCTCCACCTTCCCCCAGGTCCCAGCAGGGCAGCCTTGCACCCTGCCCACCCCTGCGTCTCTCCCTCCTCCTGCAGGTCCCGCCCTGTGGTTCAGATCAATGCCAGCCTCCACTTTGAGCCATCCAAGATCAACATCTTTCACAGGGATTGCAAACGCAGTGGCAGAGATGCCACCTGCCTGGCTGCCTTCCTCTGCTTCACGCCCGTCTTCCTGGCACCCCATTACCAAACTGCGACAGTCGGTAAATCCGGCCCCTCCCCACTCCCGCCGCTCCAGTCTCTCCCCGAGGACTTTGTGTTTGCTCTGTTTCTAAATCTGGGCTTTTGCTGAAATGGGTTTTGAGTGCCAGGGTCACACCTAGAGCCCCATTTGATGACTTCTAGATGCCCATTCAGTGCTCTCATTCCAAAGGGCAGAGAGGGGGTCTCATGCCAGGAAGAGGATGGCAGTGAGCAGGGGTGACCAATGTGGGAGAGGCTGGGGAAGGTGGAAACAGTCTGAGATAGTGTATGAATCAGAACAGGGGACCAGAAGCAGCCCAATAGCTTAGGGTGTAGAAGCTGTGAAGTCAGATTCAAAGAAAGAGTCAGACCCTTGAGGGATCTGAAACAGGGGATCAGGTGGCTAAAGACCCAAGTAGCAGTGGCTTCTGCTCAGAGTGAGTTTGAGTCCACAGCAGGACAGTTTCCCTCTGAGGGTCCTTCACTCTCAGCCAAGGCTGGGATCAAACACTGGCTTGTGACAGCCCTGGGCCCAGTCATCCCCAGAAAATGGCCCCTGCAGGTTCCAGGACCAGACTAGGCCTGTGCAAGAAACTTGGACCACAGAGAGCTTCTCAGCCAAGGAGGACCAATCAGACAATTAAAAACTGGGTGTTCCACAAGGAAGATGAGAGCAAAGGCAAGCCTGGGTGGTGGTGTCCTTTCATCTTCTATGAAGGGAGAATGATACCGAGAACCTGGCACACCCAGAGTGCTGCTGGGGTACCAGAGAAGGGGCTGGGTTTTTCTTACATTTAGCAAAAGATCAACCCAGTTGAAAGGGAGGAGAATGCAATCTTTAACCTCAGAACAGTCTTAGGTTTGAGGAGCTGGTGGGCAGGGCCTGGCCAGTCTTCCCTAGTGTGATGGGAACTGCCACCTGCAGACACTCAGATCCAGGCCCGACAGGATCCCAGAGCTGAGGGCGAGACCTAGGAAGGTGACAGGAGAGGGTCAGAGCTGTGTTGACTCCAGAAGGGGCCCGTGACTCCACCGTGACGCCTATACTGTCTCCTCACCTCTTCCACTGCGTTCACTCTCCCCTTCATCTCTTCCTCTTTCTTTATCCCTTCACTGTCAATTCCATCTTCCTTTCTCCTTCGTCTGCCTCCCTCTTCTCTTTAGTTCCTTCCTTTGGCTTTTCTCACTGTTTTGCTTGCTCTCCATGTGGGAGTTTCCTGCCTACACGAGCTTTATGAGGGGGGAGGAGTAGGTCTTCTTTGGCCATCCTGGAGGGCTTCCTGGAGGAGGCTGACTTTCCAAAGGCTATTTGTAAGGGGAAGTAAACAGTCTTTGGTGGAAAGGTGGCTTCAGCTCCATGGTCTTGCCCTCTCCTTCCTCCAGGCATCAGGTATAATGCCACCATGGATGAGAGGCGGTACACACCGCGGGCCCACCTGGATGAGGGCGGCGACCGGTATACCAACAGGGCCGCCCTGCTCTCTTCTGGCCAGGAACACTGTGAGCGGATCAACTTCCATGTACTGGTGAGCCGGATGCCCTGCAGCCCAGAAGCAGAGCCCAGGCTCCTCCAGGAAGGGAGCAGAGGTGGAGGAGGTGCTGCCATGGAGAGGCAGAGAGTTCAGCTGGTGCCAGGCTGGTGCTGAGCCCCCAGCAGACCTCAGGAGGCCAGCAGGGAGCAGTGTCCTGGACCTTGGTCACCCACACTCATACCCCAGAGCAGAGGCCACTGGGTCACCCTGCTTCCCCACCTCACTGGACCCTCATCTGAAATCCCCTTTGCCATCTCCCAGATGCCCACCATTGCTTAAGCAGGGGGTGAAATCCAAGGAGGGAGGTCAGCTCAGTGATGTCTTACAGAGAGGATGGGGGTCAGGGGCCATGGCTCAGAAGGAAGGGATAAGCAGGCATCAGCTGAAAATGAAGACCAAGGAAGGTGGACCAGTGGCATGAAAAGGCTGGGGGGAGGAACAGACGCCAGCCTGGCAGAGGGGGGAACCAGTGGGGGCCAATTCCTCCACCCAGAAACTCCAGAGACCCAGCCACAGCTCCAGTCTTGGAGACACAGACAGGGAACACTCAGAGCCCGCTTGGCCTCAGTGTCCAATGAGCAAAGATCAGAAAAATAAGGAGTCCTAGCGTCTGTTAATGTGTTGCCTCTATGGTGTGTCTGTGTTCTCAAAGTGGGGAACATCATTATCTGGGAACTTATTAGATATGCCTTAACACAAGGAAGCCACTCATGTCAAGATTTGGGCTCCATGAGACAGTCAGGGATTTTTCATCCAGCTCTAAGCATCCCCTGAATGCCCCTATTCATGTGTCTTCTTTTGTTGATTTGACACATTGATTATAAGCTTGTCACAGTGCTAGGACAGTGCTAAGAGGCTTCTGAGGGACTAGGACTAATACACAATCACATAGTTAGGATGCAATGCAAGAGTGTCAGCAACAGTCTGAACAGAGTGTGGGCACGTGTTGCTGCTGTCTGGCTTCCTAGAGGCTGGGGGTTTGAAGACACAGGTTCCCAGCCTTGAAGGATGAGCCGGAGTTGGTGGAACATGCAGGCAGTGGGGCTGGCATACACGGACCCAAGGGCCCTTTCCAGGAGGCACACATGCCAGCTACAGACCCATCTGGGAACCTCTGTCCACCCACAGATGCTTAGGCTCCATGGACTCATGCTCAGGGCTGACAAGTTGCTTCCTCCCAGTTCAGGGAGATGACAGTTCTCTCTCAGTGGCCCTGGCCCAGGCATGAATGTTCCCTCTGCCTTCACCCCATCCTCGTCTCCTCCCACACAGGACACCGCTGACTACGTGAAGCCAGTGACCTTCTCGATCGAGTATTCCCTGGAGGACCCCGACTACGGCCCCATGCTGGATGACGGCTGGCCCACGACCCTCAGGGTCTCGGTATGTCCTGGCACCCGGGGAAGCAGCTCTGGCACATACCCCACCCCAGCACTCGCCTCCTCCCAGAAGCCCAGGCTTTGTGAGGGCACACGTGAGTTCTTCTCCTGCTACACCTTCCCATCTCATGCCCCACAGACCCCCAGCATGTCCTTCCCTCCTTCCTCGTGACCTGTGTTGAGCAGTTTCTTAAGGGTAAGGACCCAGCCTTTGAGGTTTTCTATATCCCCAGCAGAGAGTGAGCCCAGCATGGAACCAGAGAGTCAAAGGACCAGAGGGATTTTAGTTCTCAATCGCCACCTCCCTCATTTACAAATGAGGACATTAGAGGCCAGAGAGTGATTCAACCACAGAGCCTGGTCCGCACTGGTTGAATGATCGACTTATTGACAGTCCTCCCAGCTCCAAGTATGCCAAAAATAAGTCGTTTTAGCCTCATCAATGGCCCTGCACACCCCTCAATCCACATTTTTCAATCCCTGGCTCTAGGAATGTTGGAATTGTCTGGTATCTCATATTCAGATGCTCCCTACCTCTGCAACTCCAGATAAATCCCTCACAAAGAAAACATCAGGTAGTTATCAGTTCGATCTAATCTGTTCTAGGAGAGCAGGCAAAATAAACCCTGAGGATCTAGGAAACAACTTTCAAATATCCCACAGTGGTCTTAAGGCCGTGACCCGTGAGTTCCAGCCTCTACACTGTCCCTGAGAATTTATATAGAACCCAGCCAGCAAACAATCTCAGAATTACTCACATGCTCTCTTGTGTTTCTCCAACATAAAAACACTGGATAGTCAACAGCAAGGTTTCTGAAGATCTCTGTTCCCATTCTCCCCCATCAGCCTCCCCCAGCTCCTTCTTCTTCCCAGAGCTGCCACATCTCACCACCTACCACCCACCTTCACACCTTCCCTCTTCTCCTGATTCTGAGTCACAAACGTGTAAGTGAGAGTGTCTGAAAATGCAGTTCAGGAGAGGGGGGTGATACTGGCCTGGCAAGGCTGGAATCCTCCTTATTGAGCAGGGGAAAGCTGGATACACTGAACCTTAGTATTTTTCCCACCACAGTCGTTACAAACCACTAGAGCTCATGAGCGGGTATGAGTCACTCATTCTACAAGCTGGTTGAAGTCCATGGCAGATGAATGGGCAAGGTTTTCTCTGATGCTGATGATACGGATGCAAGGTGGTGATCCAGGTCATAGGCCAAGTCAGAATAGGAGTAAGCTCATAGGAAGTGTCATCATGCAATCAGATGATAGGGAGGGGGGATTCCTGGAGGTGGTGGCCTTCCCCTGGTCCTTTAATAGACATGAGATGGGGACAACAGGCTTTTATTCCAGGAAAGCTGACAGCATAGCCAAGGTGTGGATGTGGAAACAAGCAGGATGAAGGGATGTGTAAAGAAAAGATGAGAAATAGAGCTGAAACAGTCAGTCTGGGCATATTACCAAGGGCTTTGGATAGCAGCTAAATGTCTCAAAATCTTGTTAATATAGATTTCTAGCCTCCAGCAAATTAGAAGCATTCTTCCCTTCTCTCTGCTACAAGTTCTTATTTAGCTTCTCCTCACTGCCCACCCATAAAATCTTGCCTCTGGGGAGAATGAGCCATTCCATACAATTGAGTATAACAGATGCTTATCATGTTAAATTATCCCTTTTAATCAAGTGGACAGAAATTTTTCTGAGGGTTATTCTATAGTTTTCACACTTAAACAGTATGCTGGGCAAGGGTGGGGCGTATTTCATTGGAGACTTGAAATCACCAAGGTGAATGCAGAAGCTAGAATACCGTGAAGCCCCTGAGGGCTTCCGAAGTGTCTGGAGTTCTGTCCTGTCATTGAATGCCTCGATTTGCCCTCCTTTGTATAGCTATGCTGTCTTCCTTGCTGGCTGCTTCAAGCTACAAATCCACCACGGGATGGGGAAGCTGAGGAGCAGGGTTGATAGAAATGTGTCTAAAGCAAGAATACATGGATCTGAGAGAGGGCTTTCCTGGTGGCTCAGACAGTAAAGAATCTGCCTGCAATGCAGGAGACCTGGGTTCGATCCCTGGATGGGGAAGATCCCCTGGAGAAGGGAATGGCAACTCACTCTGGTATTCTTGCCTAGAGAATCCCCAGGACAGAGGAGCCTGGCGGGCTACAGACCATGGGGTCACAAAGAGTCAGACATGATTGAGTGGCTGACACTTTCAGGGGGCTCCCCTCTGAGAAGTCAGTGACTGTAAGGTATACCTGGCCTCGGTGACACCAGCTTCCCCTCCCGTGACTTGAACACCCACCCACCCGCTGAGCACTTCTCCCTGGATGGGTCACAGGCACTTCAAACTCAGTCTGCCCCAAACTGATCGCCTCCAATAACCCCTCCACTTATAAATAAATGGTGTAACCATCCTTTCAGACACCCAAAAGGAAACTTGGCCAACGTCCGGGACCCTTTTCTCCCTTAGTCCTGATGAACTCCAGGTCCTGCTGCTCTGCCTCTGAGGTTCCTAACCTGTTTCCCACTCTGCACATCCACGACCACACCAACACCGTCGTCATCTCTTATGTGAACATTGCAGCAGCCTCCTCAGTAGGGTCTTCGACATGCATGTCTAGGAGGACAGCCGCAGCTGAAAGCGGTCAGTGATTCCTATCAGTTGCAAGACACCACCCCCACAACGCTATAGGACATGACTCCAGCCATCTCTCCGTCTCCTGCACCCCTTACTGCAGCAACATTAAATAACCATTATTTCCCAAACTTACCCTGCTGCCTCAGGCCTCAGGCCCTTTGCACAGACTCATCCGTCTTCCCAGACTACCCTCCCCCTGGTCCATCCAGTTAACTCAGTCCTCCTCTGGAACTCTGAGCTACTGTCACGTCTGTGAAGCCTTCTCAACCATCATGGGCCAAGATTGCTCCTTCCTCCGTCTGCCGCTTCTATTTCTCATACAGATTTTGCATATTTCACACTGTAATTATTTGTTCATACACCCATCTTCCCCATGAGTTGAGGGAAAGAGGTGGCATATCCCTCATCCTTTACCCCCAGGACCAGAAAGCTTCCTCCCCACAGTAAGCACTCAATCAGTGTTGCCTGGCATCAGGTAAGAGGGTCTTCTGTGCTGGTACCTTGATTAGAGGATTGAAGGGGACCCAGGATGAGTTGAGTTTTGAGCCACGTTCTAAAGAAAGGACTGTCTATGCGAAACCATGATCAAAAGCAGTATGGTATCTGTGAAAAGGGCAGGAAAACCAAAGCCCGTGTCTAGTGCCACAGAGAGAGGAGCTGGTGTGCTGTGAGAGTAAGGGCTGACCCACCGGGAAGACGGGCTGGAGGCTGTGGGTGCCCTTTCCAGCCACCCACACCTGCCTCTCCCTGGCCCAGGTGCCCTTCTGGAACGGCTGCAATGAGGATGAGCACTGTGTCCCTGACCTCCTGCTAGATGCCCGCAGTGACCTGCCCACAGCCATGTGAGTTGGTTCCTCTACCTCTCCACCCTGACTCCTTTCGCTCCCCTGCTGGGATCTGGGCTTCCAGGGCCCTGGGTGACAATCTTGCACAGGCTTCTCATAGGCAGCAAGGACCAAACACTGAACTTGGAGCATGGGTCTAGCTTAGGCTCTGCCTCTAACTCCTGTGTCACCTCAGGGAAATGCCTAGCCCTCTCTGGGCGTAAGTGAACGCCTCTCTAAAGTGGATAGTTAGTCTAATCCAACCTCCTCAAACTTTGTTTAGAGAAAGAATCCTTTCTACACTATAAGCTGAGAAAAGGTGGAGACTGAAGACCTAGCGTTCCGTGTTCATCATGCAACCCCCAGACTAGGTGACTTGTAAGGTCCTTGGACTGACCACTTGGGCTCAATGCTAAGGAGTTAGCAGGAGATGAGCAGGGTGATCATGATCCCACGGAAGAAATAAACTAGCAGATAAGGGAAAATAATGATCCTATTTTAAATTTTTGTAATGTATTTTCAAAAAATTTATGCTTAACTTTTATTCAACTAGAGATGATTAGATAAACATATACTATAAATGGAAATAGTATAACACAATTATATATATAATTATATATATTATGTTTATATAATTATATATATTATGATTATATATATATTATGTTTATATATATATAAACAAGTATCTACTGTATTCAGGAAACTGTATTCAGTATCTTGTAATAAGGACTTCCCTGGCAGTCCAGTGGCTAAGACTCTGAGCTCCCGATGCAGGGGGTACTGGTATGATCCCTGGTCAAGGAACTAAGATCCCACATGCTGCTTGGCACAGCAAAAAAAAAAGGGTGTGTGTGTGTGTATAAAACCTATAAAGGAAAAGAATCTGAAAGAAAACGTATATAACTGAATCATTTTGCTTACACCTAAAACTAACACAACATTGTAAATCAACCACACTTCAATCAAAAATACAAATAACAAACAAATAATAGAAATAGTACAGCCAAACCTTGTAAAAAGGTGTAGGAACAGAGATTCTAACCAGCGGGGCTAAGAACCAGGACTGTCTGCACTGAGCTCTGAGCTGCCTGGTAGCCAAAGCCAAAAGGGAAACACGCTGAGTGCAGGGGTGAGGCAGGCAGACGGAGGCCCACCCCTGCCTTTCCATCCCGGGTGCCTGACCCCGCCCGTCTCTTTCCCTCAGGGAGTACTGCCAGAGGGTGCTGAGGAAGCCTGTGCAGGACTGCTCTGCGTACACGCTGTCCTTTGACGCCACGGTTTTCATCATAGAGAGCGCGCGGCGGCGGGTGGCTGTGGAGGCCCTGCTGGAGAACAGGGGCGAGAACGCCTACAGCACCGTCCTCAACATCTCCCAGTCAGCAAACCTGCAGTTTGCCAGCTTGATCCAGAAGGTAAGATCCTGGTGGCCTGCCTGAGCGGAAGCGCAGAGGAGAGGAGGGCTCCAAGAAGGGGCCTGACTGCCCTTTAGAAACACCTGGGAGCTTAGAGATAGATCGCTGTGTCTGACTTCTGCCGGACGTCCTCACTGATGCGGTCTGGCTGGGGCCTGGGTCAGTCTGCTATTAATGCTTCCTGGGGATGGCAGTGTGTAGGCAGGGCTGAGAACCACGGGGAAGGGTAGTCTGAGCCTTTCAGAGCCCAGGAGAGGGACATCCTTCAGCCTGCACCCTTGGCCCTTGTTAGGGACACACACACACACACACACCCATGTGTGGGCACAACAGCACGTACACACCCTCTGCCTTACAGCTCCCCTCCAGACTTTCTCAGCAAAGCCCTTCTAACAAGAATCAGGACTGACTTCTCCCCCACGTTAAAGCTTCAATGGTCCCCGTGCCACGCTCCCTGGGCTGACTTCCTGAAGCCCCGAAAGGTCACACAGGGCCCCCAGCCCGCACAGCCCCCGGCCCAGCCTTGTGCCTGCTCCATGGGAATCACCAGCGTCTGAGCGCGGCCACTATAACCCTGAGCTCCCGGAGGGCGAGCGCCCTTTCTCAGTAACGTCTGTCCCCCGGCCTGGGCGTGGAGAAGTCCCTCAAGACAAGTCTGTTGAACAAGCCTAAGACATTATGGTCACGTGTGGGTGCTCGGGGTCCCAGGCTCCGTCAGACACAGTCTGTGTCCTCACAGATCTCACCATGTCCACGTGGGGCCTGGGGGTTGCAGAATAGAACAGCCAGCCCTGTGTTCTCACCTCCACCACTCCTTCCTCACTGACCTGGAGAGAGACCGGAATACCCCTCCCAGCCATACTCACACTCACACACACACACACACACCCACACACACATGAGCACGCACTCTTCCTATAGGGCAGGAGGGGAAGCTGAGTGGAGTGAGGCCCACTAGAAAAGCGGGGGGCTGCCTGCCCTTGGTGGGTCCCCACTGTCCTCAAATAGACCCCAGGTCAGTGCATAGGATGCAAGGAGAGGTTGTTAGTGCAAAATCACTTCCTCTGCCAGGCCCAGGTCCTGCCCCACAGCCCAGAGTAAAAACACCTAGCTCACGTGATAGTCTCTTAAAGGCAGGGGGTACTGCCTTCTCCTTCCAGAGGCTTTCATCTCCATCTGGACTTAGGGCATTTAGGGGAAATAGAGCCCCAAACCTGCATCCATCTTTTCCTGCTGCCACAGCCCAGACTGTCCAAGACCAATCCCATGCCGTTCCTGACCCTCACAGGAAGGAATCATGGTGTTTTATTTCTGTGACACAAAGGGACTTTGGAAACGCGTCCTGTGAAGGGCCGTGTCCACATGCACACGTACACGCGCACACACTTACACACATACACATGGCATATAGTATGTGAGTAGGGCTGGCCTGCAGCCTCGCTCCTTCACCAGCACCACCGTCCACCCCCAGCCCAGGAGGTGCTCACAGCAGAAGCACCCCCTCCTTTCCTTCCCCATCCCCTACCATCCAACAAGGGGCCTCAAGTGGAAGAAGCCACTTCCTGGTGGTCTGAGCTGGTTACCTCCCATCTCTGGGGTTCACTGACCCCACCTGTAAGCTGGATGATAAGTCCTGCCTCCAGGCTTGATCCTGAGGGAGAGACACAGCACGTACATTTGTGCCTGCCCATTTTCTTCACAACTGGGCACTGCTGAGCGGCCCTACTGCCCTACCCCGGCTCCTGCCATGCTTTCTGCACCCAGAGCCATGCCACACCCGAGCCTCCAGGGGCTCTGGGCTTCCAGCCTCAGCGGCCTCTGCTGCAGCCTCAGCCTGGGCAGCTGGGGGCTGGGGGCAGGGGTGGCCCCCAGACCGGGTCTCAGACCCCACTTAACTGCTGCCCATGATGCCCCCACCTTCCCCCAGGACGACTCAGATGGCAGCATCGAGTGTGTGAACGAGGAGAGGAGGCTCCACAAGAAAGTCTGCAATGTCAGCTATCCTTTCTTCCGGGCCAAGGCCAAGGTAGAGACTGGGGCGCGGTGTGCGGTGGGCCCGGGGCAGGTCAGGCTGGGGCAAGGTGTGCGGTGGGCCCGGGGCGGGTCATGGAGGCATAGGGGGAGCAAGAGAAGTGGAAGAAAACAGAGGGGCAGACTGGGGAGGGACGGACAGGCCTGAGGGTGGCTTTTAAATTAAGGGTTTTTTTTTCCCATGAAATGACATTTGAATGACTTAACCAGCCAGCCACCCCAGGGCTGACAACACACCCCAGGAGAGCATGGACCCTCACCTCAGAGAATCCTGCCACTCCCACCCACCACTCCCCCACCTCCTCTTGGCCAGTTAGCCCTCTGTACTGTATCCTAGCATGTTTTTACTTTAAAAAAAAATTTTTTTTGGCCTCCCCATGAGGCATGTGGGATCCTAGTTCCCTGACCAGGGATTGAACCCACGGCCCCTGCATTGGAAGCATGGAGCCCCAACTGCTGAACCACCAGGGACGTCCCCCTAACATGTTTTTAAAATGTCCAGCCTCTGTCTCCCCAGCTGTGCCTGGGAGAGATGGGGAAGAAAATGAATGTTTTTTGAGCAGGTACCAAGTGCTTTAAAGTACATGTGAAAAGAGTGTAGGGTTGGGAGAAGCAACTTCCTGGGAAAGGGGGTAGACTCCAGACTGTGGGGGCATTTTCCCATCCCCTGGGCGGCAGGCAGCCACTGAAGGTTCCAGAGTAAGGGAACACCTAACTGAGGCCAAGCTGCTTGTAAAGTGAGAATCAGACAGAGGGGAGCCTGAGGCAGGGCTAGCTGGAGAGCTGAGAGTGTTCCCAGCAGCAGAGTCTGCAAGGCTGGGGGATGGGGAGGGGAATCATTAGGGCTCCGTATAAAAGAACGTCTCTGGTGCCAGGCAGGTCGAGGCTGTAGTCTTTGAGGTGAGACACTGGCACACTCAGGAATTCCTGGGTGAAGACCCAGGGGGAGCAGCACCCAGCCCGAGCTTCCCCACCCCACCTGTGGCCACTCGGGGAGAAAGGTCCCCCCACCAAGGTTTTCTTGGGAAAACCAATGAGGGTCAGGCCTAGGAGGAGCACCAGGGTTCTGTGCAAAGCCTCAGCATCACCACCAGGCAGGGCAGAAGGTAACAAAGAGGCTCACAGGGCACCCAGGCCCTACTCCTGGGGGAAGGCCAAGGGTAACACGGAGACCGGCGCCATCGGAGTGGCGAGGGGCCTCTGGACAAGAAGACAGATGTGCGACCAGCCTGCTGCCTCCACCCTTCTCCACCGGTTCACATGCAAGAACAGGGAGTGCATGTGGACGGTCTTACCACTCACTTCTGGCCCCACCTCCCATGGTGCGTGGTGATGGCTGGCTCCCCTTCCTGCCATCAACTCACCCACCCAGAAATTCCTGCAGTAAGAGTCTGAAGTTGGACTTGCTGCCTTCTAGTGGTCAGTAGTTAAAAACAAAGGGAGGTGGCGAAGGGCTGGCTCCACAGCCAAGAAGCCCCATCTCAGGAGCTGTTGACCTTGGCTGCGTCCCCTCCACAGCCCCCAAGCGCAGCTCACATTACTCCAGCGCTTGGTCCTCCCTCCCCCAGTCCATTCCCTGCCAGCAGGGTCCACTGGGAGGGCAGGGGCTGGGAGGGTGGGCCAGGGCTGCTGCGGGCAAGCAGTTCCCAGCCATCCCAGCTCCAGCGACTTTTTCTTTGCAGGTGGCTTTCCGTCTGGATTTTGAGTTCAGCAAATCCATCTTCCTGCACCACCTGGAGATCCAGCTCACAGCGGGCAGGTCAGGGCTGGCCCACTCCTTTTCCCTCCCCACTCGCTACTCCGACGCCCTGTTCTGCCACTAGGAACTGCCCCTTCCCACACCAAATTCCCCATCCCTCACTGCCCCAGCCTGGGAGGGCCCCAGGTTAGTCCCCAAGTTCTGGCGAGCCTGCTGCACTGCCGCTGTTCTTCAGCTTGGATAGAAATAATAATACCCTTACCTTTATATAGCAGGTACGTAAAAGCCGTATAGTTGTGAAGCACTGGGCAGGTATTATCTCAGTCAGTCTTTACAGCAGCCCCTTAAGACAAGCAAAGCAGGACTTATTCCCATCCCACCTCCCAGGTAAGAAAAAGCTCAGAGAGGTTGAGTGAATTTCCCAACAACACACAGCATGTAAGTAGCACAACGGGCAGCTAAACACTAGATTTCCTACTCCTCCCATCGAAGCACTAACCAGGTTCAACCCTGGTTAGCTTCTGAGAAGGGACGAGATGGGGTGCGTGCAGGGTGGTATGGCCATAGACAGATTTCCTCCTCCTTATCCAGTGCTCTTTCTACCCTGGCCCCTTCTCTCCCCTTGGAAAGTTCCAGTTTTTAAAGACCTTCTCTTAACTGTGGATCTGTCTGTCTGTCTCGCAGGCTTCCCTGAGGCAGTTCGCTTTAGGTTGACACCATGAATCACCCGTGTCAGTAATAAACACACAAAGTCAGGAAGGGATTCTAGCTTTATAAGGCTTTATAAACCCTCCTGAGAACTTCTCCACACTGGAAATAAATCCGGCAGCACCAACATTCCAGCACACACACGAGTCAGCAGTCACAAAGCGCTAGCGATCCACGCTCAGTGTAGTTAGCCAATCTGTGCACTTTGGTGGAATGCTCACCTGCCAGGAGGTGAAGATGTGTTGATATCTTGAGGCCTCCCTCTAAGAAAAGAGCCCCTTCTCACAGGCAATGAACACCCTTGCCTGCAGTCTCCTTGGCAGTGTGGCTGCTGGCGGGCATTTGTGAGTTGGCTGTGTATGCGTGTCAGACTCCCTTTTCTAACTAAGCACCTCTCTGGGGTAAAGCTTCCAAAGGAAATCCAACTTCATGTACCTAATGAGCAGAGATTGTATCTCTGTCTAAAATGATCTGCCCCGGTGGTTCAAGGTGCGCAGAAGTAAAGGAAAGCGTATTTGACAAAACTCTCTCTAATGCCTCCCTGGTCTTTTCAGCTGAGGGCCCACAGCCCCTCAGCTACCCCATGGGAGCTGCCCAAGCTGTACCTCAGAAAGGTCAATTCCAGAGTCAGTAAATGCTCTGCTTTGAATTAATTCCTCTTGCTCCTCCCCTCCCCTGGGCAGAGCCTTGCCCCACAAGCATCATCCCCACCCCCGGGGCCCCCAGCACAGGACTTGCCTGGCTGACAGATGAGAGGGGACACAGGCTGCTGGGACCAAGCTGGCACAGTCCTCCCAGCCTCCAGCCCGGATGTGTTGTGCCCAGAGAGAGGGCAGGCAAAGCTGAGGTCCAGGTCCCCCACCTCCCCGGCCTTTCCCCTCCCGGGAGACACCTCCGATGGCTGCCCCACTCCCCTGTTCCTGGGATGGCCTCTCTGGAGCCGCAGCTCTAGGCTAGCTGGGAGGCTCCTTCTCAGCCTGGCTTGGATCCCCCCAGCCGCCCTGAGCCAGTCGGGGAGTTGGGGCTGAGTGGAGCTGCAGGCGCTGCCGGCTCTCCTTGCAGTGACAGCGATGAGGAGGAGAGCACCAAGGAAGACAACACGGCCCTTCTGCGCTTCCACCTCAAGTACGAGGCCGACGTCCTGTTCACCAGGTGGGCTGGGCCCCGGGGCCCCTGTGCCGAGGTGCTCGGAGATGCGGCCAAGTGTGTCCCGAGGAGTGCAGCGCCCCGTCCATGAAGGGGAGGTGGTGTCCACTAGAGGAGGAGGCACAGACTTGGTCCCCAGGGAGCTCCCCGCAGGGGGCACCCCGAAGGCTGGGGCCGCAGGAGGTGTCCACCCAGGACAGAGACTGCAAGTGGGGACCTGCTCAGCAGAGAAGTCAAAACTGTAACAGAACTTACTAAAAAGTCCATCTGCATTTCACTACCACCTCCCACTGGCAATTCTAAACAGTATCACTGAGAGAATGCTCCTCCCCCAAGGGCAGACTGCTCCCATGACCCCATCCCTCAGTCTGCCCCTGGCCCCCAATCTGCCCCCCTCCACCTCCCAGAGCTCCCAGGTAGGTGGAGAAGTCAGGAAGTAACAGCTAACAGAAAGCTCTGGCCTTCCTTCAGCCAACACTAGAGGCTGGAACGGTGCACAGTGGGCAAGTTTGTGATCGAAAGAGGCCATGACCCTGGGCCGGAGGCAGGGACTGGGATGGCAGAGAACTGGTCCTTCTGATTCATGCCCATCCCACACACCAGCAGACATTGCTAACTGATCTCAGTTTTATTCCTGCTGAGCCTCAGAAGCCTTCCCAACACAGCCCTCCCAATGGACACATGAGGAAACCTGTTTGCTGGTCTGGGGGAGGTGGGAGCATGCCCGGACCTCCTTTCGTTCGTTTATCCGTCTCGCCAACATGACCGAGCGCGCAGCGTCCCCGTCCTCTGTCCCTGCAGGAGCAGCAGCCTGAGCCACTACGAGGTCAAGTCCAACAGCTCCCTGGAGAGATACCATGGCACTGGGCCTCCCTTCCACTGCGTTTTCAAGGTTAGGCTGGAGGGCAGCCAGGCAGACAGCGAAAGACAGGAGCTGAGAACCCCCGTTTGGGAGGGGAGGAATCTGAAAGCATTGCCAGTGCCTAGATTTCAGCCTCAACCCTGCCACCCCTTCACTGTGTGACTTTAGGCAAGTCCCTCCCCCTCTGTCAGCCTCTTAGTTCTCATCTGGAAAAGTACAGGGCTAGACTGGGAGGATGTGTCAGTGAAGATTAGGTGCATCTGCTTATGGTTTTTTAAATATGAAAAAACAATGATATATATAATGCTCTGGGGTTTATTCTCTCCCATAAAAAAAAGTCCAGAGTTGACAACTTTACAAAGTCCTCTGGGACTGGGTCTCCTTGTGTCCACTCCACCATCCTCAACATGTGATTATCAACCTCTCAAGTTCACCTCATAGTCCAAGGTGGCTGCAGCTCCAGTCATCACATCCTCATTTCAGGAAGAAGGAAGGGGAGCAGAGCGTACAAGGCCCCTCCCTGAGGAACCTCTTTGGCACTGCCTCACACCTCCAATTACCTCTCATTGTCCAGAACAGTGTGATTCAGCTGTACGGGAGGCTAGAAAATATGCCTTTTGTCTTGGTTTCTGTCACTAAGGAAGAAGGGAGAAGGAAAATTAGGAGGCATTTAAGAGTCTCTGCCCCATGATCTTCCCAGCCCTGAATTGTTAAGCAAGAGTCGGGATCAGGCAGACAGCTAGAAACACACAGATGCCTCGATGACTCGTCCAAGAGAGGTTTAGTAACCTGCCCAAGGCCACACAGCTCATCTGTGGCAGCAGCCCCGGGTTATGTGTTCAGCCTTTCTGATTCCAAAACCCTGCTTGTAATCACTGTGGCTCTGACACTGAATGAGAGGATGAGATGGTTGGATGGCATCACCGACTCAATGGACATGAGTTTGAGTAAACTTCAGGAATTGGTGATGGACAGGGAGGCCTGGTGTGCTGCAGTCCATGGGGTTGAAAAGAGTCAGACACAACTGAGCGACTGAACTGAACTGACACTTAATGTGTCATGGCTAGAATGTGCACCAGTGCACACTACATCCTGTACCCGGATGTAATCATTACATCCGTTAATGATTCTCTCTCATAATAAAGGAGTTGCTGTCACCATCTCCACCCAGACCTCTGTCCAGGGCAGCACCCAGCACCATAGCCAAACGAGGGTGAAAGGGGGAAGTAACCCTTGCTCTCAGCCTCATGGCCCCCAGTGGCCGTCCTCAGCCTCCAGGAGCCCGTCCCTTTCCGCTTTCGTGCGGTTTCCTTCCTGCAGCCCCCAGCCAAGGTCTGGAAGAGCCTTAGAGCATCTACAGTGAAAGGGCCAGGGAGCTTGAAGGAACTTGTTTCTCAGGCCTGGCTGGGGAGGGGGGCTCACCTGTGGACCTTGTCCCCCACCACCCAGCCGCTGCTGGGTGTACTGACACCTCCCCCGCTCCGGCCACAGATCCAAAACTTGGGCTTGTTTCCCGTCCACGGGGTGATGATGAAGATCACCGTTCCCATAGCCACCAGGGGCGGCAACCGGCTGCTGCTGCTGCGGGACTTCCTCACCGACCAGGTACCTGTGCCCGGGGCGCCGGTGTGGGGAGGGGGCAAGCAGACCCCAGGTGTGCCCTCCAGTCCCCAGACCTCAGCTCCTCCTCCCGGGTCCAGGGCCGGCTGGGCCTTCCCTGGGCAGAGGAGGAGAGAGGATGGCTCGGGCTGCTGAGTCTGCCAGGGCTGGTGTGAGGCTGGCGGCCTGTTTCCTCCCGCAGGTGAACACATCCTGTAACATCTGGGGGAACAGCACGGAGTACCGGCATGCCCCAACCGAGGAGGACTTGAGTCGGGCCCCACAGCTGGTGAGTGTCCCACACCAGGAGCCCCGGGAGGTGGGGAGAGGCTGCCTGAGCTCCCCGCCCTGTAGTTTGTCCACAGGAGCTTGTGGAGCCTCTCTGTCCCAGCCTCAAACTGAAAGGAAACAGAAAAGATACTTCGTATCCTTCGTGGGCTCACATCTCATGCCAGACACCCGGTTGAGTGTAAAGAAGCCAGGGATGGAGGCTGGGAGACGCGCGTTGAGGGGCAGAGGAGCAGACAACCTTGAATAAGAGGAGCAGGGAGGCTTCCCTGGTGGTCCTGTGGCTAAGATTCTGCATTGCAAATGCAGGGGGCCCAGATGCGATCCCCGGTCAGGGAACTAGATCGCACATGCCACAGCTGAAAAGGTCCTCCATGCTGCAGCATCCTGTGTGCCATAACTAAGACCCAGTGCAACCAAATTAAAAAAAAAAAATGGAACAGAGATCATGGACTTGCCGCTGTGCCTAAAAGGGCTAGTAGGATATGGACAAGCAGAGGGAGGAGGAAGGAGCCAAGATGGAACAGCATAACAGAGGCCAGACCCCCACGAGGCTTGTGCTGGAAACACTGACCGTATCAGCCGGGGCCTCCCTGTCCCCAGAGATAGAAGGCTGTGCTCAGTAGATCAGTCGTGTCTGACTCTTTGCAACCCCATGAACTGTAGCCCTCCAGGCTCCTCTGTCCCCAGAATTTTCCAGACAAGGATACTAGAGCGGGTTGTCATTTCCTTCTGCAAGGGATCTTCCTGACCCAGGGATCAAACACTGGACTCTTGCGTCTTGTGCATTGGCAGGCGGGGTCTTTACCTTTAGCGCCATCTGGGAAGCCTGCAACGGAAGGCAGCCCAATTTCAACCCCCGGTCCTCTCAGGATGCCTGCTAATTTCCAGGTTTCCGTTCCCAGGGCCACCTCGGCCCCAAGCACCGATTTCTGAGTATGCTTTCATGATTCCTTACCCAAATAAAAATCTTCGGTGTTTTCATTTGATTTCCCCAAACAAAGCATCTTTGGAGGGTAGTGTGTGTACTGTACTGAAGACAAACTTGGGTGGGGTGAGGTGGCTGCAAGGGAGCCACACAAGTGAGTCTAACCTAATAAATCCTAATTATTTGATGATTTGTTTGGGTTTTCTATTAGGATAGTGTCATCTGCAAGTAATAATAGTTTTAGTTTTACCATTCAATCCATTTTTCTTATTGCTCTGGCTAGGAGCTCCAGGGCAATGCTAAACAGAAATGATGACCATCTTGTCTTGATTCTGCTTTTAAAGGAATTATTTTTAGTTTTTCATTGTGAAATGTAATACTTGATGTAGTTTTTCTTTTTTTTTTTTTTAAAGCACCCTTATTCAGATTCAGGAAGTTCCTGGTATTTTTTTATCACAAACAGAAGTTGGATTTCATAAAATGCTTTTTCTGCATCTGTTAAAGTAATGTATCACTTTCCCTTTAATGTGTTTGTAGGGGGATGACATTTATAGGCTCTCTAATGTTGACCTAAAGTTCTGTTCCTGGAATACATCCAGTAATGCACAACTTCAACTGGAGCATCGGATATATTAATACTATCCCTACCTTGTCCTCCAGCCAGCCCCAGCAGCCCCAGCCCCTGTGTCCTCCACCCTCACCTCCGTCCTTGTCCTCTGTCCTCTGTCACCCTTCCCCGGGCACAAAACCCCACTTGGTCAAGCTGGGCGGCTGAGCCATTTCTCTTGTGGCCAAGCCCCTGCTCACCCAGAGACCCTCCTCTTTCAGAATCACAGCAACTCTGATGTAGTCTCCATCAACTGCAACGTGAGGCTGAACCCCAACCAGGAAATCAATTTCCATCTGCTGGGGAACCTGTGGTTGAGGTCCTTAAAAGCAGTAAGTAGAGCTCCAGGGCCAGGCTGGAAGAGATGGGTGCTAGGGAGTCTCTCCAGGGGAGGGGCCAGCTCCTGACAAGGCCTCTGATTACACAGCTCAAGTACAAACTGATGAGAATCACGGTCCACGCCGCCTTGCAGAGGCAGTTCCACAGCCCGTTCATCTTCCGCGAGGAGGATCCCAGCCGCCAGGTAAGCACTGTGAACCCTGCAGACCTGGGCTCGTGCCAGGCCAGCTTGGGGAAGGGTCATCCTTTCCCTTTAAAGTTTCCCTACTCCCCGTGCAGGAGAGAGATGGACAGGCCTGCTGGCAGTCTGCAGCATCAGAAGGGAGGGGAAACAGAGAGGGACAAACAGGCCGTTGGGACCAAAGTGGGGAAGAGGGGACCAGAAATAGGCATTCATCACCCTCTACCGGGGGTGGGGGGGGGCACGAGCTCTATACCTCCACAGCTCCCCGGAGGCGGAGGAAAGAGGGATACCTGCGTGTTTTACACTGGAGGGAGCAGAAGCGCTGCCCAGGCTGCCTGCCTCCTGCCTCGGGGCAGCGAGGCTGGGTCTTGGCAAACTGGTAGCCTAGAATGGCCAGCCAATCCTCCCCTTCTCAGCCATCCACACCTCAGACCTAATGAATGAAGGCTGTTGCAAACTGAAATTGTGAAGACCAAGGGGTGGGAGCAGTCTCTGTATTGGGACTCTTTTTTAATTGAGTAAAGCCAGACTGTTATAGATCAGACTGGCTTGAATCAGGGTCCGGGAAAGGAGCGAAGATCCAGGTGGTGCTCCCGGGAAAATGAGAAATTGGGTCTTGAAATGAAGGTGGGTGCTCTGGAAGGAGCTGGGCATCTCAGGCATGGGACGCTGCTGCCCTCCACTGGCTGCATCCCTGAACTGTGGACTGGGCTCCGGGTGAGCCTTCTATCCCAGGTGCCCAGTGAATCCCCAGCCCCGTCCCAGGAGATGCTGGAGAGCAAAATACACCAGGTCAGGAAGCCAGACCTTAACAAGTCACCAACGTCGATCCCAAACAGTGTGGGGGTGTGCCAGGCAGCGAGGGCAGAACCCAGGAGCGGCACTCAGGGCAAACACCCCGGGAGCAGTTTTACTTGTTCCTCCTTCAGCGTTTGTCAGGTTTTCCTCCTGTGACTCAGCCCCCACCACAGATTAACGAGGACAGCGAAGTGTGGGTGCAGTCTGAGGGTGAGCCCAGGTCAGAGCAGGGTGTGTCCAGGGAAGGCTTGTTGGAGACAGTCCACTTGATCTGAATCTTGGGAGACATGCGGGAATTTCCCAGGCAATCAAGTGAGAAGTGTGGTGCAGACACCACACACATAACAACCCCACTCTCCACACCAGTTCATTTGTCAATTACTAGTTTGTGATTTCTCCTTCCACTCCCACCCCTCACCCCCCGAAGCCCCTCTTATACTCTCTGGATGCCTCACTTCTCTTAGAAACCCAGTCACCCCAAACTTAAGCCCCTGGTGGTTCGGCTCTATCCAAGGTGCCAGTGTGGGAAGGCAGAGCCAGGTGCCAGCCTTCAAGGATGGAAAAAGCTAGAAGGGACCTGCTGTCAGTGGAGCCCTGATTAGGTGCCATGTTGCCTGCTCACCACGCGTAGCTCTGTAAGGGACATCCCCATGGCCACTTTGCAGATATGGAAATGGAGGCTGTGTAAGGGAGGGCAGAGGGGAGCGGGCTTTCCTATTGAACAGTCCATGGCCAAGCCGGGCTCTGCTGACATGCTGTCGAGGGGTGCATTCATTCAGGCTTTCAGCGAGGTGAATGAACTCCTGCTCTGTGCAGGCCCTGTTCCACACACTGAGGATAGAGCAGCAAGCAAAACAGATAACCCCTGCTCTCCCTGGAGGTGACTGTCTGGACTGGGGTGGGGGAAGAGGCAGTGAACAGGAGTACGATGTCAGTGGTGATAAGCTCTGCCCAGAAAAACGCAGATGCATAATGGTGGAGAGGAGGAGGTGCTATTTTATACAGTAAGCCTGGGGGAAGCCGATTCCATACAGGGACAGAGAACACAGTGGAGGAACACAGCGGTGGGGGGAACACAGCGTTGGGGGGAACACAGCAGTGTCTTGTGGCGGAGCCCTGCCAGCAGAAGGAACAGAGCTCAAAGTCCCAGCAGCAGGCATAGTGCTGGGCGTCTCGGTGGCCAGGTGGTGGAGTTAAGAGCAAGGGACAGAGCAGGAGATGAGGCTGGAGAGATTAGAAGGGCCAGAGGGTGCAGGGCCTTGCAGGCTGGGATGAGGACTCTAATTCTCACCCTGAGTGAGATGGGAAACCTGGGGAACCCAGCAGGGCAGAGCATACATCCCCTGCCTCCTCTGGCTGCTGGGAACAGAATAAGGAATGAGATGAGGGATTTGTGTGAGGATCTGCTGTTAAAGGTACCAGGTGGGCCACGTGGACCGCTGGATGTGAGTCAGGAATGCAGTGGGAGGTCTTCCCTGCTGGCCCGGTAGTTAAGAACCCAAGCTCCTAATGCAGGGGGCCCAGGTTTGATCCCTGATCAGGGAACTAAGATCCAATAGGCTGTGTGGTAGTGGTGGTGGTTTAGTCGCTAAGTCGAGTCTGACTCTTGTGATCCTATGGACTATAGCCTGTGTGGCATGGCCTAAAAACAAAAACAAACAAAAATAGTTTTAAAAAAAAGTGCAGTGGAGAGTCCAGGTAGAAGGTAGAAACATGAGTGCATCAGCTGGCATAGAGATGGTTATGGCCTTCCCCAGAACCGTGTTAGGGCTTTTCTCCAAAAACAGAGAAAAAAAAAATCATTATTTTATGACTCGGTCTGTATAAAGACAAATAAAATCCAGGCAAGATTACATTCATTTTTTATTCTAACTTTAAAGGAAATTAGAACATTTTTGTGGGCCCCTAAAAGCACTGTGAGTTAGTCACTCAGTTGTGTCCAACTCTTTGTGACCCTATGGACTGTAGCCCGCCAGGCTCCTCTGTCCATGCAATTCTCCAGGCAAGAATTCTGGAGTGGCTGCCATTCCCTTCTCCAGGGGATCTTCCTGACCCAGGGACTGAACCTGGGTCTCCTGCATTGCAGGCAGACTCTTTACTGTCTGAGCCTTCAGAAGCCCCACGGGCCCTTGGCCCTGTGCCCACTGCGCCTACTCCACCAGGCAGCTCTGAGGGGGAGTCACGGAGAGACTGGAGGTAGAGAGGAGGTCCACGGAGAGCGGGATGGGATGAATTCGGAGATTGGAATTGACATATATGTACTGCGGACACTGTGTATAAAATAGATAACCAAGGAGAAGCTATGGTGTAGCACAAGCTCTACTCAATGCTCTGTGCTGACCTAAATGGAGAGGAAATCCAAAAAAGAGGGGACATATGTACACATTTAGCTGATTCGCTCTGCGGTAGAGCAGAAACACACACAGGACTGTAAAGCAACTATACTCCAATAAAAAGTACTTTAAAAAAGATGTCCAAGGACAGAGTCATGGGACACACCAACATTTAGGAATCAGCAGGAAACGAAGCAAGAAACAGGAGCCCGTGTAGAAGGAGGGGTATCCAGGCAGAGAAGTGGCCCAAACCAAAGCAGGAAGCGTCTCAAAGAGAAGGTGGGATCGCCCGGCCACTTAAGTCAGGGGTCCCCCATGCTGGACGGGGCGCTCTGAGGCCGCTCAGCAGGCCGCATGCCACCCAGCTCTGCAGCCTCCTCCAGGAGAGGGGGACGCAGCTCTCCCACCAGCGGCCGGCTTTCTCCTGCCCTCCTTCCTGCCCCAGGCTGCCGCCCGCCCGGGGCCCCAGGACCGCAGTGCTGTTGACACGGCCCCACTGCTCCCCTTGCAGATCACATTTGAGATCTCCAAGCAAGAAGACTCGCAGATCCCCATCTGGATCATCGTGGGCAGCACCCTGGGGGGCCTCCTGCTGCTGGCCCTGCTGGTCCTGGCGCTCTGGAAGGTGAGGGCCCTGCGGTGGGGGGCGCAGCACCCTGGCTGTCCCGGCCTGGGGCCCCAGCCTCTGAGCTGTGTGGCCCGTGCCCACGTGCTCCTCCTCGTGGGAGTGGGGCCGCCCAGCCTCCTCCCCAGAACGCGCCGACTCCTCACCACAGCAGGCAGGTGGGCCACCAGAGGGCACTCAACCTGTGGCTCCAGCCCTTTTGTGGGTCCCCTTCTGGGTCCCTGATGAAAGCCAGCCTTCCTCTGATCAGAAAAAAAAGCAAGCACACACACCACAGAATTTCTCCAATTTAATGTCAAGCTGTGAAGAAATCCCTTAGAAGCCTTTCTCTGTCTCTGAGCCTCAGGTTACAAAGCCCTGGTCTCAACCTCCTCCTATTCGAGATCAGGTGAGGGGGTGCCCAGAGAGAGGTAGTGACTGGGGCAGCGTCAAACAGCACGAGCACTTGCCTCTGGGCATAGGCTCCATCCGCTTGGTTCCAGCCTCCATGTTACCAATGAAGAGGCCCCTTGCGCCGCCTGGCAGCTGGCGGGGGGTACTCAGCCTGAGCAGGGGAGGCATTCAGGGAACGCCTCTGAGGAAAGAAGCCCCAGGAGGGTGAGTGGAGGGCGGGAGACAGGCCTTGTCCACCTGCCCATTCCTGACATCCCTCCCTTTGCCTCCCCACAGCTCGGCTTCTTCAAAAGTGCCAAGCGCAGGAGGGAGCCCGGCCTGGACCCCACCCCCAAAGTGCTGGAGTGAGGCTCCTGAGGAGGCCGTGAGTGGATGGGGGCCGGGATGCGGGCCCAGGCAGTGTGCAGGCCCGGAGCCCACCGAGCTGGGGTGGAGAGGACTCCAGCTCACTTTGCACTTGACCTCATCTCCTGAAAGACCTCTGAAAGGAACTCGAGTCAGTTTTCAGAGGGACTGTCCTACTGGGAGCCGCAGCACCTCCAACACAGATCCCTAGGGACTTAAAGGGACCCTCCCCCAAGGTACACCCCAAAGTCACCCCCAGGCTGTGCAGGGGCGTTGCCACCCCCACCACTAAGGTGCTAGGAAGTCGTCATCACCCCATCCTCAGAAGAAACCCGCAGAGGAGACTACAAATGCAAATGCACTCTGCCTTCTCCGGACCTGCAGTTGCAGGGGGACAGCGGATCTGTATCCTGTGCTGTCCCCCACCCCTATGCTGCCCACAGCTCCCGAGTCACCTCACCCCTTCCTAGCCGGAGATAGGTCCCTGGAGTGCCCCCTGAGTGAGGGCCCCCGTGGTGACAGCTGCTGGCCAGGATGCAGACAGACTCTGGGGGGCAGAGACTGTGATGGACAGGCAGCTGGGACCTAGGAGAACCGAGAGGGGGGTGCGGGTGGGCTCTTCCCCAACCCCCGCCTGCGTTCACCTGGCCGACACCCACACCCCCTCCCGCGGTGCTCACAGCCTGCAGCTGCCGCCCCTCCCGCTGCTTTCCTTGGCCCTGGGCGCCTGGCGGAAGCCTGTGGATGGCGCAGTCCCCAGGGCCCCGAGTTCTCACTTCACCTTCCCCACAGCCTGTCCTGAGGCAATGGCTGCAGGCTGGGGGCAGGGGTGGGGGGCCCTCCCTGCATCACCCCCTCCCTACACACACACACAGACACACAGCCTCCCTGCATCACCCCCCCATACACACACACACACACACACACACACACACGCAGAGCTTCCCTGCATCACCCCCTCCCTACACACACACACACACACACACACACACACACACAGAGCCTCCCTGCATCACCCCCCATACACACACACACACACACCCTCCCTGCATCACCCCCTCCCTACACACACACACACACACTCCCTGCATCACCCTGTCTCCTCTACACATACACACACACACACACAGCCTCCCACCCCTCCCTCTCTCTCACATACACACACACACTGTCTCTGTATCACCCCGTCCCTACACACACACACACACACACCCTCCCTGCATCACCCCTCCCTACACACACACCCTCACCCTCCCACACACACACACACACACACACACACACACACACACACACCCCACCATCCCCACCATCCCCACCATCCCCACCATCCCCACCTCCAGTTCCTCCCTTCTGCTCACCCATCACCCGTGCCGGGAGAAGGGCTGGACCAGTGCTGAGGGGTTCTCCATGGAATGTACTGGATAAAGCCAGTGCAGGGACCTCCGGAGCCTGTGCAACCTTGGTGGCAAATATCTGATCGGCCAGCCCCTGAGACAAGTGGAACCACCAATGATGGTGCCCCGAGGACAAGAGGCACGCCTGGTGCCCAGCCGAATAATTTATGCCTTGACCTGGTTTTGAGGTAGGAATGAAAGGGGATCCATCAAAGGCATCTGTCCCCTGACACACAGTACGACCTTTACTGTCGTAAATATTTTTTAAAAAATTTTAAAAATATAGTGTTTAAAAACAACCAAGAGGCTGCCATCCTTTTGTGGGCAGAACATGTCCTAGTGAGCCACGCTCTGATGACGGGAGGTGGATGAGGGGCTCCCTATCAGGAAGGGGCGTGTCCACCCCTCGCTCCCTACAACACCCCCTGCCAGGGCCACCTGGTCTGGGATGGACATCTCAGTGATGGGTACTCCCTCCCTCCCACGCCCACTGTTCCTTTTTTAGCCAGTGTAGATGGCTGATAACACGTATCACTGCAGCTTCTACCCCTTCCTTCCTTCTCTTTCTCTCCCAGATTTCCCTAGGCTGACATCTCAGTGCCGATTTTCAGACCCTGACTTCTGGTTCCTTCACCTTTACCCACAGGCGACTCTTAAACTTGGTTGTCTCCATGATGGTCTCATGCCACTGGAATCCCAAAAAACCAGTAGGACCTCAAAATTATTTGGTCCCTTTCCCCCATAGAGGAGGACACTCAGAACCAGAGAAATTAAGAGAGAGCCCCCAGTTCCACAGCAAATTCCAGACTAATTCCACGACTGCTGTCCCTCAAGCCACACTATCATTCTCACCCAGCCTTAGAAGAGTTTGAACTGAAGAAGTAGAAGGAATTGATATGCAGTCACTTCTGACTCGTCATGGGGACACTTTTCTCTTAAACAGTGAAACCAAAATCAGAAGGTAGCGTTTAAAAATCATATTTCATTTGAGTCATCACCCTCATAAGTGGAGTATGACCCCACACCCAAAAGTGAATTGTTTGATCTGGTAGCAAGTCTACTGGAGAACACCGCTGACTGAGAATGCTTTCATATGAAACCTTTCAGAAACTGGCATTCATTTTTAAAATCTGCCTTGTGCTGTCACACCACAGGCCACACTATGTATCTATAGGTCAGACGCAGCCCAGGAGTCACTGAACTGCAACCTCTGGACTCAGAGGCCATCTTTATTTCTGGGGTGTCACAGTCCCTCCATGCCCTCCCCTACCTGAGGCAAAGAACAACTAAAGGGTCAAAAGGTAGAAAAAGTGGGAGACTTGTCTGAACCTGCGGGGCCTTCAGCCCTCACACTGTGTTGCTCTCGTCTTCTCTGTCTTAGCAGTTCTCGCTTTCTGAAATTATTTGCTGTGGGGTATAAGTATCTTAAGGCACGACTGGCCTTAAGAGTGCTGGTGGGACAAGCAGAGAAGATATACTTTACAGGGAGCAAAGCTCATGCTACAGCAGTGTTTCTCAAGCCCGACTGCACAATAGAATCACCTGAGAGCTTTAAATGCTACCTGTGCAAAGGGCCCACCCGTGGGGGTCAGATTTAGTCCTCTGGGAAAGGGGCCAGGGCATCGTTTGTGTCTGAGTTCCCCCAGTGACTCCAATGTGCCCGTGAATATATAGGCTAGAAAACAAGAAATAAGGGGTTAACATGCACAAGTGAGCTTCCATGCTGCGTATAAGGAACTGTGCCGTCAGGGTAATGCTGTTCAAGTTTACTCGGCTCCAGCCTGCAGTTTGAAAGACTTTCTCATTCCAGCAAGTCTCCAGAGTGTAATTTGCTACAGGGGATCACCAGGGTCCTCAGAGCCCCAAAAGGCCTCGTGGAGGAGCTGGGGGCACATTTGCCAACATCTGGAGTGGGGAGATGAACTGCAGTCTCTGAAGCATTTTTGGCATGGTGGCAAGCAGTCCAAAATGCAACTGTAAAGCAACATGAAAATTCAAATTATAGTTCATTTGGGGAGTTATTAGCAATGCTCTATCTGGTAGTTAAGAGTAATTATTTATGATGAAACTAAGGGTTGAACTCAGAGTGTTAACATGAAGCATAACCAGCTTTAAAAGGGTTCAGTCTTTTAAAAGCATTATTGGCCCATCTGGCCTTGTGGTACTAAAGCAGTTCTACAGCACGCAAGTTAGCAGGTGGAAAACACGCCTGGGGCGAGGTCTGACTCTGCACACCAGATTACCAGCTGCAGGTGGTTTTAGAATTTGCTCCTCAGATTGTCAGGGCTTCTTAAATTCTAGACTCACCATCTACTAGAGGGAAAGGACCTCCAACCAAGTTATGAACTTGAGATGTGCACGATGTCCTGGGGGGCCTCCCTGTTGATTCTGACATGGTCAGACCCTATGCAGGAGGGCAAGAGAACCCAGGCGCTCAGGGGCAGCCCTTGGGTAGCGCTGAGAGCAGCCTCAGGCCTCATGCTTTGACCGGTGCTCTGCGGGGACGTGGACCTCAAGTATGCTGTCCCTCAGTTTTGGCCAGCCAAGAGAGGAGAAATCCAGTAAGAATGTGGCTTCCTTCTGGTATCAGGTGGTATGGGCGTGCAAGCTCGGAGGGCAAGATGTGCCTCTTAAAGATGAGCATCAATCCAGAGCTGAGCTTCTCCAGGTGGGGTCCTGGAGCCACCTACATCAGAACTACAGCCAGCATTCTACCCCAGACCTTAAGATCCAATTCTTGTGAGATCGTTTTAAGCACATTAAACTTATGAACCATGATACTGGTCTTCTCTAGACTTCAATGTCTATTTCTGGCAGCATGACCTTTTTTACCTACCCTTGAGCCTATCAAAGTGGCAGTAGTCATTGGCAAAAACCCTAAAGGGGTGTCCTTCCAGTAAACCAGTGGAGTTTCTGGGTTTTCCTTTTGTTAAGAAAGTTGGTATGTCTTAACAAGATGGGTATCAGGTAAAGGGGGCAAGGTGATAGCATAAACACAAGAGAGGGAGGAGAATTAACTTTTCTGGGAAATATGGGAGAGCTTCCAGGAGACCTAAGGTCTTCAGGTCTTCAAAAGACAAGCTGCTCTCTCCACCAATGTTCAAGAGCTCTTAGTATCCATATTCTCCCAAAGTAAGACATTACACTTTTGGCTTTAAGCCCCAAGACGCCAGGCAGCCTATAATTGAAACAGCTGACTTAATCATGCTTCTTTTCTGGCACAATGACTCACTGCATCCACACCCCACCCCAAACAAAGTGGCCAGTTTCTCCACCAGATACGCCTTGGGTGATTGACTTGCTACAGCCATTAGCAGTGAATGGCCCTGTCTTCAGCACACCAGCCTTTGTTTTCACCTTCAACTGATGTCACCTTGCCCTTTATTCTGCACTACTTCTTACCATTAAAAAAAAAAAAAAAAAAAAACAAGTTATCCTTATATTACTCTTACTGTCAACTAGATCCCTCTCAAAGGACAGTCAAGCTTAATCGACCACAGTAAATCTGCAGAGCGCTTCTGTGTCACTGTCTATTCCACTAGCTTTGACATCGCGCTAAAGTGGGACAGCACGTTCCAAACAGAAACTGAAACCAGAACAGAGGAGCTTTGCTGGTGCAGGGAGGGTGAGAAGCCTGGCACCCGGCCTCTGAAACTGTTCAGTAAGATATAGGCTAAAATGTACCTAGCAAACACACGAGGCTCAGAGTAGGGTATGCGCAGAAAAATGTTTTTAAAGAAGATGGGGGCACCGTTACTGAAGGACTCATCCTTTCTCATCAGCTGTGCATGTTCTGTTCCTATCTCCCCGGCACTATACTAAAAAGGATGATGGTAAAGTTTTCTGAAACATTTTCAGAAGGTGGCCCAAGCCAGAGTTCAAAAGTAACATTGTAAACTTTTAAAATTAAAATTTGGTGTCAGATGAAAAAAATTAAAATTTGAGGAAAAATAGAAAATCAGATTTCAAATAGTGGCATCTAGCTGGACAAAAAGATGATCATGGGCAGAGACCATAGTCCTTACTGTCCATTAGGTCCATATGGACCTTAGTCCTTATATGTGGTACAGAACATCCCTATATGTCCTATACCTATAACATCCCTAATACAGTGCTTACACGCAGTAGATGCTGGATAAGCCCGAATTTCTTAAGAGTTTTTTCCCACTGGTTAAGGCCAGAGCAAACCCCAGTCCTGCTCTCCGGATGAACTGAGCACACCAGATTTACCAAGCACAGGCAAATTAGAACAAATAGTTTTGTCTAAGCTTGCCAAAAAGCCAAGATTTTGTGAGCCACCTGAAGTTCTTATCTCACACTGAAGTTTTCTAGATCAAGTACCTGATGAAATATACCCCTGCCAGCATTTTCTTTTATCTGGGCATCGGTTACTTCAATACAGCAGACATTACTTGAAACACAGAGGAAAAAAAAGAGCGATGCTTTAGAATTTGTCTGCACGACGTCTGCAGTCCAGTCGATACTGCTGCCCAGCACAGATCTAGCTGAAATCCTGAGGCAAGCGTCTCTGGTACTGGTGTGTCGGTCTTATAGCGAATGAGCACTGGTCAGCGGGCCAGGAAGCTCCAAGCCTACTCCAGGCCCTGACACTTGGTCCTTTCGAGACCTTGGATACACAACTCACTTCTTTGTGAGCCTGTATCCTCAACTGTAAAGCAAGCCTGTAAACCCTAAATGGTTTTTCAGACCACTATAAAGGGACTCCCTAAATCAAAATGTGCAAGCCAACAGTTGCAGAAAATGTGCTCTCATACCACCCTTTAATAGTCTTCTGGTAATCCCAACGACTGTATTAGATAAAAGAAAGAAATATGAGGTATGAAAACTGGAAATGAGAAGGCAAAATTATCATTACCTGTAAATTATGATTAGTATACCCAGGACATCCAAATGAAGCAACTGAAAAAAAAATTTTTTTAAGGGAAATCCATTAAAATGCCTATATCGAAACATTAACATTTAGAAGAATATACAATGGAAGAAAGGCTCCTGTCCACATTATAAACAAAAAAACTAACAATAATAAATTTTCAAGACCTTCTAAAAATAAACTTATAAAAAAATTTCTGGCCTGGGGACTTCCTTAGTGGTGCAGTGGTTAAGAACCCACCTTGCAATGCAAGGGACATGGGTTCAATCCCTGGTGGGTGCTCTAGGATCCCATATGCCACAGAGCAACCAGGCTGGTGTGTGACAACTAGCACGTGAGTGCCCCGACTACTGAAGCCCCCGCGCCCTGGGCACACACGGCAACCAGAGCACCCATGTGCCGCAGCGAGAAATCCCGCATGCCGCAGCAAAGACTGCTCACGCCACAGCTGAGCGCTAACACTGCCGAATTAGTGTGAAACCTCTTTCCTGGTTAGAGAAAAAGAAGACAAATGAAGGAATATCAGCCCGACGAAGATTAGTACTTAACATTTACCAGGCACCTCGGCTTTAGGCACGACGTTAAGAATATTAATTCTCCCATTTGCTCACTACAACTTAGATGATATTATTGTCCCCATGTAGAGAAACTGAGGCCAGCATCGAAAAGCAACTTGCCCGAGGTTGCAGAGCCCAGACGATACTCCTCAGGGTCCCACCATGCTGGCAAGGCAACAGAGTAGAACAGAGAAGCCAGAAACAGATCCAATTACTTTATGGGAATTTGAACTTATGATTCAAATCAGTGGAAAACAAAAGAGTTCTTGGCTAGCTGGATCCTTAATCAAAATAAATTCCAGGTAGATTTAAACCAAACAAGAGGAGAGGAGGAGGAGAAGGAAGAGGAGGGGAAAAAAAAAAAAGAGGACTGAAGAGAGACGTGGGAGGGAAAAGTCATAAAAGCACTAGAAGAGAACATGGGTAAAAAAAGATGTATGAACTTGGAATGGAGACAACTTTACAAGCAAGATACAGAATTCAGTAGATATAAAAACTACTATACTTAAAAACAAACTACAAACAGTGACATATGAGAGAAAATTTCCTTACATTTCCAAGGAATTTCTAACATATAGCAAGAAAAAGACCACAGCCCAAAAGCAAACAAATTTAAAAGGTCAGTAAATATATGTCAACCTCATTCATAATAAAGGAACTCAAATCAAAACCATGAAATATTTTCCATTTCCATCACCTTAGCAAAAGCTGAATGAGATAACATCTGATGTCAGTAAGGATGTAGGGAGATGGAAGGCAACTGATTCACCTCCGTCAGGATTTTTAACACTTGGTCACTAAACCAGAAGTTCCAGGGCTAGAGATGAGTTTGTTCTATGAAAACAGTACACAAGATGTTCACTGACTGAAACAGTATTTGGAATATCAATGAACTGAAAACCTAAAAATTCAACAGGAAGGCCTGGTTAAATAAATTTCAAGTTCATCCATAGAATTAAATGCTATAAACTTGTTCTTTTAAAAAAATCTATACATACCAAAATGAAAAAATGTCTAAGATATACTCAATGAAAATGACAAGATGCAGAAGAGTGCAAGAAAGTTAAAAAGTCCACTTGCATTTTTAAAAGCAGGAGAAAAAATACATATATACAGACAGAAAAATTCTAGGAAGCTACTCAAAAAACTAGTGAGTATCCTCTAAAGAGTCCAAATGGGAGGCAGAGAGAGATGAAAAAAAAATTTTTTTAACTATTTGAATTTTCCTTAACTATCTGAATTTTCCCCCATGTACAACTTTCACTTTAAAAAAATGAATTTGACAAAATATCATCTCAACACTGAACAATAAAAGACACACACTTCAAAGCAGTTTTTTTTCAAACATTTACTGAACACAAACACCATTTTTTCCTTTTACACAGCAATATTGTTAGTTTCAAATTAGCTGGGCTATTAGGACTATCAATTACTACGAAATTAAAAATGATTCTACATGTCAAACTCAAATAGAAAATGTCATGCAATATATAAATCACTAACAGACCTCTGGTGCAGTCAGCAAGTTTACTATGTTTATTAAAGTCACGTAAATGGTTTGACAAAAGTGCACAATAGAATGACATCACTGGTTTGTTATAAATCACAGTGAATTACTAGAATACAACAATGTAATTCTTCTTTGTGGAGGATTGCAGGATGAGGTGAATGTTATAAAAGATAGGCTCTTTCACCATGTTAAGCCAGTCAGATTTTACTCCTCAGCTATGTATGTCTGAAAAGACTGGTTAGCAAAGCTGATTTTTCTCCCTCATCTTTTCTTCTCTACCAATTACTAAGCAATAACAAAAAAGGCCATGCACAAATTTTACAACACCTGATAAAAAACAGATACAAAACCTTGTTAATTTCATCACTTAGCAAAGCTTGTATCTTCGCTCCTTCATTTTTTTGATTAGGCCACTCAACACGTGACTTACCCCTAAATGAAAAGCTGTTAACAATTTAGCGAGTCTCACCCCTGCACACACAAGAGACACTCCCCATAACCATCAAGTCAGTGTTCCTTCCCTACACATTAACACAAATGAACACACCACAAACCTAGGACTAGAGACATTTACTTTACAGTTTTAAAAATTAATATATCTATTGCCATTATCCATGTAGTATTTATTTCAGATCCCACATTTGGAGAAGATACTGTACAACCCAGCCCATCTGAAGATTTGGGCAAATCTGCCAGGAATGTATGAGAAAGCCCGGCAATGTGCCATACACATTAGGAGCTCTCTACCTTCCAGAGAGGGTATCCAGAGCAGGGCTGTGCATTTTCAGAGCAGAAATAAACACACAGCTTAAAATCTTATGGACTAATAACTTTTCCTAGAGCAAAAGGCAGAGTTTTGTCTTAACCCATTTTAATGTTACAGTATAGTCAGTGAGGAAAACGGAATAGTCATCTGTACATTGACACATCTGGCTAGCCTGAAAGGAATACTTAAGGTTTTTACAGACACTCTACCATAAAAACAAGTCCTTTATACTTTTATCCATCTCCTCTCTAGTTCAATCACTGGCTGCTTCTAAAACCAGCAAACTAATCCAAGGTCCGGTAGCTCACTCTTCACCCTGCCCCTTTCCCCAAGAAAGAACAGTTTTTGCTCAAATAATCCAAAGCAACCTTATTCCTAAAGTAGCTGCCTCAGCTGAGGTGGAGACTAGTGACAGAGTATTGTTCCCTTGGGACCTAATTTTCAAAAACACTCACCAAATACAGAGTTGATACTTATGCAGCTGCTGGCCCCAAATCACATTTTACTTCAAACAGTGCTAGCAGGCCTAAGTTTCTCATAATTACCAGTTATTAATCAACTACCAGTGTAATGAAATAAAACACTTCCCAGAAACAAACAAGACCAAAGCTTGCTTTTTTTCGTTGGTTGGTTGGCTGGTTGAAGTTCACACAGCAAAAAACCTTAAGATAGCTGGAATGTGGCCTATGAGAGAGCAATACAGGGTGGACTGAAAACAATGTTGTTTCAGAGTTCTTAGGTCAAAAATTTCCCCTTTATCAATCTAAGGATGGATTTGTTGCCCGTTCCTTGAATTATACATTTACCTAAACTCAAGAGATCAATTTTACCAACTCTAAAGTGCAAAACCCACCCAGGTTTCACATGGTTTGCCCAGGCATTCATCCACCTGGGTCTCTATTTCAAATTTATATGACAATTATTAAGCAAGAAGTTTTGATTGAATTTGTAATGCTATCAAGGAAGATTTATAATCTAAAACACAATTCTACCAATAATAAACACAAAATGACAAAAGTGGCTAAAAAACAGCAATAGCCCAGAGTTCTCAGAGAAGCTGAGATACAGAACTATTACCTTTCTTACCTATTTATTTCCCTTTAAAAAAAAGAAACTTAAGTTCGGGAAGGGTTTGGCTAAACACATTTTAAAATAATTCTACCAAAAACAAAACAAAACAGGCATGTAGATCACTTGTTTCAAGAATGGTTTTATACAGGTGTTTCACAATACATATTTGGATTTGTTTTACAAGACAGAATTAGATCCTTAGAAATATAGTGAACAATGTACTGCTATAGTTTAAAAAAAAAAATCTCAGTTACCATTAGCAAAATTCATAATCTATCCCACTGTCTTCAAATTCAACTTTGTCAGCATTTCAATCAGCAGTTTTACTCTTTCCAGCATTCGGTCCTCCCTTCTCAAAAACACTTGAGTATCATTAAATTTCATTGTCTGAATATGTACAGATAATCATTATTCTCATTTAATAAGTAATACCTAAAATAGTTCTCATCCTGGGTAGCCAAAGGGATGAAATGTTTTATAAAACATGCAACATTATCTGATATTTTAAGTTCTGATGTTTAAAAATCATATGCATTAATAATGGAACCAAGTAAATACCAAGTATCACAGCAATTCCTCAGACTGTCAAATAAGCAGGCCTTGAAGTCTGAAAAATACAGGGTCTGATCTGAGCTGTGAAAAAAGTGTGATTCACCCACCTGGAGGATGAGCATTTTCTCTTTCAGGCCATGAGAGTTGCCAAGAGCAAGGTACACTAGTTCCTTGATTCACACCAGGAAGATCAAGGCCAGCAATTTTCAAATTAGGGATCCAATACCTCCCTTTAGACCATCCTAAAAACCTTTCTTGTAAAAATCCCAGGTTAGGAAAACAGAAGTAGATCACGATGGCAGAATTCACCATGAAAACATTCCTGACTGAAGCAAGAAGACACGCGAAGTGTAACTACAGCAACAGTACAAGTATCCTGCATCCTTGGGGGAATAGGTTTTTAAAGTCCCCCATCCATTCCCTCCCATCCTTCAGAGTATCTCATTTCATGGGGTATCTCTTATTTTATTTAAGGCCCTAGGTGCTGATTTTGGCTTGGTAACTATCTTTTATACTGATCCAGCTGCAACCTTTTTCTTAGACTTCCCAAAGCAATATCCATATATAAAATGTTAACCGAAATCTTGTGTTTTAAGTTTATATCTGATGTTGCTACACCATTATAATGCTTTTCATGAAAGAAAAAAAGCTGCAGGTGTTCACTTACAGTACCATGCACTATGAGTAGCTAAGGCATTCATTTGGCACTAGAGAAAAAAATATATAGCTAATTTTACTTATCATTTTTAACATTGAAAGAAATAGGTATGTACCCTTGAATTTCTGTGATGCTTAATCACAGAATATTCTTTTAGTCTGACAGTCAAAATGTTGCCATTAAAACAAAACCAAAACCATAAAGACCTCTGTACAGCCTGTTGGAATAAGTGACATTTTCTGGTTCCAAAATTTGCTGCCCTCAGACAGAAATAACTTTCAAAATGGCAATGAGAATTACTTTCATCATCAAAAACATTGAATCTATAACGCTCTAGTGATTTTTCTACTTCTTATCACAGACTAAATGAAGAAAGTGAAAAAAATATCCCAGTTCCTTTTCACCTGTCATAAAAACCTTAGGGAGGCACAAATAATGCCCTCTGGAAAAGTAGTTTTCAATTTGAAAAGATACCACACAAGAAGAAAGGGAGAAGGGGACAAAAACAGAATGTATAATGTACAACTATAATGTGACAACTTGTTTCATAGGAGAAAACACAGCAATCATTAATTTTTACATGTCTGTGAGCTGAGTCAAATGCTGACTGCTGGAATTTAGATTAATCACATCAAAACAGAGATGTCTATGCATTTTAGAATCCAAGCCCAAAGGCAAATAGTCCATCAATATTCTCTGAAAAGTTGTTTAAGATTACTGCTTTGTATGTATCACCGAGCATAATTCAACAATTTCAATGGAATTAACTTTACGAATTTTTAACTATTATTAAGTTAGCACATTTTTCAGATTAATATGCAGCTATACTTTTTAAAAATCCTCCCAATGTTATAATGTGTTGTATCATTTCACATAAATAATGGAAGAGTGAAAACTACCTATCGCAGTTTGGCATGTGCAGAACACCTGGATATTCCATTACTTTTAAAGCTTCTTTCAGTTGTTTTTCTTCATGAAATCCTCAAAACTGCTGCAAAGGCTAACACGCTGACACAGGCTTAACAGAAATGCTTTTCTAGGCAATTTTGGTAAAACATTTATCAACTTTAAATCATAAATGTCCCTTGTTACATAAACATTTTATATTCATTCCTTTAAAAAAAGAAAAAAATAGCTAAGTGACCAATATCCAAACACCTTAAGATTATAGTTACACCTAAACAATGTGGCTTTGTTTAAAGTGTATTTGAAATCAATAACCATATGAGGCAAGAAGAGCAAATACAAAACTAAGGAAGGATAAGTAGGGAGGAAAGGTAGTGGAAAGAAAAGTAGAATTTATGAACACATAATTCTATTGTCTGTGATTAAAGTCCTTTACTTTTTAGCACCACATTAAACGATTTTACATATCCAGTCACTTAATGAAATCCAACAAACTCTTCAAGAGTTCTGGGGATCTGGTCTTGGTAGTTAATGTCATTAGCCCGAACTGCCCGGGCAGCCAGGCACTTGAGACTCATCTTCATTTGAGTTTTAAGTAGTATTTCTGATACCCCAGTTGTACTTTTGTCTAATGGAGTTTTATTCTGTTTATTTGTCATGTCAGTGTGAGCGCCAGCTTCAACTAGACTAATGATGATAGAGTGCAAGGTCAAAAAATCACTGATGGGCCTGTTGTACTGAACAATAATGTGAAGGGCACTGTTCCCTTCATTGTCCACAGCGTTCACCTCAGCACCGCAGTCCAGCAGGAGCTTTGTGACAAGTGCGTTTGGAAAACTACAAACGTCATTGGTGTGGAAATCATCAACTGGGGTATTTGAGTTGACAGCTAGATGCAGCAGGGTGAAACCTTCACGAGTTCTGGGATCAAGGTGAATCAGGTTGTAGATCTGCTTGTTAATTTTGCACTGATCTTCTTCACTGCACTGTGTTTTAGTGGAGATGCACACTAAATACAGAAAGGTATAGAGGTTACATTCATAATTGTCCATAGCACTATGGACATCAGCATCTGGAATATTTTTTACTCTGTTCATACTCTGTTCTATTTCCAAAACACTGCATCTCAAGACACATTCTATGTCTGGGGCCTTCACAGTTTCATTTAAATGTATCATCTGTGAAAACACTTGGGCAAATCGAAGAAGATCCTTATGGGTATTTCTGTTACCTTTCTGTCTGAGGTGCAGGGCATGAAGCCACAACTTGATACACTGTTCAAATTCCATGTTATCTGCATAAACAGCTCCCCTGTAAATGATGGGATGGGAAACATCAATGTTGTCGGCACCTAAAATCCGTTCCCGAACTATAAGGCCTTCCATATGAAGAGCATCTCTGTCTTGCCGAATGGATTCCAGTTCCTGAGGATTTCTACATTCAGTTCTATTCCCATAAGCATGGATTGGTGGGAGAACCTCTTTCTCAAGAATGTTATCACCATCTTGAAACCTCTCCAACATAGCTAAATATAAATAGTGATATGTCTTCATGATGTCGTAGTTCTCACGATCATTTGCAAAGGAGGCACCCAAGAGCTCCAAAGCTTCAATCCGACTTCTCCGGTCACAATCAGCATGAGAGAGCAATAGTTCAACAACATCAGCTTTACAGCTTTCAGCAGCTACTTTTAACGGCGTCATCCCATGGCCGTTCACTACTATAGCAGCACGCCATTTTATCAGCTCCTTCACAATATCTATGTGCCCAGCTTCAGCTGCAAAATGCAATGCTGTGGCTCCACAATGTGCTTTAGCATTCGGATCAGCACGTTGTTCTAAAAGATATCTGACCACATCAGTGTGTCCCTTATAGGCCGCAATCATTAGGCAAGTGTTGTCATACTTGTTGGCAATGCTGATGTTGGCATTATTTTCTACCAAGTATTTCACAATGTCCAATCTGCCATCAAAGCATGCTGCCCGCAGGGGGGTTGAGTTAGTTACTGTGGTGTGGTTCACGTTGGCTCCATGACTGACCAGAAGTTTAACAACTTCAAAATGTCCTGCTCCCGCGGCACACCAAAGAGCAGTGGCACCATCAATGACATACCTGTTCATGAAGAGAACAAACAGTCAGCAAAGAGGCCGCCCGCCCTGACACAGATTTAAAGGACGCAGTCACTCACCCTGACCCAAACCTCACTCTACAGAGCACTAGTTAAACACTGGTTTTGGTGAAAATGAAATCAGGCAATTTAAGTAAAGCACTCAGCACAGTACTTGTATCTAGTATGAGCTCAATAAATGTGAGCGATTATCAGTATTTCCACGTATAAAAACTTAAAGAAAAAATAAAAAGAGTCACCGACTTCCTACTAGCAGAAGTACATAAATTTCAGGAAACAGAGGAAATATACGGAGTTTTGTAACTTCTTTACCACCAAGCTGATTCCCTGGCTCTTAGAGCACAGAATGTTCCTCTCTCCCAGCACTCTCACTACATCAGTAAGAAAGCCACCACAATCTCTGTGTTAATGTTGTTAGACACTGCAGTCAGAAAAAAAGTATTTGAGCAGATAATTTTACCTAGCATTATCTAAACTAGTAAGTATGTACATACTCCGCTAAAGCAATGAGAATGAAATAATTACTGCTTCTTACAATATGAATGATACAACACAGGTCAAATTATATATCCTATGAAGTAAAAAAAGTACCATCCACTTGGTATAAAAAATGTCATAAAAAAATATATATATATCATAGTTCAACCCCAACTGTCAATACTGTCTATCACTTCTGCTGAAAATAAAAGCCACACTTTATAAACATCCAAGCAATTACTTCTTCAGTTTCAAATAATGAAGCAAAATGTCTATAAGTAAAAGCACTCTCAGTAACAGCTACCTATAGGGTTATCTATAGGAGAGAGTGTAGGATTGATTTGGAAGGGGCTTAAAGCTATTAGCAATGTCCTATATTTTGAACTGGGTAGTAGCTACGTGGGTGGATATTTAGGGGAAAAAACTCATCAAATTGCATAAGAAAGATTTGTACATTTTACTGTATGGAAAACAGTCCTCAAAATAAATTTGAATACTTCTGAAGTTTCTTTTTAGAATTTCATTTTTTAAATGTCATTTAATTGTTAATTAATTTTTTAAACTACAGAATGAATCAAGAGGGGCTTCTCTGGTCATCTAGTGGTAAAAAATCTACTTTGCAATGCAGGGACACAGGTTAGATCCCTGGCCCAGGAAGATCCCCCAAGCTGCAGAGCAACAAAGCCCGTGCACCACGACTACTGAGCTTATGCTCTAGAGTCCAGGAGTCGCAACTACTGAGCCCCCAGATCACGACTACGGGAAGCCTGGAAAGCTGGCCTAGAGCCCACACTCCCCAACAAGAGAAGCCACTGCAATGAGAGGCCCACACACCACAACTAGAGAAAGCCCATGTACAGCCACGAAGACCCACCAGGGCCAAAAGAATAAAAATAAACAAATCTTAAAAAAGAATGAATCAAGAAAATAAGAAAATAAGACATTACATCAGTTGAAATGTTTCAGTGGTTGCCAACTGTAGCTTTAGCAGACAATTTAGTTTAATTAAAATTCACTTATTACATCTTTATTGTCATGATTATAAACACAAAGTTCAAAAATGTTTTCTTAAAAAAGAAAAAAAGTTTTTCTTTCAGTCAAAAAAAAAAATTCAATTTACAAAAACACCAGAAAATACCAATATCTAATAGTAAATCTAATAAAAAATGTACAAGAGCCTCTACTCTATACTGAAAACTATAAAACATTCCTGAGATAAATTAAAGACCTAGAGAAACGGAGAAATAGTCCATGTTTATTGTTTTGGAGATTCAAGAATGTTAAGATGTCAATTCTCCGCCAAAATAATCTACAGATTCAATGCAATCCAAATCAAAATCCCAGTAGGCATATGTGTGTGTGTATGCATCCATATGTGTGTAGAAACTGAAAGGCCAACTCTAAAATGTAGAGAGAAATACAAAGGAAAGACCCAAGACAACCAACATAATCTTGAAAGAAAAGTAAAGTTGGAGGACGAAATACAGTAAGACGGTGTGTTACTGGCACAAGGATAGATAAATACTAATCAAAAGAAAACAACCAAAAACCCCACCCTAGGAATAGATTCACATATACAGGAATGCAGATTAATGACAAAAGGTCCACTGAAATTCAGGTATAAAGTATGGTCTTTTTAATAAATAGTGAAGAAGCAGCCACTAGCATCTGTTTAGAAAATAATCAACCTTGACCCTACTCACAAAAGTTTCAAAGTGGCAAAGACCTATAATATGCAAAACAAAACAATAAAAGCTTCTTAAAAAAAAAAAGACTATCTTTATGACCTTGGGGTTGATGATTTCTTAAACATAATGCAAAAAAAAAAAAAAAAAACCATAAGAGAAAAAAGTTGATTAGACTTCAAAAAAATAAAAAAATTTTGTCAGGAAAGTGACCAGCAATCCACTGGTCACTGGTCCAATCTCACTGGAGATATCTACAATCAATTATCTGATAAATCACTAAAAAAGCAAACAACTCAATTTTTTAAAAAAATGTGGAAAGACTGAACACGTATACTTCAAAATTATATATTCAAACAACCAATAAACATATGAAAAGATGTTCAAGATAATTACTCAGCAAGGAAATGCAAATTAAAACCAGGAGTTACCGGGAGTGACCAATACACACGAGAACAGATGAAACTAATAATACTGACATGACAATACTAAATGTTGGCCAGGATGTGAAGTAACTGAAACCCTTCCTGCTGATGGAAATTTTTAGTGGGAATATAATCTGGTTCAACCACTTTGGTGGTTGACTGCTTGAGAAAGTATTAAACATACACCAACCCTATGAGCCAACAGTCCCACCCCTTGGTATATACTTGAGAAATGAATGCAAATTCCACCAGAAGACATATACAAACATGTTCATACCAACGTAATTCATAATAGTCAAATACTAAAAACAACCAAAATATCTGTCAATAGGACAAACTGCCATACATTCATATATATAATATTAAAAGACATTTTTAAAATACTTATACATGCAACTCAGTGAATGACTCTCATAGATACTGTGTTAAACAAAAAGAAGCCAGACAGAAAAAAAGAGTACACTGTATGATTCCATTTATAGGAAGGTCAAGTATAGGCAGAACTAATCTATAGAGATAGAAGTCAGAATAATCATTACTTCTGGGAGGGGAAGGGAGGGGAAATGACTGAGAAAGAGCATAAAAGAAACTTTTAAAGTGACATCAATATTGTGTCTATTGATGTAGAAAGTGATTACATGGATGTAAGCAAATTAAAATTTTATAACATTTATACACTTAAGATTTATGCACCTTACCTGACGTTACACCTTAACTAAAAATAGATATAATATAAAAACAAAAGAGGCACAAGTCAATTTAAAGAAAAAGTTTAAACACAGAAAGTTAATAATGTGTCAAGCACTGTACTAAGCAATAGAGCACATTTAATTCTCATAATAACCTTTTCCCAATAATCCTATAAGGTAGATAACCACTATTAAGCCCATTTTAAAGACACATAACTAAAAGGCTTATATGAGATTAAAAATACAAAAATCTTTGGAAACTATAATGCATCAAATGTAAGGAAACATAATACATGTCATTGTTCAAACATGTTTCCATTTAAAAAGCTTTTCCCCCAAATCTGTTTATTAATGTAATCTATCCAAAAAATCAATACATAGTTAAAATAGTTACATTTACAAAGTTACAAACTTTCCTTGCACTCCTTAAAAATAAAAAATTGTTACATGCCAGGAACATGAACCTAAACTAAATAAAACTCAAGAACTGTTGTACTAAAATAAGCATTCATGTATATTATCTTTAACTTTTGCAATAACCATATAAGATAAATAGGACCCCCATTTTAAAATGGAAAAAAAAAGAAGACAAAAAGTGATTAAAAAATTTTTTCTGGCCTCAAATTCCGCAGTAATAATGACATAAGGGAGAAGGAAATGGCAACCCACTCCAGGGTTCTTGCCTGCAGAATCCCATGAACGGAGGTGCCTGGTGGGCTAGTCTATGGGGTTGCAAAGAGTCGGATACGACTGAGCAACTAACACACACACACACACACACACACACACAATGACATAAGGTTAAAAGTTAAATTACAAGTATATACTTCACTTGGGCTTCCCAGGTGGTTCAGTGGTAAAGAATCTGCCTGCAATGCAGGAGACGCAATTTCCATCCTTGGGTCAGGAAGATCCCCTGGAGAAGGAAATGGCAACCCACTCCAGTATTCTTGCCTGGGAAACCCCATGAACAGAGGAGGCTGGTGGGCTACAGCCCATGGAGTCGCAAAAGAGTTGGACATGACTTAGAAACTAAACAACAACGTCACTTGGTTTTTATAATCATTTAATACTTTTTCCAATGTAATCTAATAATTTCCATTTTCCCTACGGTGATATGACAGAAGCCTAGAAAAAGTTTCAATTATCTATTTTTATTGAGGCAATAAAAATTTTGAAATACTTAATGACAAAAATATTCACTGCAGAATGTCCTTTAGGAACATTACCCTTAGTAATTTTTAAATTTCTACACCTTAATCAGCATTAAACAGATTAAAGGGACTAATAATCCTAACACTTATGACATTTTTTGTCCATAAAATACAGCTAAAGTTATAGCTGCATACTGCCCCAAAACAAAATGCCAAAAATATTTACAACAAAATGAATAGATAGTAAATAAAAATATAATCAAATAAATGCAATATTTACTTAATGAGTATGGGAGAAGCACTATAAAACACTGATCTCTCTTGTCTAAAATTGCAAATTTTAGGGTTCCCTCATAGCTCAGCCAGTAAAGGATCTGCCTGCAATACAGGAGACCTGGGTTCGATTCCTGGGTGGGGATGATCCCTTAGAGAAGGAAATGGCAACCCACTTCAGTATTCTTGCCTGGAGAATTCCATGGACAGAGGAGCCTGGCAGGCTATGGTCTATGGGGTCGCAAGAGTTGGACACGACTGAGTGACTAAGCACACACACATGTATTTCATCTGAAAAGTTAAGAAACTTTAACCTGGCATTCACCTTTTAAAATAAAATGTATAAGGATGACATTTCTGATCACAAACCTAAACTCATCTATTGTCTGGTTCAAGCATTTGAAATGAAAATAAAAATTCATTCAGTGTAAATGATCAACACTTTATTTTAACCAAAGTCCTAAAATCATTTATTAGATCATATATACTTCCTTGAAATATACACTGGAAATGACTTTCTAAATGAAGTCAAGTGACACTGTGCCCCTAAGCCTTTCCCCTACCTGGACATTTAAGGATCTGTACTAATACTGACTTTAAAAAAAGAGCACTCGACAAGATTCCCAGAGGTCCTGTTCTCCTTCCTATCCATGTCAGCAAACTTCTTCTAGGACAAGAGTTCCCCACAAACTCTGGCACTGAGCAGTCAGGCCCTCAGAACTCAAACCAGCACAGTATTCCAAGATCACATGGCGCCTCTCCTTTGTTCTGGTCCATTTCTGTAACACTCTTAACAGTTTCCCATTCTACAACTAAAGGTTCTTCTTTCATTCCTATTCATGTAACTTTTCTTCTTATCCCCTCATCTATGTCAACTTTAATCTTAACAGAGTAAGCCACAAGTAAAATAATCTCAGAATGGTGTGAGTGGGCAGAAAGGTGGCCCATTTCAATTCTTCTCTTTTGTTAATTAATTTGTAAGCTCCTCAAAAGTAGAAACTTTGTATTTTTTCCTCTATCTTCCACAGTATGTGTGGGGCACAGTCCCAGGCCCATCACAGTCACTTAGTAAGTTTTAAAAAAACTAAACTACTTTGACAGAGCAGCTAATGAATCCATAATTGTAATAATACATAAACAAAAAAAGACAGATTGAAGAAGGCTCAGACAAAATGTCAAATGATAGAAATGTTTGCAATTCCAGTCTCACCAGTCTGATATTTCACATGACAGTCATCAAAATCTGACCTCCACCTCACTCCAGTCTCCTACAATCTCTTTCTTAATTTCCCAGGCTTCAGCCCCTCCCTGCAACGGCACTGAAACACTTGTCATTGCAAGTGTACCATGCTGCTGCTCCTCTTCTTCACTTTCTACTTTCTATCCTTTAATACTGAGCTCAAACATCACCTCAGCTGCAAAAACTTCCCTGCTTTTCTCCCAGGCAAAGGTGAGCACTTCCTCTTCCTGCATTCCCTCAGTAGTCCAAAAAATTCCTGTAACCCTAAATGGCATGGCATCTATTACTCATTTGCATCAATCTTTCCCCTCCCCACCACACCTTAATCCCTCCCACCCAGGGCCACCTGAATGTCTTCCTGGGAACTGTATGTTACTCATCTCTGCATACCCAATCCCTACTATAGAGCCTGGCACACAGTAGGTGTTCAAAAAATGTCTGCTTACTGAACTAATTTCACTGGTCAGTGCAAAATACGGGGCAAGATAAGCCACTATGAAGGGTCAACGCTACATTCCTTGTCATTTCAGGTTCTCTTAATTGCCACTTCAAAATACCTCTCTCTTTGACAGTTAAGAAAGATAAGCAAAGCCTTTTCAAATGCTTCAGAAAAAACTATTTTTTCTTGCCACTATTCTCTCCTCATCAAAACAGGCCTCAGCAATCTCCTTAGCAGCAGTGGAACCAGCAGCTGTTACCGCAGAGATTCATAGCTCAGTGGATGCTTGTGCTTATACAACTGGAATGGTGCTTGGGAGTTCAGAGGTCATCCTACTTCACTCCTCTGTGTATAGGAAAGGCTGTGGGAATGCAGAGTTACAAAAAGAACACAGAAGCCAGTAAAGGAAAACAAACAGGAATCAGGTTGCCATCTTTGGTTAATATGATAAAGACCATCTCCTTAATGTCTAGAGAGGTGGTACCAGAGATTAACCACCACCCATGGGCTATCATTTCAGTAAAACGTAATACTCTGAAATATTTTCCTCTCATCTGAAACAGAAGAAAATGCTCTTCTTATCTCAACTTAAAAAAAGAATCAATCAAAATTCAACAATGCCCTAGTCATCTCAAAGAAGAGTTGCTTTTTTCAATCAGGTTTTATCCAAGCAGTATTCAATTATCAAAACTAAAGATACATATCTTTACGCTTGGATCACATCTACCTCAAAAGAAGAAAATGCTAGAAGAGCTTACCTACTGGCACAAGTCAACAAAAACAAATGCAATCAATGAAGCAAAATCTTCAGGAAGTTGTAATCTGTAAAACAGGTTATAATGATCCACACAGAAAAGATAATGTCAAACCTGACAATTCTGCATTCAACAATATGACACCTCAAAATATGTACAATTCAACCTAAGTGGCAAATTTTAACTATGACAATATGCATTTTTGAACTCCCCACCTGGAATAACAGTAAATTATCAAGCTTCCCCAGAAGATGACGGGATAACATTAATTTAAAAATGGCATCATCTTCTCTCACACCAGGTCCTATGCCATTTTCGCAGCCAACATATCTCATCCCAGCAATGTGTAAGTCAGAATCATGTCTAGGGATGTCTGGCTGCGTGACAATCCCGCAAGACGCTGAAGCTGCTGCTGGTTCTAGGGACTTATTTTGACATTAAGGTGCCATAACCCACCAAGGGCTTTATCAGACACTCGAAGGGCTAAAAATTGGTTGGTCAAATAACTCATCAATCAGAGGTTTCCAATGTTAATTGCTGATCTGGTTCATTTCTGATCTCGGTTACAATCTCAGTCCTGACAGAGGGAAAACCTGAAACGCCGCTACGACCTCCATACTGCTTGTTCATACACTATCTAGCAGAGCATTGGTTTTGCCTTAGTGCTCAGTCGTGTCCAACTATTTGCGACCCCATTCACGGGAGCCCGCCAGGCTCCTCTGTCCGTGGGATTTCCCAAGCAAGAATACTGGAGAATACCTATTAGATATTAAGACAGAGGGTGTGGCTATTTACCTATAGAGGGAATAAGGGGTAGCGGTCGATAAGGATGGGCAGCAAAACACGCCCTAGAAGATGAAGTGGTTATTAATGCTGCAGGTCAGGAGATACAAAAACGGGAGAAGCGATACCTCCATGAAATGAAAGCGTGGGACTGGAAGATCCATGAAGTGGTAGGTTCGCACGCGTTAAAGAGGAGGCAGGAGCTGGGATGTACCTACCCATCGAAGCGGACGGTGCCAGTCTGCTGAGTCTGCACCCGGTAATGTTCTAACAGCAAGCGCACCACCTTAGCGTGCCCATTGCGAGCTGCGATGATGAGCGGCGTGGAGCGCTGCCCTCCCTGCTGGCTGACATAGCCAAGCAAATAGCGGATGTCGCTTTCAGACCGGTTGAGAAGCAAGGCGGCCAGAGTCAGCACCTTGCCCTCGCTGGCCGCCTTGTATACATAGCCAGCCAGGCCCTCCATGGCCGCCGCCAACTCCAACACCCGTTTGGTCGCCACTGCTGCTGGTGCCTTGCGCCCCCGGAGGCCGCGTTCGCCAGCGCTGGAAAACTGGGCCCTCACAGCCCATTCAACAGGGCGCCGCCGCCGCCGCCGCCGCGCCCAGGCAGCAGCGCGGCCCGGGGAGGGCTGAGACGCAGAGGTGGCCGAAGGCCGCGGGGGGCAGGTCTGCGACCCAGCCCGGGCAGGGAGAGGGCGGTCAGGGCCGCCCCCAAGGCCCCAGGCGCCGGCCCTGGGCCGAGGGGATCTCCATGGCGGCCGCCGCCCCGGGCCTCAGGCCGGACCCCTCCTTCCTGCGGGCTGCGACAGGCGCGTGCCCGAGCTACGGGTCGCCGGTGAAATCCCAAGAGGTCCGCGCGCGCCCCGGATCGCGAAGGACGGCCGCGTTTCACCCGACCCGGCCCGTCAGGCCTAGGGCCTGAAACTGCCTGGTCCTCCGCCCCCGCTCTCCGCCCTCCCCAGGAAACCCGCAGGCCCTAGCCCACTGGAGCTCAGAAACGCCAGGCGCTGTCGAAGGTTTCAGAGGTCCACGCCTGGGAAGGCCCTCGGAGCGAGGCGGAACACTGCGGCGCCAGCAGCCCCTGGGCTCGGGACAGGGAGGAAGGCGGGCCTCTGCAGACTGGGCCGAGAGGGGGAGGGTGCGACCAGGGGACGGTTAAGTGGAGTGTCTCTTCCAAAGCCTACCGGCTGGCAAACAAGGCCCAATGAAGAAAGGTTCTGCTACGCGAAGGCGGCCCGTACCCAGTTCGGCCCTGATGTCCTCATTGCCCTTGCTGCCCGGAGCTTCCAACTCGCCCCCGTTAGGCTCTACGGGTCCCTAGCCAGGGAGTGGTACAGAGTGAGGCCGCTGAACCGTTACTACTGGGGGGTGGGGGGGCGCGACTCGGGGGGCCCTTCCCTTTTTGCCATAGACGTTATGGGACCCTTCGCCCGATTGGGGCCCGGGGAGGCGGGTACGCGGACCCGGCAGGGTCCACTTTGGGACCAGGGCGGTGTCTCTGAGCCCTACAAATAAGGGAGGAGTTTGGGTGTCTTGGGTGTCGGCACGAGGCTTTGAGAAGGGACTGGAAATCCGGCCTGTCCTCCCTAGAGAGGAGGATTAAGTGTGTGAAGACGGTCGGGGGAGATAAGGAACAAAAAAGGAAGGAGGGCAAGGCCTGTGTTCCCGCAGACCAGGACTCTAATCCTGAGCCTGATGGAGCCTTCAGTTTTCTCCCATATCTCACAAGATTGTTAGGATTTGAAAAGATCATTCATCCAACGAATATTAGAGGTCTACTGTGTGCCAGGCTCTGCTTGGCTCTAGGGATTCAGTGATAGACCAGATGAACACAGTGCCTCTTCAGGGACTGTGTTGTTGTGGAGAAAACAGACAATAAAGTAAACAAATAATAGACAAGACTGGTTGAGTTCTATCACTATGATTTGCTGTGAAACAAGTGAAATAGAGTGAAGGTGGGGCAATGCTAATTTAGGGTGTGTGGTCAGATAAGACCTCCATGACAGGTAAGGAGAACAGGGGGAATTTTAGGCAGAGGGAAAGCTAGTACAAATGCCCCGAGGGGTAACAGGCTTGGTGAGTTCAGAAACAAAGGTAAGAGTGACTTCAGCAGAGTAGGCCATAGGAGAGCAATAGGAGATGAAAGTGGGGTGCAGGTCTTGTTAGGCCCCAATTACCCATGGTAAGTTTAAATTCTTAAATGTGATGGGGGCATTTGAGTAGTTTTAAACAGAAAAGTGACAAGATATGGTTTATATTCTTTAAAAGATCAGTCTCTAGTAGGCAAGAGGCAAGGCAGGAAGGCCCCTTAAGAGGAAAGGTTTGGGACTAGGATGGTAGGAGTGGAGGTGATGAAGCTGGTGGGGCAGTCACAAAAAGTCCAGGTTCAATATGGAGGTCACTCCCTCCACACACACACAAAAGATAGTAGCTACACCACCACCCCTAAAACACAAAAGACAATATCTATCATACAGGAAGAGAAAATCCATTTATTTGGTCCCAAGGGACCAGGCTGGGCTCAGTTCACATAAATTATTGCATGTGAACCCCACTATTCCAATCCTAGTTTGAAGGCCTCATCTTAGTTGCAGAGCTATTGTTGGGGGGTTGGGCCATTGCTCAAATTTTCTCTTCCACTCTACAGCACAACTTTACCTATTTTCAGATCTCTATACTTTTTTTTCCCATATTAGACAAAAACAACATTGGAAATCAGAGCTGAAGATAGGGTTCTACTAGTAAAGTCTCTGAAGTAGCTGGTGGAAAAGAAGAGGAAGATGGTTGTTCTTATTCTGGGGCTTCGAGATTGGAAAAAAATTCCAGTTCTTGACAGGCTGACCCAGGCTTTTTGGCCTCTGGGCCAAAAGTGGGATGTGGGACCTGGGGGCTCCCTTCCAACTGATTTCATTCCCAGGCTCTGTATAGACATGCCAGGTTCCTCCGATTCACTCCCCCCACCCCCCCCCCCACCCCCGCGTCTCCCTCCCTTCTTCTCTCCCTGTGTAGCCTTTTTCCCTGCATCATTCTTTTCAAACTCAATTTTTTGAAGGTGATTCAGACACAAGGCCCTTCTTCCCTTTGGTTTCATTTTCAGAAAGAGACATGATTCATCCAACTATTTACTCATTGCTGAATCAGAAACTTTCTTCTTCCTCCTCTTGCCCTTTTGAGATGAAGTAGGGTTCTTCCTGGTGCTCACATCTCACTTTGGTGGTAGAACTGGATGAGTGCTAGGAGGGGTGGCTAAACCAAGAGTCATGAGAAGGGAGTAGAACTTGCACTTCGGGGCCTCGACCCCCAGATGGGAATATCCTTCTGCTCCAGCAGCCCAAGGTCAGGAGCCTTCTTTGTTTATCGCCATTGCCTAGTGTAAGGTTCTGGGCTCCCTGGGTTGCTCAATAGCCATTAACTGACTGGAGACTATTTGGTTGCCTGTATTTACCTGGGCTTGGAGGATGATGTTTCTGTGGTCAGGTTGTGCAAATTGGAGAGAAAATGTATAAACAGAGCAAGGCTGCTTTTCCAAAGGCCAGTGCCCAGAAATAGCACCTTGTTTTTCTGACCTATTCCCTTCCACTTTAACAGAAAACCACCACTGAGCAAACGATCAGTAACAAAATATAACTGAAAGTAGTTGTATCCAGATGGAGATTGATTTGCTGGTGACAGCAAACTGCAGCCTTCTACTGGACAAAAGATAGGACCAACCTCCAGCGCTTTGCTTTCTGGGGATTGGAGGTGACCTGTGAGCAGAATTAGCTGTATTTTCCATAGGAACATTCATTTTTCCAAGCCAGGTTGGCCCAGCCTACAGCTCCAAGTCAGTGGTATTTCTCAGATTTTGTTTAAAGCGCATTCAAAATGTCATTTTTCAAGCACCAGTAAATATACTTGTTTTAGTCCTGTAAGTCTCCCACATACTCTAATGGAAGAGGATAACTTTGGGTATTGAATAGATCTGGGTTGGACTCCCTTCTCTGAACATTAGGCATGGCCTTGGGCAAGTTTCTTCAACTGTACAATGGAGGTAATACTTTCTTTGTAGGGCTAGTGTGATGCTGATAAACAAACTCCTTAACCCATCCTCATCCTGTGAAGGAGTGCCCATCAGTACACATGTTTCTCTTCTCCCTAGTTCCCACCCCCGTCATACTTCCATTGTGCCATTAACCTGTTCAAGAAAGGACTTCTGGGACATCCCTGGAAGTCTAGTGGTTAAGACTCTGCACTCCATAACAGCAGGGGGCACAGTTCCATTCCTGGTCAGGGAGCTAAGATCCTGCATGCTGTGTGGCATGGCCAAAAAAAGAAAAAGAAAGGAATTTCCAGCCCATCTGCGTTTTTCCTACAGGCATGTGTCTGTGTCTGGACACATATGGAGAGCCCATATGCAAGGGGCTAGGGAGCGTAATTGACAAGAGGTTGGAAAGTTCAACAGAACCACCAAAGAAAGATATCAGAAATCAATGACAACCAAGAAACCACTGATGACCAGTCTCTATTAGCTCATTTTCAGAGGAAAATGTTGACCCACTAGCCTTTGTCTCCTTGTCCTCTCTCTCCCAGCCTTTCCCGAAAAGCAGACACAGTTATTGTCAAAGACCTAATGTGGAGGAGGGGGCAGCTGGTCTGTGTCATTTCCCAACCCAGTTCACCCCTGCTGGTGTAAGGTTACCAGGAAAGTAGACTGAAATAAGGGCTTCCTTGGTGGCTCAGATGATAAAGAATCTGCCTGCAATGCAAGAGACCCAGGTTCAATCCCTGGGTAAGGAAGATTCCCTGGAAAAGGCAATGGCAACCCACTCCAGTATTGTGCCTAGAAAATTCCATTGGCAGAGTGAGCTTGGCAGGCTGCAGTCCATGCGGTCGCAAAGAGTAAGCCACGACTGAGAGAGTTTACACTACACTGCTACGACAGACGGAAATGGACACAAGTCTTCTTCCTTCTAACCTCATTCCTCCCTGAATAGTGGGACCTCCCAGTCAGCTACCCTGGGATTATAACAACAGAAATAACAGTAGTGAGCGCATACTGCGCGCTTACTGCCTGCCAGGTATCACAGTAAATACTGTGTGCAGATTAGCATGTTAAAGTTGTGCAAGCCTCAGAGGGCCAGGCCACTGTCATCATCCTCATTCTTCAGGTGAAGAAACTGAGATGGCGATATTGTGTAACTTGCTCATGGCCCCATAACTAGAGTATGGTAGGATGTCAGGATTTGGATGTCAGCTGTTTGATCCCCACCCCCTGACCCTGCTACCAGCCTTCTGTTCCCTCTTTCTCCCCGCTCTGAGTGGCTCTCATCCAGCCTGTTCTCTGCGGCTAGGATCTCGGCTAGAGGTCCCCAAGGCTTTCTGTGGTCCTGATCACTTTGCCTGAGCCTAGGTGCCAATGAGTTAATCTGATCATCCATTCGTTGCTGATGGGGGAATGCTAGTGGAAACTCTTCCCCACCTGGCCACCCCCCACACACCCTGGACATTCCTCACTCCTACCAAGAACACAGGTCCATTTCCAAAGCGAGTGCTGTCTCATCCTAGAGATCATCTTTGTTTGCCCTGAGTTCTGTACCACTTTATACCTTTTCTGGGACCCTTATCTCTTTCTAATGAGAATTCATGTCTGTCTAGCACTTCATGGTCTACAACACTTTCCAATTTGCCTAACCCAGCCCCCACTTCCTAGGCTTCTTAACCATTTTCTATAACCCAGGTGACAAGAGAGCATGGCAGTTTAACATCCAAGGTCCACCACTTGCTAGACAAGTTACTGATTGACTTCTTCTCTCCATTTTCTTATTGTGAAATGGGAGAATAATAGTGCTTGTTTCTGGTTGTTGTGAGGGTTGAATGAAATAAACACACAGAGACACATAGAAAAACACACACACCGACACACATGCACACACAGCAAGTAACTCATTAAGTGTTGGCTATTGTTATCATTATCTCATTGAATCCTCAGACCCTGTGGGAAAAAAAATCAAAGCAGATCAGTTCTTGTCACCAGTTTAACTCAGCTCTCTAAGCTCTCTGCTAGCTCTGTCAAGCTCTGATTCTACCATGAATCACGGTTATTTATGAACACAACTTATTTCTGTGATGTAGCTACCCCGATGACCCAGCCCTTATCAGAGGGCCTTGTATATAGTAGGCTGTCCTGCCAGGTTGGGGATTAGCATGTAACAATAGTTCCTCCCTCATCCAGGCTGTGGGAGGAACTAATGAGAAATTTCTGTAATATACCCTTTAGTCCAGTGCCTGGCTCTAAGGAAGCTCCTAATAAACCAGAGTCACTATTGTTCCATCTTACAGTGAGGCTCCCAAACATGTTCCTTAAAAACATAGACTCTGGAACCATACTGTCTGGGTTCAATTTAGTGCTAAATCTATTAGACTTTAAGTTAATTAACCACCGGGGCCTCAGTTTCCTCATCTGTAAGATGGACATGCTGTTAGCATGTACCTAAATGAGGTTGTTCCATAGATCAAATGAGTTAATATAATAAACACACTTAGATGTGTACCTGTCACATGTTGGTATATGTAAGAGCTTTTTGTCACCATTTATAGATGGGGAGACCCAGGCTCAGAGACATCAAGCAGTAGTGGAGCTGGGATCCAAATCTAACTGAGGCTGTCTGAGACCAGAGCCTCACTCTTACTATTAGGATATGCTGCCGCCCCAGATGATCCATGTATATTTTACCAGGCGCCTTCTCCTATGGTGGAGATATCAAGAGTGGAGGAGAGTAAGTTGGCCCCAGCGATCTCTGGGGTAAGGGAGACCACAGAATGCCCTCAAGTCAAGCCACAGAGGTGGCTTTTTCCTCACCTGTGTCTGGCCATATGGTTTTAGCATTCTGTCAAGCCTCAGACCCAGAGGGCCATAAACATGGCACTACCCATGCAGACCTCTAACCCGGAATCTGCAGCAAAACTCTCATTATTGCATATTAATGTCACACTCAAAGCTGGGCCCCTGATTTTTAACACAGAGAGGTCCTGGCCTTGAGGCATTTTCCATTTCTGAGGTATGATTCAGCCCAGGAGACAAGACCAGACAGACTTGTACCAGAGGAAGGAGGCCTGGGTGGCGGATGGAGAGGGAGAAGAAAAATAAACAGGGCTTAGAGCTGAGCAAGTCTCCCAGCTGCTGGGCTGCAGGGGGAGGGAGCAGAAGTGAAGGCAGGGAGCCTGCCTGCACAGAACAGGGCGCCCACTGATCAATTTATCTTCCCTGAAGTCAAATGTATTGATTTAAATAGGAATCCAGCCCATGCTTCTAAAGCCCCAGAAAAACACTAATAACATTTCACAACTCTGAAGCACAGTATGATTGCCAAAGCATTCCACATAAGTAAGCTCAATTTTAGCTGCTTTTTAAAATAATTTGCATCTCTTATTACAAAGCATCAAGTGCTTTTTGAGGAATACTGGGAAATGTTTTTAAATGTAAATCTTAAAATGTCAAGTATGTACATATTATACCACTAGTAATAACATTTTCAGTAAATTTCTAACTAGTCTTTTTTTCCGAGCCTGTGTACATACAGAGGTCATTTAAACAAAATTGAGAAGTACTACAGAGTTTTTTGTTTTTTTTTTTTAATTTATTCAATCATGCCATGTGGCATGTGGGATCTTAGTTTCCTGACCAGAGATCAAACCTATGCCCCTCACACTGGAAACACAGATTCTTAATCACTGGACTGTCAGGGAAATCCCCAGAAAGTTTTAGATCTTTTCTTTTTCATGTAACATAACATCACGGGGATTTTCTAATGGTGCCAAACGTTTAGCTGTAACAATTCATAATGATTGCATTTATCAGTATAGATGTGCTACAGTTGCTGTAGCCACCCCCTAATTGTTAGACATTCCAAATATTTACAAAAGTTTAACTCTTTAAAAAATACTCCTATGAACATCTTTTTACTTACATTTTTGTCTGTATATCTGATTATGTCCTAATAGTAAATTTCAAGTAATGAAATTACTAACTCCAAGGGTTTTAATATTTTTGAGTACAGATAGCCAAATTACTCTTGAGAAAAATGTATTCACTTTACCCTCTGACCAGCACCGTGTGACAATTACCTCTCACTCTCTGATTGAGCCAGTGAGTTAGGGAATAAGCATCTCATGTTACAAATGAGGAAGACTGGGATTCATACAACTGAAAGTCAAACTCTAGTGCCCTGGATTTGGTGCCAGAGATCTTCCCACTCTGCCATCTAGACAAGATGAACTCCAAAAAGATTTCCCTGAGTAATGGAGTTGTAGAAAAAATTATTTTTCTATCCTCACTTATTGGTGAAAATATTTTTTTAAATCTTCAGTTTCTTGACCTTATTTGTGCCATGGGCCCCTTTGGCAGCCTAGTTAAGTGTACCAACCCCTGGGATTTCCCTGGCGGTTCAGTGCTTAGGACTCTGCCCTTCTAATGCAGGGGGCATGGGTTTGATCCCTGGTCAAGGAACCAAGATTTCACATGCCTCAAGGCACGGCCAAAGAGAAACAAAGGAAAAAGCCTACCAGCCCCTTCTCAGAGTAATGTATTTATATGCATGTAACCCAGTTATCAGAGAAGGCAATGGCACCCCACTCCAGTACTCTTGCCGGGAAATCCCGTGGACGGAGGAGCCTGGTAGGCTGCAGTCCATGGGGTCGCGAAGAGTCAGGTACGACTCACCAACTTCACTTTCACTTTTCACTTTTCACTTTCATGCACTGGAGAAGGAAATGGCAACCCACTCCAGTATTCTTGCCTGGAGAGTCCCAGGGATGGGAGCCTGGTGGGCTACCATCTATGGGGTTACACAGAGTCGGACACGACTGACGTGACTTAGCAGCAGCAGCAGCAACCCAGTTATATTAAATATAAAAGCAAAATGATGATAGAGTAATACATCTGCTCCTTTATGACAAGGAGCATTAATGGCAAGATCTAGAACTGCATGTAAGGAGAGGTAGTCCATCAGGCGTCCTGAGTGTTCCTGCACATTCTAGCTGAGTTTGCTCTTGTGATATTAGCAGTTTCAGTAGCCAGACACAGGCAACAGAGTAGCTTATTTGTTGCTTTCTCAAGAACTACTGGGCCTTGATTCTAAATTCTTCTTATGTAACAATCTACTACATGCGCTCTTCACCTGGCCCTCTGCATTGCCCCATGGGAATTAGAGCTGAGGGAAACTGCACAAACATGCTGACACTCTCCCTACCCCTTTTAATATGAATAATGAAGTCTTACATCAGGCATCTAGAAGTTTAGTGTCTACAGTCCTTATCCAGGAAACTGTAGCAAGCTGACTTAGCTTGCAGGGAGGGTAAAGTCTGAACGCCTTTACAATTCTGACCCTACCATTCATCTCAAAGCAGAGTTGAATGTAAATGATATTTTGAAATGTATGCAACAGCTATAATTGCAGACCAAGAATACCTGTAGTTTTTACCGGTACAAAAGTCACTGTGGTTTATTGTATACATTCAGCTAAAAGTTTCTGAAAATGTCAGGGTTTTTTTTTTTTCTTCCCTCATTCAAGTTTACAGATTTTAGGAGAATTCTTGGCTGCTGCCAACACCTCAAAAGAAGACCAGAAAATCCTGTTGATCAAGCAAAGCAAGTCTAAGTTAATTTGATATTTACTGCAATGAGGGAGAATAACACCTTGAAAGAAACTTGGTGTAGTTACTAAGAGGATTTCAAGAAAGGGTGTTTACAGGATTTGGCGGCCTGGGCTCAAGTGGTTTAAAGTGGTTTGTCAAAGCAAGAAACTGATGGGGATTGGGCACATTTATGATGTTTAAGATAGCTTGGGATTCATAGACACAGAAACAGAGGTCTTGAAGCAAGTCTCCTTAAATAAACTTGGTCATATATGTGAACTCTTTGCCTGTGTGGGCAGTCTGGGGTCCTGACGGTCATCTGTCCCATCCCAGATGAGCAAACTATTTGGCCAGATAAGTTAATTTCTTGAAACAAATAATTAATCTACTTATCCTCCTGGATAAGAATTTCCCTGGGATTTCCCTGGTGGTCCAGTGGTTAAGCCTCCGTCCTTCCACAGCAGGAAGCACAGGCTCAATCCCTGGTCAGGTAAACTAAGATTCTGCATGCAGTGCAGCACAGCAAAAAAAAAAAAAAAAAAAGAATTTCCTGATTTTTTAATTCAGTGATTTCGTAAATCCTTCATGCTGTCTTAGAACTGGAAGAAATATTCTAATTGGAATTAGAATTGGAAGAGGATCATCTACTGGAGAAATCTTGGGCTTTGGAATCAGAAAATCTTGACTTAATCCATGATCAATCAATCACTACCAGCATCGTCATTCTTTCCATCATTTCCTTCATTAAAGAAATACGTATTAACCTCCTATGATGGGTTCTGATAAATTATCTAAGTTCTTGGAACCTCAGTTTCCTCATCAGTAAAATAAAGATTAAAGTAAAAAAATAAAAATAAAAAAGAATTTCCTGGAGCAGTTGGCTCATGTTGATATGGGTGGTCTCAGTTCTTACTGAGAGTAAGAACTCTCAGTAACTCTTTGTATTATACAATCCATGGAATTCTCCAGGCCAGAATATTGGAGTGGGTAGATTCCCTTCTCCAGGGGATCTTCCCAACCCAGGGGTCAAACCCAGGTCTCCCACATTGCAGGCAGATTCTTTACCAGCTGAGCCACAAGGGAAGCCCCACTTGATAAGACCAGCTTCCTAACTCAAATTGGCTTTCTCGAGGAAATGGAGGCCTGTTTTTGCCTGTTTTTGCTGTCTGTCCTTTCCATAAGTGAGTTCACTGTGGGTGGGGGCTAAGTTTTAAACTCCTAGATGTGGGATTCATTTGTTTTCTATATGTTTACAAAAAAAAAAAAACAACCCACTCAAATACCTTTTTTAATACATGGGGGTATTTACTTAGTGAGGGGTCCTTGTGCTGTACACTTTTCCATATATGTAAGAATTGAATAATTAAGAAGTTGGGTTTTTTTTTTTCTTTTGGTAACACCCTTCTGTTGACCCTTACAGCTGTTGATTTTTTTTTTCCTTTTTACATCAAAATTTTTAAAAAGAGCTATTTGTACTCATTGTTTCTGATTCGGTTCAGTTCATTTCAGTCGATCGGTTGTGTCCGACACTTTGCGACTCCATTAACTTTTTTCTTTAAGTGAACTTTCTTATTTGGAAAATTTCAAACATAAAAGAGAGAATTGTAGAGTATGGATCATTCAGCAATCATAAGCTCATCATCAATGATGGTTTGTCCATACCCCAGCCCACACACATTCCCACTGAATTATCTTGAACCAAATCTCAGACATTGTTATCATTTCATCAATAATTATTTTAGTATATGGTTTTAAAATATGAGATTTCTTTTACCTAACCATAATACCATAAATCTGAAAAAATTGCCCCATATTATCTAAAATATCATATTCTAAAACAGCATAATACCATACTATCTTAAAATCAACAAGTAATTCCTTAACATCATTAAATATCCAATCAGGGTTCACATTCCCAACTGCCTCTAAATGATAGCACGTGTTTTTTTCATTTGAAACAGGATCTGAATAGGACCCATATATTGCATTTTGTTGCTATCTACCTTAAATTTAACTTAGAGATTTCCTATCCCTCCCCCTCCTTTTTTCCTTTTTCTTTGTTTAATTTATTCATTGAAGAAATTGTCACTTTTTCTGTAGAGTTTCCTACAGTCTGAATTTTGCCAGTTGCATTTCTTTGATATGTTAACATATTCTTCCTATCCCTGTATTTTCTGTAACTTGCTGGCAGTTAGATCTGATGACTTGATCAGATTCAGGTTTGAATGTTTAGGCAAGAACAGTTGCGAAGTAGCATGGTGGTCTCCTGTTATAACGCATAGATGGATGTCTAGTCATCTCTTTCTCATTTGTCTCCATCTCTTTGCAACAATTGATGATCATTGCCTACTTTTATCATTTCCTTAGTGTTTGCATGAGAATATTTTTTATAAACAGACACTTCCTCTTGTTAACTAGTTTTAGCTATCCTGGCATACAGTTTACATAGACAAGGCAGGTCATTCTTGATTCTTTCCTTTTGTTTTCATTTGTTGGTTTCAAAATAATGAATTGTTTCCCTAGCATCCTCCAAAAGTGAACATTTTGGGTTTCAGGGGAAGTTTATTGAATTACTACAAACTCATGGGTTTAAACATATCTCGCATGTTTCTGTTCATTCTTATTAATGGAAATATTTTTAATCTAGCACATTGTGAAAGATCAAAAATTCTGAAAACATACAGAGCTGGTGAGGCTGAGAAAAATGGTTCAACATCTGTGGACAGCAATTTGACAATATTTAACAAATTATAAAAGGCACGTTTCCTTTGACACAATGATTTTACTTTTATGAACTTATCCTACAAATGCACGCACAAGTATGCAAAGTGATGTATGTATCGAGTCTAAATAAACAAAAGCAGACTTGTTTATTTTAGCAAAAACAAAGGTAAAGAAATACTTATGCACAAAAATTAATAGCATTACTTACAACAGCAAAAAGTAGAAGCAACCCAAATGTCTATTGCTGGATAAGTGGATATATAAAATTTGGTATACACATACAATGGCATATTATTTAGTCTTAACAAGGAAGCAAATTTCTGACACACACTGAAATATGGATGTGTTGGTTGCTCAGCAATGTAAATACTTGATGCTCTTGAACTGATCGAAATGATTAAGATGGTAAATTTTGTGTTGAGTATTTTGCCACAATTAAATTTCTTAATTTAAAAATATAAACTAAATTAAAATTAAAAATTATAATTATTAACATGGGTTTTACCTTTCCCCTTTCTACTGTGCAATGCCAGTTTTAAATGCAAATATCATAGTATTCACACACGGAATTACACAATACAGAAATCACACAATTTGTGAGTTATGATTTGCCCCGGGGGTGTCTTGAACTGTCCAGAAGAGGCAGACGCTAGAAAGACAGAAGAAGATTAGAAAGAGGAAAGGAGTCCTTCCTCCCAACCCACCCCCAAGCTCAGAGCCGGAGCCCGCGGCGCCCCAGGGGCAAGCGGACCCTCTCTCTCCAGGACGGCCCTGCAGGGCGCATCCCTCCCGCAGGCAGGCAGCGGAGAAGGCCGGCGCCGGGCTGCTGGGTCCGCGGCGCCGCGCCCTAGCCGGGCGAGGTCTAGCGCCTTCAGGCCACGTGTCTCTGCTTCCCCAGCGCCCGCCGCCCACCGCGGGGCAGACAAGCGACTCCCAACGGTACGGAGACCTCAGCGTCGGTCATCGGGGCGAGTGGGTGACCCCGAGCAGCCAGGCCGGGGAAGGATGGCCACATTTACAGCCCCGCGCCTTCTCACAGCCGCGCCCAGAACCCAGCCCGGGTTGGAAGGGGCAGCAGTCGCGGGGCAGAGCCGGGAAGGCAGGATGGCGCAGGAACCAGGGCTAGCACGCTCCGTTGTTCCGGGAGACTTCCTTCTGAAATGTACATTCTAAGATCCAGTTAGAGGAGGGCACTCTCCTGACCAGTATTCTTGCCTAGAGAATTCCATGGACCGAGAGCTGGCGGGCTACAGGGTCACCAAGGGTCAGAAACGACTGAAGTGACAGCAGAGCATTAAGTGAAATGCAAGGCACTTCCCCGCATGGGACGCCCCTGTTCGACTGACCGCACTGGCCACACGCCCATGAAGCCGGCCCAGGTAGGGAGGGATCACAAGTATTGTAACATCTAGAGCAGTGTTGTCCAAGAGAAATAAAGAGAAATAAAATGTGAGCCGCACATGCGAGCCACGCTGTGTAATTTTAAGTGTTCCAGTGTCCAATAAAAAAGAAACAGATGAGAGTAATTTTAATAATATATTTTATTTTCCCTAACATATCCAAAATAATACTGAGTAGGGCTCTGTGGATCTCCTGGGCACAGGACTTTCTGTGTCCACCATTTCTTTGATGTTAGGAAACAGCCTTCATTCAGCCTCTATGACCTCCCCTGAGTTCTAATCAGATTCAAGCAGCTGTTTTTTAGGGAAGAGAAGGGATGGGAGACCAAGGAGAAACAGTCAAGAGCACCTTCGGGGCAAGGTCCTAGTTTCCAGTCAAGGAATACACACAAACAATTGATATGAAACTTCTCACTGTCTTCCCCAAGTGGGGACACATGGTTTGAGGGCATTAGCCCACTGTGTCCCCCTTTGCCTGGCAAAGTAATAGAGTTATCCTTTTCTGCTTCTCCCGAAACTGTCTGCAAGATTTGATTTGGCACCAGTGTACAGAGAAGCTGAGCTTTTGGCATCAAAAATATTATCATCTCAACAAGTAATCATTATTAAAATTACTGGGTTTTTTTTTCTCATATTAAATCCTCAAAATTCAGTATATATTTTACACTTAGAGCACTCTCGTTCATTTCACTTCAGTTCAGTCGCTCAGTCATGTCCAACTCTTTGTGACCCCATGAATCACAGCACGCCAGTCCTCCCTGTCCATCACCAACTCCTGGAGTTTACTCAGACTCATGCCCATCGAGTCAATGATGCCATCCAGTCATCTCATCCTCTGTTGTCCCCTTCTCTTCCTGCCCCCAATCCCTCCCAGCATCAGGGTCTTTTCCAATGATTCAACTCTTTACATGAGGTGGCCGAAGTATTGGAGTTTCAGCTTCAGCATCAGTCCTTCCAATGAACACCCAGGACTGACTTCCTTTAGGATGGACTGGTTGGATCTCCTTGCAGTCCAAGGGACTCTCAAGAGTCTTCTCCAACACCATAGTTCAAAAGCATAAACTTTTCAGCGCTCAGCTTTCTTCACAATCCAACTCTCACATCCATACATGACCACTGGAAAAACCATAGCCTTGACTAGACGGACCTTTGTTGGCAAAGTAATGTCTCTGTTTTTTAATATGCTATCTAGGGTGGTCATAACTTTCCTTCCAAGGAGTAAGTGCCTTTTAATTTCATGGCTGCAATCACCATCTGCAGTGATTTTGGAGCCCCCCAAAATAAAGTCTGACACTGCTTCCACTGTTTCCCCATCTATTTGCCATGAAGTGATGGGACCAGATGCCATGATCTTAGTTTTCTGAATGTTAAGCTTTAAGCCAATTTTTTCACTCTCCTCTTTCACTTTCATCAAGAGGCTTTTTAGTTCCTCTTCACTTTCTGCCATAAGGATGGTGCCATCTGCATATCTGAGGTTATTGATCTTTCTCCCGGCAATCTTGATTCCAGCTTGTGCTTCTTCCAGCCCAGCATTTCTCATGATGTACTCTGCATATAAGTTAAATAAGCAGGGTGACAATATATAGCCTTGACATACTCCTTTTCCTATTTGGAACCAGTGTGTTGTTCCATGTCCTGTTCTAACTGTTGCTTCCTGATCTGCATATAGGTTTCTCAAGAGGTGGGTCAGGTGGTCTGGTATTCCCATCTCTTTCAGAATTTTCCACAGTTTATTGTGATCCACACAGTCAAAGGCTTTGGCATAGTCAATAGAGCAGAAAAAGATATTTTTCTGGAACTCTCTTGCTTTTTCGATGATCCAGTGGATGTTGGCAATTTGATCTCTGGTTCCTCTGCCTTTTCTAAACCCAGCCTGAACATCTGGAAGTTCACGGTTCATGTATTGCTGAAGCCTGGCTTGGAGAATTTTGAGCATTACTTTACTAGCATGTGAGATGAGTGCAATTGTGTGGTAGTTTGAGCATTCTTTGGCATTGCCTTTCTTTGGGATTGGAATGAAAACTGACCTTTTCCAGTCCTGTGGCCACTGCTGAGTTTTCCAAATTTGCTGGCATATTGAGTGCAGCACTTTCACAGCATCATCTTTCAGGATTTGAAATAGCTCAACTGGAATTTCATAACCTCCACTAGCTTTGTTCATAGTGGTGCTTCCTAAGGCCCACTTGACTTCACATTCCAGGATGTCTGGCTCTAGGTGAGTGATCACACCATTGTGATTATCTGGGTCGTGAAGATCTTTTTTGTACAGTTCTTCTGTGTATTCTTGCCACCTCTTCTTAATATCTTCTGCTTCTGTTTGATCCATACCATTTCTGTCCTTTAGTGAACCATCTTTGCATGAAATGTTCCCCTGGTATCTCTAATTTTCTTGAAGAGATCTCTAGTCTTTCCCATTCTGTTGTTTTCCTCTATTTCTTTGAATTGATCGCTGACAAAGGCTTTCTTATCTCTCCTTGCTATTCTTTGGAACTCTGCATTCAAATGGGAATATCTTTCCTTTTCTCCTTTGCTTTTCACTTCTCTTCTTTTCACAGCTATTTGTAAGGCTTCCTCAGACAACCATTTTGCCTTTTTGCATTTCTTTTCCATGGGGATGGTCTTGATCCTGTACAAGACCTTGTACAGGATCCTGTACAAGACCTTGATCCTTGTCTCCTGTACAATGTCATGAACCTCTGTCCATAGTTCATCAGGCACTCTGTCTATCAGATCTAGTCCCTTAAATCTATTTCTCACTTCCACTGTATAGTCATAAGGGATTTGATTTAGGTCATACCTGAATGGTCTAGTGGTTTTCCCTACTTTCTTCCATTTAAGTCTGAATTTGGCAATAAGGAGTTCATGATCTGAGCCACAGTCAGTTCCTGGTCTTGTTTTTGCTGACTATATAGAGCTTCTCCATCTTTGTCTGCAAAGAATATAATCAATCTGATTTCAGTGTTGACCATCTGGTGATGTCCATGTGTAGAATCTTCTCTTGTGCTGTTGGAAGAATGTATTTGCTATGACCAGTGCGTTCTCTTGGCAAAACTCTATTAGCCTTTGCCCTGCTTCATTCCGTACTCCAAATCCAAATTTGCCTGTTACTCCAGGTGTTTCTTGACTTCCTACTTTTGCATTCCAGTCCCCTATAATGAAAAAGACGTCTTTTTTGGGTGTTAGTTACAAGATCTCAATTGCCACATGTGTCTAGTGGCTGACAGAGTACACAGGCAGGTCTAGAGCATGAAGAAGGAAGTGGGTGGCTGAAGACTTTGTGTAGTTGCCTCTGGGTAGCATAACACTGGTTGCTGAAACAGAAATACCTATTTTTGTCAATCACTTCCTGTGACTGGTGGAATTTGGCAGCAGAATTCCTGTGAGTGATTTTGATGACTGTCATGAATATTGAGTCGCTATTTTAACACTGTTACTGATTTTTAAATATTCCTGTATATAACAGTGTCACCCAGATATTCATTAAAACAGTGGTTCTAATGCTAATGCTACAAAACAACTCCTATTCAATAAATATTAGAAGGGGAAGTTAGATATGTCAATTACCAAGTTGTCGTTTTAGTCCCTAAGTTGTGTCTGACTCTTTTGCGACCCCATGGACTGTAGCCCACCAGTCTCCTCTGACCATGGGATTGCCCAGTCAAGAATACTGGAGTGTTGCCATTTTCTTCTCCAGAGGCTCTTCCTAAGCCAGGGATTGACCTGCATCTCCTGCATTAGCAAGCAAATTCCTTACCACTCAGCCACCAGGGAAGCCCCATTGCCAAGAGGGAAGCCAAATGACCAACCTTATGCTCCGTGTTGTTAATTTAGAAATGAATACGTTGGGAAATACTGAAAAGTTCTGAGAAATAAAAATTAACATTTAAGAAAATACACTTTTAGGTTTGCAAAAATGGCTACACAGGCAAAAAGGAAGGAAAAACAAAACCTGGCCACAAAGCTGCAAGCTCCAGGTCAAAGTAATGTGCACCTGAGCTGCCCTGGGTGTGCGTGTAAACACTCAGAACAAAAAACCCTGTTTTACATTTTGCATGTGTTCCTATAGAGGAAATTGCATGCTGCGAAAACTGTTTCATTAAGTATGGTTTTATTTTCACTAGCCTTTCGCATTCAGGTAAAGAATCTCCCTGCAATACAGGAGACCCAGGTTTGATCCCTGGGTCAGGAAGATCCCCTGGAGAAGGGAATGGCTAAACACTCCAGTATTCTTGCCTGGAGAATTCCCCAGACAGAGGAACCTGGTGGGCTACAGTCCATGGGGTCGCAAAGAATCAGGACACCACTGAGTGACTAACACTTTCACTTTCACTTTCAGAAGTTACAATACTTTACGGACAGACTAGCCTGCCACATAGTGGTGAGAATGGGAAACTACAGGCCACTTTAAAAATATTTAATACATAGTATTTGATGTATCAAGATAATAAGTGCAACAGAAAATAAGCACCTGGAAATGCACCAGCAAACTTAAGAACTAGAATATTACCTATAATGCATCCATCCATCTGTATGCCTTTTTCCTATCTTATCCTGCCTCACCAGAGATAATACTGGCTTGAATTTTATGTTGACCATTTTCTTGGTTTCCTTAAAAGGTTATTTTATCATTTCTGTATGCATCCCTAAATGAAATATTATCTAATTTGCTCATTTGAGCTTTATAAAAGTGGCATCATGATTTTATGTAGCTTTCTGCAACTTGCCTTTTTCATATGTTTACTTGACCATGTTACGTGTATAGCTGGAGTTAATTCACTGTGGGAAGAGACACCTATTTATTTATCCATTTACCCATTCTCCTGTCAATGGACATTTCATAGCCTGCAATGTTTTGCCACATTAACAATACAGCAATGAATATTTTTATGCATATTTAAGAATTTCTTTGTAATATGTCTAGTTCAATTTTACAAAATACATATAACCAAAGTGTCTTTCAGAGTTGTACCAATTTACACTCCATTTGTGGTATATAAAGGGTTCCACTGATTGTCGTCTTCACCAGTACTTGGTGTTACTAAATCACATAATTGTTGCCAATGGAGTCTGGCTGTGCTGGATCTTTGTTGCTGCGCAGGCTTTCCTTTAGTTGCACCGTGGGGGCCGCTCTCCAGTCATGGTCGGGCTTCTCTTGTGGGGCACAGGATCTGGGACACGTGGCTTCAGCAGCCGCAGTTCCTGGGTTCCAGAGAACAGGCTCAGTACTTGGGGCCCACAGGCTTAGCTGCTCTGTGGCTTGTGGGGTCTTCCCAGATCAGAGATCAAACACATGTCTTCTGCATTGGCAGGCGGACTCTTCACCACCGAGCCATCAGGGAAGCCTGGAATATCAGTTCTGATCATTGCATTGACTTGTATTTTTCTGGCTGTCAGTGAGGTCAAGCATATTTTAATTTCAATTGGCGACTTATGTTTCCTTTTTCATAAAGTGCCTATTCACATCTTGCCCATTTTTAACTGGTTTGTCTTTTTCTTATTTTAAGCTTAAGATCTTAATCTGGGAATATATGTATGTGTGTGTGTGTGTGTGTGTGTGTGTGTGTGTGTGTATCAGTTTCTATATTTAGCAACTTTGGTGAATTGTATTTAACAAGTTTGGTTTGGTAAACTCTCTGATCAATTCTAGTAATTTATCCATAGATTCTTCAAAGGTTTTCTACATATACAATTAGATTAGCTGCAGATAATGACAGTGTTGTTTCCTTCTTTCTCCTTGTATCTGTCTTGCCTCTGCCTTGTGGAGCAGAAGAGGTGATAGCAGACACTTTTGTTTCATTCTACTCTTAAAGGAACGATGCTTTCAATGATTCACCATTATAAATGATGGCTATTGTCTTCTTTTTCTTCTTCTTCTTTTCTTTTTATTTTGCTTTTTGGCCATACTATGTGGTATGTTGGATCTTAGTTCCCTGACCAGGGATCAAACCTGTGTCCCCTGCAGTGGTAGCTTGGAGTCATAACCACTGGACTGTCAGGGAAGTCCCTTCTGTAGGCTTTTTTAAAAAGATTATATGTTAATGTTAGGAAGTTTTGTTTTATTCCTGCTTTTCTAAGTTTTTTTTTTTTTTAATCAAGAATGGATGTTAACGTTTACTGACTGTATGTTAGCTTTTACTGACTACCTTTACTACATCTATTTAGATAATCATACAACTTCTCCTTTAACCCATTAATGTGATGAATTAAAGTTATGGGCTTTAATGTTAAATGATCCAAATATTCTTGGGATAAATCCAGCTTAGTTTTGATGAATTGCCCTTAATATAAGCTGTTGGACTTGATTTGCTAATAGTTTGTTTATATTTCCATCTATGTTCGTGAGGGATTCTGGTCTGAATTTTCTTTTTCATATAGTTCTTGATTGATTTTATTTCAAGGTTATACTAACCTCATATGAGTTGAGGAGCAGTGCTTTATTTGATATTCTTTATGTGAAATTAAAATCATTTGTTCTGTGAAAATCTGCTAGGAATTGCCTGAAAAATGGCAAGGCTTTTTTTTTTTTTTTAAGACATTGAAACTGATTTAATTTCCTTAATACTGTTAGAAACTCAAGCTTTCTTGTAACAGCTTTGATAACTTGTATTTTTCTAGAAATGTTTCCCTTTTTAATAAGTTTTTAAATTCATTGATGTAATGTTCTTTATAGTATGCTCATTTTATTTGTTTAATCTCTTCTGTATTTGCAGCTTTCTTCAGTTTTCTGTTCCTATTATTACTTCTTTATGCATGCTACTTACTACCCTCTTTTGTAATGAATCTTACCAAAAGTTTGTCTATTTTATCTGGCCTTGGCTTGTTGATCATCTCTATTATATATTTGTTTCATTTCATAAATTTTTGCTCTTATCTTTATATCTACTCTTAAGCTTTCTTTGTGTTTTTTCTATTGGTTTTTTTTTTCTCTTAGAGTGAAAGCTAGCTCATTAATTTTCAGCCTTTTTTCTTTTTTAATGTAAACATCTAAAGCAATAAATTTCCCTGTAATTACCATTTTTGGTACACCCACCAGTTTTTATATTTACAGTTTTCATCATGTACCATATAGTTGTTTCTATACAACTTTTAATCTCTATTATATCTTACTTGACTCATAAATTATATAGAAATGTACTTCCTAATTTTCAAAACTTAGAGGACACTGTCATTTATCTTTCTGTTAAAGACTTTTAATTTAATTGCATAAGCTCTATCCATGATCATAGGTCATAAAATGTGATTTATGTGAATCAAATTCTTTGAAATTTGTTGAAACCGGCTTTATGGCCTTTTATATAGTCAATTTTTGGAAATGTTCCATGTGCATGGGAAAAGAATGTCTGTTCCTTGACTGTCGGGTGTAGAGTGATTTATAAATATTCACTAAATCAAGCTAGTTGATTGTGTTATTCCAATCTTTTTTGACACATTAATAATTGAGAGCTCTGTATTGAAATCTCCCACTATGTTAATGGATTGGTCAATTTCTACCCATAGTTCTGTACATTTTATCTTGTGTATTTGTATACTATTTTAGTAGGCATGCACAACTTTAGAACTATTATATTTTCCTGATGGATTAAACCTTTTATCATTAAACTGATAAAAGGTCCTAATAATACATTTTTGCTTTATAGTCTATTTTATCTAATATCAATATAATCACACTGGCTTTCTTTTAATTAGCTTTTGCCTTTGTTCATCATTTTACTTTCATCCTTTCTATGTCTTTTAATTCTAGGTGTGTCTAGATTTTTAAAAAATCTAGATCTGAGCTCTTTTACTTGTTTGTCCCTTTTATACTTGTGGTTACTCTTTATTTTTTTTAATTGGCCGCGCTGGGTCTTCCTTGCTGCGTGAGGGCGTTCTCTATTTGTGGAGCGCAGGGGTTGTCTCTAGCTGCAGTGGGTGGGCTTCTCCGTGGCTTCTTTGGTTGCGGAGCACAGGCAGGCTCTAGAGCACGTGGGCTTCAGTAGTTTTGGCGTAAGGACTCGGGAGCTGGGGGCAGTGGTTGTGGCGCCCAGGCTTAGTAGCTTTGGGGGTACGTGCGATCTCCTCTGAGCGGGATGGAACATTGTGTCCCCTGCGTTGGCAGACAGATTCCCAACCACTGGACCACCAGGGGAGGGCTATACCTGCGATTTTGGAAAATATTTCTACCATCTTAATGTTTATTTTCCATTTGTTCTCCTTTTCTCAATTTCTCCATTTTTTTTCCCCTAAACTGACTTTTTGTTTTTGTTTTCTTACTCTATTTTCTCCTCTACTGCTGTGGCAGTTATGCTATCTCTGTTTTTAGTAATTACTCTTGAAATTTTACCAGGTACATTTAACAAAGTCTGAAGTGATCAATACCTGAACCTTTCCAAGAAGAACTCCGAACACTCTACCTCCCCTTACCAGCCTTCCCTCTTTCCCCCACCTATAAATTATTATTGTCCAGTATTTGTGCCTGTCCTTTTCAACCCCACACATTACACGTCATCACCATCTTTCGTTAGCAGTTTTTTGCAGTTATTTTACCTGCTGTTTAACTGTTTATTTAAATAAATAGTTTATTTAACTGTTATCTGGGTTAGCAGTTACTTTGAAGATATCTTTCTTTTAGATTCACTGTTACTGTTACTGTCCAATTTGTTGTTTCTTTGTAGGCAGTCTTTCTTTTCTCTCTAGCTGCTTTTAACATTGTTGCTCTGTGGTTTCTCTACACTCTGTCCATGTGTATGTCTTTTTTTAACCTGCTTGATGCATGTTCTTTTTTTCCTGTCCATGTGTTGGTGTCTTTTATCAGATCTGGAAATTCTTAGCCATTAGCTTCTCAAATATTGCTGCTTCTTTATTCTCTCTATTCTCTCCTTCTGGGATTCTAATTGGATATATTTTACACCTTCTCATTCCATCTGTTCTTCCCTTAACCTCTCACTGATATTTCTCATCTCCTTGACTCTCTGTGCTGCATTCTGGTAATTTTCTCAGATCTATCTTCCAGTTCATTAACTTATCGTCCAGCTAGGTATAATCTGTTGTTTGATCTGTCTATTGAGTTTTTAATCTCAACAACTAAATTGTTAAGTTCTATTTGCTTCCTTTTCAGAATATGTTTTGTCATTTTCAATAATCTCTTTGCCTTGCTCATTTAAAAAAATAACAGCTCTACTGAGATATAATTTACAAATAGGAAGATTTACCCTTTGAAAGTGTATAATTCATGTCCACAGAAGTTGTGAAATAATTACCATGAATTCTCAAAAAATTCTATCACCCTGAAAAGAAACTCTATACTCATTAGCAATAACTGCCAGTTTCCTTATACCCTTGTCTCCCAAAAATCACTAATCTATTTTCTTTCTCTTTGGATTTGCTTATTGGAGACAACTTATGTGAATGGAATCATACAATATGTATATAACCTTCTATAACTGGTTTCTTTCATCTAGCAAAATGTTTCCAATTTTCATTCGTATTTTATCGTTACTTTGTTCCTTCTTGTGGCTGAATAATATCCCACTATATGGGTCTACCATATTGTGTTTATTTATTTACCAGTTGATGGACATTTGGGTTGTTATTACTTTGGGGGTATTATGAATAATGCTGCCATGAACATTTATGTACTTGTTTTTGTGTGAGTATATATTTTCTTTTCTCTTGGTTATATACCTATATATCTAAGTTATGTAGTAGCTCTATTTAACAGTATGAGAAATTGCCAGAAGGTTTTCCCGTGGGGATGCACAATCTTACAGTCCCACCAGCAATGGGATTGTTTGTTTAGTTTTGGCTGTGCTGGTCTTCGTTGCTCACGTGGGCTTTCTCTCGTTGCGGTGAGCAGGGGCTACTCTCAAGTTGTGGTGCACCATCTTCTCGCTGTTGTGGAACACGGGCTCTAGAGCTCAGAGGCTTCAGTAGTTGATGGTGCGTGGGCCTAGTTGCCTGCAGCATGTGGAATCTTCCCGAACCAGGGATCAAACCCATGTCCCCGCATTGGCAGGTGGATTCTTAACCACCGGACCACCAAGAAAGTCCCCATCTTTTATTTCTTTAAACATTTCCTTTCTAGTTATTGATTTCTTCTTCTATCTGAAAATTACAATATCTAAAAACCAGAGAGGTCTATTGATAAATGTATTCTATTTTGTCTTCTATTCATGGTAGCATATTTCCTTCTATATTTGATGATATATTTCTGTGAAAATATAAGGTAGGGTTTTTCTTCTGTTCATTAGTATATCCCCATCATCTAGAACAATGACTGATACATAACAGATGCTCAACAAATCTGTTAAGTGAACAAATGAGTCCTAAGGACCTAAGCAGGAAAGTAAACCCCAGATAAGAACACATTTGCTTCTTCTTAGTGTCAAGATGCCTACAGACCCAGGACTATGGTTAGCCTCTATCAGTCAGGTTCTCCTTGGGAAAACAGAAGCCAACTACTCTATGTATTCTGAGTGTATCCACCTTTGTTCAATCAGAAAATGGAAACCGCACAGTGATTTAAACAGAGTATGTTTAACATCAAGAATTACTAAGCTAAGATAAAAGAGTAACTATAAGATATAAAAATAACTATGATGCAGAGACTCCGCTGGTGGTCCAGTGGCTAAGACTCCACACTCCCAGTGCACAGAGCCCAGGTTCCATCCCTGGTCAGGGAACTAAATCCCATAAACCACAACTAAGAGTTGGCATGTCACAACTAAAGATCCTGTTGCTGGCCAAAATCTCGGCCTTCTCTGCCCACCAAAGCCAAATGAAAAAATACGGAGAGTTTGGAGGAAATAGAAAGGTGGCTTTAGTTCTCAGCAGGTGGAGAGGGGAACAGCGTAGGCTCAGGCCTCAAGAACTGACCCCTCCATGAAGAGTCTAGGGGCTTATATAAGGCAAGGGCTGGTGGTCAGGAGTCAGTGACAAGGAACAAAAATGACAGGATCTTGGTTTCTTCCTCTTGCACTATCTCAAAGACAGTCATAGGCTGGTGTCAGTAACACAGTAATTGAGTCTGGCAGTTCTGTGTCTCTGCAGCCTTCTTTCTGATATGTAACTACAAGGGGAAGGGTGTTGCAAGGGTAAACACCAGATAGAGGATATATTTAGCCTAGAGTCAAAGGAAAAATTCTTAAAGAGTTTGGAATACCAGATCACCTTACCTGCCTCCTGATAAACCTGTGTGCAGGTCAAGAAGCAACGGTTAGAATCGACCATGGAACAGACTGGTTTAAAATTGGAAAAGGAGTATGTCAAGGCTGTATATTGTCACCCTGCTTATTTAACTTATGTGAAGAGTACATCATGCAAAATGTTGGGCTGGATAAAGCACAAGCTGGAATCAAGATTGCTGGGGAAAATATCAGCAACCTCAGATACGCAAATGGCACCACCCTTATGGCAGAAAGCAAAGAGGAACTAAAGAGCCTCCTGATGAATGTGAAAGAGGAGAGTGAAAAAGCTGGTTAAAAACTCAACATTCAAAACACTAAGATCATGGCATCTGGTTCCATCACTTCATGGCAAATAGATGGGAAAACAGTGACAGATTTTATTTTCTTAGGCTCTAAAATCACTGTCGACGATGACTGCAGTCATGAAATTAAAAGATGCTTACTCATTTGAAGAAAAGCTATGACAAACATAGACACTGTGTTAAAAGCAGAGACATTACTTTTCTGACAAAGGTCCATATAGTCAATGCTATGGTTTTTCCAGTAGTCATGTATGGATGTGAGAGTTGGACAGTAAAGAAGTCTGACTGTCAAAGAATTGATGCTTTCAAACTGTAGTGTTGGAGAAGACTCTTGAGAGATCAAACCAGTCAGTCCTAAAGAAAATCAACCCTGAATATTCATTGGAAGGACTGATGCTGAAGCTGAAGCTCCAATACTTTGGCCACCTGATGCAAAGAACTGACTCATTGGAAAAGACCCTGATGCTGGGAAAGATTGAGGGCAGGAGGAGAAGGGGACGGCAGAGGATGAGATGGTTGGATGGCATCACTGACTTGATGGACATGAGTTTGAATAAACTCCAGGAGATAGTGAAGGACAGGGAAGCCTGGCATGCTGCAATCCATGGGGTCGCAAAGTCAGACATGACTGAGTGACTGAACAGCAACAAAGGAAAGAATGTGAATTGTAGCTCCTGCAGAGTTAGAGGGCAGAAAAGCAAACTTAGTTACAGACATTCAGAGTTAGGAACAGTTAAAGTGAAAAAAAAACAAAACAAAACTAGGAATGTTCAGGCCTGCTCACTCTTCTCTTTAGCTTCTTTGTTCTCAGGGAAGAGAAAGAGAAAAACTCATTCCTCTGTTTTCCTTTTCACTGCAACAATCCCACATGCCATTAACGAAAATCAAAGATCCTGCGTACCATAACTAAGAGCTGGCACAGCCAAATAAATATATAAAATATTAAAAATATATAAGCAAAATAGAATAGGACCACTATTTTTTTTTAGAAAAAAGGAATATAGTGCTGAGAAAAAGTACCTAAGGAAGGACAAACGATGAAGGGGAGCTCCCTTCCCAAAGCTGGGGTTCAGATCTCAATGGAGAAGATGTGAGTGAAGACCACTGTATGGCAGAGAAGTTTGAAAGGCAGCCTGGGCCAGAGCCTGTCCTCAATGTCTGAAAAGGCAAGAAGCAGCCCAGTGAAGCACAGGTGAGCAGTGCCCAGGGCGCAGGTGGTCAGGCATGCAGGTGTGCAGAGGGAATGTAGCACCACTGTGGGAGGGAGGCCTGCAACCCACTGTCTGTGTTTGAGCGCCGAGGGAAGTGATCACCAGACCAAGCAGGAGCTGGGAGGTCACTGAGAGACTGTGTGTTCTGGGTGTGTGTCTGGGCAGAGCACCACCCAAACTGCTCCCATCCGTACCACCTTCCAATGTACAGCACCAGTACCAGCAGGAGAAGTCTTTCCTCCTCCAGTGTCTTTCCAGTGCCATCTACTGAAAAACTTAGTATCAGGCTCATAGTAAGAAGATACGTTTAAAGTTTTGCCTGTGATCACAGAACAGGTATTGAAAAGTGAATTTGGAACAAGAGAGAATAAAGTGGTAGTTGGCATGCCAAGTAGCTCAGTTTTGGATACAGGAAATCAGAGGTTTATATAACCCTTGGAAGGCTTGGGGAAGCAAAGGTAAGGGAAACTTCAACTGCAACTTCAGTCTGTAGCACCCAGGAGGGTGGTTCTCAGGCTTGCCTGAAGGCCACTCTAATCTCAAGAACCTCTGGGAAAGAACCACCCTAATCTCAACCTCTGGGAAGCACCCCTCACCCCCACCCCTCACCCTCTCAGGCTGCAGCATGTTGCAGGTGAGTCTCAAGAAGCACATCCGGAAGCCACCGTGAACTCATGTCTCGTCATGAGTCTTCAACTCCCCTGGAGAACTGTGCTCTCTCCCTCGCATCTACCAATGGCCTCTCAGTGCAGCCTCTATTGGAACCCCACAGGGCAGAGGATTCTGGGAAGCAGAGGATTCTGGGAAATGTAGTTTCCACTTCTCCTCAGTGAGGCAGAGGAAACCTCCGAGATGGAAAGTGAAAGTGAAGTTGCACAGTCCTGTCCAACTCTTTTCCACCCCACTGGCACGCTCCTCCGTCCATGGGATTTTCCAGGCAAGAGTACTGAAATGGGTTGCCATTTCCTTCCACAGAGGATCTTCCCAACCCAGGGATCAAACCTGGGTCCCCCACATTGTAGGCAGACGCTTTACCATCTGAGCCACCAGGGAAATCCATAGATGTGGAGCCAGTAACAAAAGACCATCCCTTAAACTGAGCTAAACTGGAATTGATGCTTTTGAACTGTGGTGTTGGAGAAGACTCTTGAGAGTCCCTTTGACTGCGAGGAGATCCAACCAGTCCATCCTGAGGGAGATCAGTCCTGGGTGTTCACTGGAAGGACTGATGCTGAAGCTGAAACTCCAGTACTTTGGCCACCTCAGGCAAAGTGCTGACTCATTTGAAAAGACCCTGATGCTGGGAATGATTGAGGGCCGGAGGAGGAGAAGACAGAGGATGAGATGGCTGGATGGCATCACCGACTCAATGGACGTGAGTTTGAGTAAACTCTGGAAGTTGGTGATGGACAGGGAGGTCTGGCGTGCTGGGATTCATGGGGTCGCAAAGAGTCGAACACAACTGGGCGACTGAACTGACTGACTAACTGAAGGTGGAATCCTGAGGCAGATCCCTTATGTTGCCACTGGCCCAAGGACAAGCTTCCCAGAAGCAGCTAAAATGGGCATTTGCCCTTAGGGCTGCCCAATCTTTACTTTGCTTTCTAATCAGTGCTCCTTCCTCCAGTCTCAGGTCCATGATTTTTGTTTGTTTAATTTTAGTGGTGAGGAAACTGATGATTTCCTTTACTATCTGCATATCCAGCAATGCATTAAAAAAAAGTTTTTTTTTAAGGATCCAGTTGTTTTATATGGAGGGAGCCCTTCTAGGAATCAAGCCCATCACACCACCAAGAGGATCCAGGCTACTTTTTATTTATAAATATTTATTTATTTGACTGCCTCAGGTTTTTTTTAAGATCCTCAGCAGGATCTTTCATTGTGACACGTGAGCTCTCTACTTGTGGCATGTGGGTGTTCAGTCACTTCAGTCATGTTCGACTCTTTGCAACCCCATGGACTGTAGCCTCCCAGGCTCCTCTGTTCATGGGATTTTCCTGGCAAGAATACTAGAGTGGGTTGCCATGCCCTTCTCCAGAGGATCTTCCCGACCCAGGGATCGAACCCACATCCTCTCTATTGGAAGGTGGTTTCTTAACCACTGGACCACCAGGGAAGTCCCCAGGCTGCTTTTTAAAAGAATGATTCCAACTCAGCAAGGTTCTAAAGTCAGTATATATATCCTCAAAACATATTGCATACAATTTCAGGTGGTGCAAAGTCCCCTAATGCCCATCTATGGACCCTGCCCATGGAGAGTAAGAACTTTACAAAAGAGAAATAAGATCCATACAAAATGTTAGCCCAGCTTTTATAAAGAGGCCAAAGCAATTGGCATTTTTTCCCAGTGCTGTTCTAAACATTAATAAAAGCATTTCTAACTATATGTTCACTGCTCACCATTTCTAGCATATTAGTTTTAAATCATGATAAAGACATAACATTTTTCTTGTTGCATAAGAAAATTTGCAGTGGAAGAGGGCTCCTTGTGTAATTAAGGTCTACAATGGCTCTGTGCCTGTTTCATAAGGACTGAGCAGGGTTTTACTAGTTATTATAAAGATTTGTTTGTAATAACTTTACTTATAAGACATTTTCATCATTTAATTTATGTCAGAGCCTTAATCAGGGACAAATTCACAACTCAAACTACGTTCTTATGGGGAAAAGACACTTTTATGCAGTGGCCAATTTTTTTCAGGAATGCCCTGGGGAAAAAACTGGATTGTCGTGTTTCGTGCGTTTTAACCTCGTCTCCCCACCCCAACCCCAAACCCAACTATCTTAGGAGTTACCCAGGGAAGGGACGGCAAAGCAGGGAGACCTGGAATCCATCCCGGCTTCTGCTGGGTAACCTCGCATCACATCTTCAAGTTTCTGTTTAATCATCTGTCAAAAAGTAATGACAATACCCAGAGTGGGTGGGCAAGAACTGTAAAGTTGTACGAAATATCGGTTCCATGTGTACTATTCTGGTACAGTTCAGCAAATGCTTATTGACTGATTCGGTAACTGAGAATTGGCTCTGGTCAGACGTCCAGCTAGGAAAAGGGATCCTGCTTTGTCTGCTGGGTCTATTCAGCCTTATGACTTGCCCATTGTTTGATGGAGGATACTGTAGCCAAACTAATGAATAGTTAATTTAAAGTCAGGCAGCTAGGGCTTTTTGCTTTGAGTGGAAACTTAACTCCCAGACAATATATACATTATGTATAGACTGCCTCTTCCTACCTCTGCATGTGGCACTCAGGCCAGAGTCCCGCCCAGGAAGATGATGGAAAGGCAGGGGAAGATGAGACATAGGATGGGGGTGAATGGCCCTCCCCTCTCACATCGCAGGGGTGCGGAAACTCCAGGCCATGGGAGTGAAACGTACAACTTGATTCGTCATCAGGGTGATACTGTCATGGTTAGCTCTGCTATTGTCCAGAAGGTAGTCTTTTTTGAGGCCTAGTGCTAGGCAGAGTGGGTTTCCCAGGTGGCGCAGTGGTGAAGAATCTGCCAGTCAGTGTGGGGGGTGCAAGAGACACGGGTTTGATCTCTGGGTCGGGAAGATCCCCTGGAGTAGCAAATGGTAGCCCTTTCTAGTATTCTTGCCTGGAGAATTCCATGGACAGAGCCTGCAGGTTTCCATGACTTAGCGACTGAGTATGCATACATGCTAAGCTGAGCATCCAAAGATTTTTTAAGATTAAAGATCACTTGAAATGGTATTTCTATTTCCAGTTTTCAGTTTTTCTTTCTAAGATTTTTTTTTTTAATGTGGAACTATTTTCAAAGTCTTTGTTGAATTTTCTACAGTATTGCTTCTGTTTTATGTTTTGGTTTCCTAGCTGCGAGGCATGTGGGGTCCTAGCTCCCTGACCAGGGATCAAACCCATACCCCCTGCACTGGAAGGCTAAGCCAATGCTGGACTGCCAGGGAAGACTCTGCTGTTTCTTATAAAGCTAAAGGTACACCTACCATTGGAGCCTGCAGTCCCATTCCTAGGTGTTTACCTAAGAGAAGATATCGGTCCACACAAAGACTTGTATATGAATGTTCCTAGCAGCTTTATCACAGTAGCCCCAAAGTGGAAACAACTCAAATGTCCTTCAAATGGATTAACAAACCATGGTACATCCAGACAATAGCATTCTACTTGGTAATAAAAAGAACTGAACTCTTGAAATGTACCAAAATACAAATGAATCTCAAAAGCATCATACTAAGTGGAAAAATCTGGATAGAAAAAGCTAGATGGTTCCATTTATATGAAATTTAAGAAAATACAAAACTATGATGACATAAAGGTGATCAGCGGTTGTCGGGGTTGGTGATGGTAGAAGGGAGGGACTGAGACCAGGGCCTGCCCCATACCAATCGTACAATAGATGTTTTCAGCAGTTGTTAAGAGTGAAAGAAAAGGACCTGAGTTCCTTTCTGGCATTGAACCCATAGACTCCCAAAGCAGGAAGCACCACATAAATTCTGGTTTTAGAAGCTCACATCAGCCTTTTCCACCATAGGCTCAGGAGCATGTCCTTAGAAATTCTCTTGAAGGAAGAATTTTGAGCCCACTGACCTGTTGCATAAAATAAGTCTAAGATGAAACTTAAGTAAACTTTTCTAATGCTCACATAAGAGCCAGGATGTGGACAGTGGCAGGCCCTAGTACCCTCTCAGCTTCTCCCAGCTCTCAATGGCAGATGCAGGGTGTGGGGGTGTGTGGCAGTGGGGAGGCTGAGAATAATTCAGCTCTGGGCTCCAACGGGGAGGCAGACTTCCAGACAAGGTTTGGGTTTCCAACAAATGTAGAAAAGAATGATCTCTTTCATTAAGGCATAGAAGAGCACAGAATCTCTTATTTTAGGGCTTTTGTTGAAGCCCAAGGTAATGAACTATCCGCTTCCTCCCTGGCCTGTCTGGCCAGAAAGCAAGCAGCTGTGACTCCAAAGCCTCTGGCCTCTCTGACTGGCCCAGGGCAGACACCTGCCTCGAGCTGGTCCAACCAGAACCTCCAGGAGAGCTCAGCATTGGGCCCAGAAGAGTCCAGGCTGATTCTGCTTGTCTCCTGGAAGGAAGCGAGGTCAACTTGGAAGTTGCTAACTGAGGCCCTTTGCTGGCGATGCTCCCTAGGACACAGGGAGAGCCAGTTTCAGAGAGGGAGAGAGGGATGGAACAGAGGCAGAGTTGGAGGGAGGTGGCTTTTGGGGTTCTCTGAGCCCTGGTCTCTTCTGTCCCCCAAGGCCCAGACGCACCCCGGTACCCAGATTCCTTAAGACGCCCCGCGCCCTTACAATATAACATCGCTTTTTGCCTTTCACCTGGCCCCACTTGTTTCTAGCGGTCACAGCCACACGAATCTTAATGAGATGGCCCTAGAGTCCGTCATGTGTTCTTAGTCTCGGCCCTATGGACTGTAGCCCGCCCAGCTCTTCGGTCAGTGGGGTTCTCCAGGCAAAAATACTGGAATAGGTGGCCATTTCCATTCCAGGGGTTCTTCTCAACCCAGGAATTGAACCTGCATTTCCCTTCATCTCCTCCATTGGCAGGCAGATTCTTTACCACTGAACCACCCAGGAAGCCCATAGAGTTAGTCATACAGAGTGACGTCAGTCAGAAAGAGAAAAACAGATATTGTATTATTAACACATATTTGTGGAATCTAGAAAAATGGTACAGGTGAAGCTATTTGCAGGGCGGGAATAGAGATGCAGATGGAGAGAGGACATGTGGACACAGTGAGGGAAGGAGAGAGTGGGACGAAGTGGGAGATTAGGATTGAAATATATACATTCCCATGTGTAACAGAGGGGACTAGTGGGAATCTGCTGGAAAGCACAGGAAGCCCAGCTCAGTGATCCGCGATGATCTAGAGGGGTCAGATGGGGGGTGGGAGAGAGGTCAAAGAGGTGGGGGAAATATGTGTCCATATAGCTGATTCACTTCACTGTACAGCAGAAACTAACACAGAATTGTAAAGCAATTATATTTAAAAAGTATTTCTAATGAAAGTAATTGGAGGTAACACCTCCTTCAGTCTCTTCCCCCAGTGTGGTCACCCTTCAGCTTCCTTAAGGATGACTTCAGCCTGGAGGAGCGTGTGCTACAGGTGCACCAGCTGGTAGAGAAAGCCAGTCTCCTCTCCCGTGGTCCCTCTTCCCTGGGGTCTGTCCTTGTGCTGTCACCCCTGTTTCCCACAAGCAGATGTCCCTAAATCAGGCCCTTCCTGACCACACTTCTCCCAGCATCACTGCACCTTCCCTGCCCCATTTCCTCCTCGTCTGCCCTCCTGGGTCCCAGCTTCTGGGTTTAGAACTCTGTGCCTCGTGCCTCCCAGGGGTGGCTAGAGTCTAACAGGGGACTGACTTCAAAGCCTTCCTGAGAGACGATGAATATTAGCTGAACCTATTGTAATCATTTCATGATATACTTAAACCATCATGCTGTGTGCCTGAACTTCTGCAGTGAGCTATGTCAATTATTTCTCAATAAAACCCAGTGGGGGGAGCCTTCGGGGGGGGTGGCAGACTAGTGTGGGAAGATGTTTTGGGAAAAGAAATATTTTCCGAAGTCCTTATATAAACTTGATAGAAAGATGAGGATTCGTCTCACCAGATTTGGAGTGAGAAGCCTAGAGTCTAGTCCTGTCTTTGCTTCTGTCTGTGTGACTTCAGGCTTCCTTTCCTCAGCAGCAGGACGGCAGGACGGAATGAGAGCGAAGGCTTGGGGGAGCCTTGTGAGGGTGCTTCCATCATCGCCTTGGAACTGGCAGGGGGAAAAGAAAACAGCTGACACCCTGTTTCTCTTCACTTAGAGTGGCCTCACTTCTGTTGTATACACTGAACATCCTTCTCAAGTGTTACCTTATCCCAGGTTTCCAAAGAAGCAGATCTTGAGGCAGAAGTGTGTGTGCCAGCACTTTAAGAGGGAGTGTGATGCTGAGGAAGCAGAGCTGAGCAAAAAGCCAGGTGAGAAAGAGAAGTGGGAGGGGGCAGAGGGCTTGGTTGGCCCCCATACATCTCCCCTGATGCTCAGTCTTGTGGGACCTTCTTCAAAGAAGCTGTGTGAGGCTTAGGACAGTCCACTCAGAAAGAGGAAGAGAAAGGAATTTATCAGCCAACACCTGTCCCTTTCAAAGGTTCACCCCATGGAGTGTCTGTCACTCCTGTACTCCGAGGCCAGAAGTTTGGAGGTGGGATGGGGGTTGCCATTGGCTTGTGCTAGAGTGAAACAAGTGGCAAGACCTGGAAGACAGGTGTGGCTGAGAGGATCTTAGGTGAGGCATTAACAAGGAGCTCCTGGGACTTCCTGGTGGACCAGTGATTAAGACTTTGTGCTCGCAATGCAGGGGGCACAGTTTCTCTCACTGGTTGGGGGAACTGAGATCCCATATGCCTTGCAGCACAGCCAAAAAATAAAAATAAATAAAAATTAGAAGGTGCTCATACAACTCTTGTTGGAAAAGAGTGAAAACATCTGCTAAAATAAAAGTTGAAACCACTGGACCACTCCAAAGGACCTCCCCAGCTGCAAAATTCCTTAACGCTGTTCACTGAAATGGCAACTGAGACCATTTGCCCCTCTGGTGGGCAGGAACCATGGTTCCAGAGAGCTGCAAGCAAGATCCCTGGAAATGTGTGCCCCTCAGTGCCCAAGAGCTGGTACCAGCTTTGCTCTATCCCCCGCCCCACCCCCGCTCCCCCCAATTTCCATGCAATTTGAGAGCTAACGCAGATGGTGTTTTCAGAGTCCTGATGGGACAGGCAAGGGAGAGGGGGCTGATAATCCCACCAGACTAGGGGAGTTTTCATTATGTTCATTCAGAAAGTCCTGGCCTCTGCCGGCTTGGACTCCCCTCCACTCAGGGGCAGCTGTCGGCCCCAGCCAGGAGGCAGATTTGTTGGTATTTAAGGGATTGGAGGATTAAGTGAGCCAGAGGGGCCCCCACTGCGCAACCTCATCCTCTGATGACTGGCCGCCCACCTCTGGGTATTATTAAATGATAATTACATCACAGGGCACTGTATGTCCCTTCCTCCGGAGCCCAGCAGGCTCACAAAGGCAGCAGAGAATGAGATTGAGGTCAGAGTGGGAAGCCTCAATCCTTCTTCTCTGGTGTAGGCATAGAACAATCTGTAGATGGAAGATCAAACTCAAAATTAAATCTGGGATCCAGTCTGAGTGTTGTTGGCTGACCTCAGGTATACTAGCTTTCCCTGGTGCAAAGCACAGACATCCTCTGCTTGTTGATGACATAGTGATGAGGAAATGAGAGAAAGGGAGCTATAAAGCAAATGTGCCCTTTAGTGAGGCTGGGGCGGCTGTTCGGGTCTGGCCTGGGGGCTGCTGGAGCCCAGGATGGAGTTGATGGGAAGTGGGCCAGATGCAGGGACCAGCCATTGCCAAGATAGGACATCTGGGCTCTGATGAAAAGGATAGGGAATAAATTCAACAGAAGTCTCTCAAGAGAAGAGATAGAAAAGAAAATAGAAAGAAGTAGACACATGATGGAGGCACACCTAAGGTGCAGAGACAGACTGGTGTACATCACAAACCCACCAGTGCCAGGCTCTGTGTTAAGTGCTTCATGTGCATTATTTCACTGAATCACCACAACTCCAATGCAGTGGATGCAACAGGCTTCTTACAGATGAGTAAACTGAGGCTGAGAGGGGTTGAGCCATTTACCCAAGGGTCATAGGTAGTTAGCAACAATACCAGGATTGAAATCCAGGCAGTCTGCCTTGTAAATTATTCTCCAACCTTTTTTTTTTAATTGAAGTATATGATGATTTACAATGTTGTGTTAGTTTCTGGTGTACACAAAGTGATTCAGTTATGTATGTATGTGTGTGTGTGTGTGTGTGTATTATATATACAAGCATGTTCAGTCATGTCCAACTCTTTGTGACCATGTGAACTGTAGGCCTGCCAGGCTCCTTTGTCCATGGAATTTTCCAGGCAAGAATACTGGAGTGGGTTGCTATTTCCTTTTCCAGGGGATCTTCCCGACCCAGTGATTGAACCCGTGTCTCTTGTGCCTCCTGCATTGCAGGTGGATTCTTTACTGATAAACTACTGAGGATTTCTCATGTATGTGTGTGTGTGTATATATATTCTTTTTCATATTCTTTTCCATTATGATTTATTACGAGATGGTTATTCTTTTATATTTTGCATTCTTTTCTATTTTCTACTATGGTTAATACAGTTCCCTGTGCTGTACAGTAGGCCTTGTTTGTTCTCAAGCTTTGCCCTCTGTTCTCTTTTCTCCAGGGAAGCTGTCTTGCCAGGCAGCCTCTAAGGCTCTAATTGTCATCTATATTCCCGTGACTCACAAGTCCGTCTGCCCAGCTCCCAGGCCTGACCTAAGTTTCAGATCCATGGGTCCATCAGCCTTCCTAACTCACCTCAAGTTTAACGTGTCCAAGGATCAATTCTCATTTAGCCTAAACCTGCTCTAACCCACTTCCCAAGGGGCACCTCCACCATCCACCCCACTGCAGAACCTGGCCACTGCCTGAACTCTTCTCCCCTCACCCCTGACATCCAAGTCACAGCCTTGGTCCCTCCCACACAACCCTTTTTTTTGTTGTTGTTGTCTGCAACAGGTATTAGTTGCAGGATCTTCAGTCTTCATTGTAGCATGCTGGATCTTAAGTTGCAGCCTGGGGATCTAGTTCCCTGACCAGGGATTGAACCCCAGCCCCCTGCATTGAGGGCACAGAGTCTTAGCTGATAGACAACCAGGGAATTTCCCTCTTACACAACTCTTGATGTTATCAATTTTCTCGTTCCCACTATGTAACCAGTACAGGACCCTCACTAGAACAACTGTGCCCCACATGCTCCATCCCCTGGTCTCTAGTCCTGCCTCCTTGCATCCATCTGCCCTACATGCTGTGGAGGGAAGGGTCTAAAATACAAATATGATGGTGCCTCATAGCTTTGAACTGCTGCCCATTCTTCCCAGGATAAAGGCTCTCCTCCTTAATTCTGTTGCCTTTCCCAGGTCAGCTCCTCTTGCTTTTCCTTCCTGCCCTCTGCTGTTTTCACTAAACTTCTTTCTGTTAGTCCAAACATTAGGGTCTCTCTGAATGCCAGGCCTCCAGGTGGGCTATTCCCTCTGCCTGGAACACTCTTCCCTTATGTGTTTGGTAGCCTTCTGCTCAGACTTCATTATTAGTTCAGAAGTTCCAAGTCACAACTAGGATGTCCACCTGAAACCAAGACCCTCTAAACCAAGTTCATGATTAATATCTCTTTCCAAAACTTTATTCCCTTTCTCATCATCTCGGACCTCTGTCCTGTGCTAACTGAACACTAGTAAGCCAAAGTGAGATGATTCAAATTGCTGTTGATAACATTGCTAATGTACTAATGTTGCTATTAGAGATATCATCATTAACATACAAACTCATGTTGCTTCTCCAGGGCAAGTTGATCTAACAGACGTCCCCCTCCACCAACTATGGGACCATCTGGTTGAAGAATCATAGAGATACCTTGACTCCTGAAACAACAATTAATGAATGTCACAAGACAGTGATTAATCCCAGCCTCTTCATTCTTCCTCTTTAAAAACCCTAACTCAGAGACTAAGGTGAAGTAGATCTGAGGCTTATCTCCCACTCCCTTGCTTAGAACCTGCAATAAATGCTGTATTTTCCTTCACCAAGTGAACAACAACAACAAAAATTCTTGCCCACCATCAAGCCATCAGCCACTGCAGCTGCCCCCCATGTGCACCCTGAGGGGCATTCAGGATGGAGAGAAACAAGATACTGGCCCTAGATAATTAAGATGCATATCAAAGGTCAATGAGCCCAGACTCTTGCACCTTCCCAGACACTAAAATCATTAACTTGAGATGTCTGTTTTTTGTGATTAGCAGTTATCTTCTGATGTTTGAATACATTGTTTTGTAGCAAAAACTCCTATGTATCCTGGCTCCTAATGGCGGAAAGTGAAAGGAACTAAAGAGCCTCTTGATGAAGGTGAAAGAAGAGAGTGAAAAAGCTGGCTTTAAAACTCAACATTCAGAAAACTAAGATCATGGCATCTGGTCCCATCATTTCATGGCAAACAGGTGGGGAAACAATGGAAACAGTGGCAGATTTTATTTTCTTGGGCTCCAAAATCACTGTAGCAGTGACGCTTGCCCCTTGGGAAAAGAGCTATGACAAATCTAGACAGCATTCTAAAAAGCAGAGACATAACTTGGCTGAGAAAAGTCTGTATAGTCAAAACTATGGTGTTTCTAGTAGTCATGTATGGTTGTGAGTTGTGACGTAGGAGATAGATCGGCTCCAGGTTAGAGATTTGCAGCTGGCCTCCTGTTTGCATGTCATGGGGCACAAAGAAGTGGACTTCAGGCTGGGTACTTAGAACTCTTAGCATTTTCTGAGACAAGAGATGGCTGGGCTCCAGTTAAGACATTTACAATCAGACTTCTGTTTGCCCTCTGAAATGCAAGTAACAATATAAACAGGGTAAATAGCCAGCGTGTCTCTCTTGTAAGCACCTTTAGGTAACAGTCATGGCAAGGACAAAGAGAAGCAAAACCCTGTTTCAGTAAAGGATTAAGGGATCTCCCTCCCCGCTCTTTTGGGACGAGGAAGACACTACACATGCGCAGAAAGGCTCCTTGTGGGCCAAAAGGCAGAGGATAACACCAGGCCATCATGAATCTTGCTCCTCCCAGAAGCCTTCACTTCAAGATCCATCTTGGCTGAGGGGTGCATGTGCACCCAGGGGAGGGTCCCAAGGTAGGTCAGGTGAGGAAAAAGAAACCACATAATTGGTCTGAATGGAAAAAGACCTGGAAGAACTGAGCTGTATAACCTCTTTACAGAATTCCTCCTCACTGGGGAGGACACCCACACCCTTTCTCTCTGGGTGTGCATCTCTGTCTTCTGTTTTAACTAAACAAACCATTTCTCTGTGTGCTGCCCCACTTACTGTTATACTATATCTATCTGTATTTACAGTTCTTGCCTCTGTGATAAGTGCATTTTTCACTGCGGGCAAAGATCCAGGGAAAAATAGCTTCTAGGCTCTAGCCCTTGCTGGTCTGGTGGCTAGGATTCCTGGTTCTCCTCCAGGCCACTCGTGTTCAATTCCTGGGCAGGGAATTAAGAGTTCACTTCACGCCATACTGACTGCTGCCTCGCCAAGATCAGCTGGACTATAAAAAAAGCTGAGCACTGAAAAAAGTGATACTTTTGAATTGTGGTGCTGGAGAAGACTGTTGAGTCTCCCTCAAACAGCAAGAAGATCAAACCAGTCAGTCCCAAAGGAGATCAACCCTGAATATTTATTGTAAGGACTGATGCTGAAGCTGAAGCTCCAATACTTTGGCCACCTGAGGAAAAGCTGACTTATTGGAAAAGACCCTGATGCTGGGAATGATTGAAGGCAAAAGGAGAAGGGGGCAGCAGAGGATAAGATGGTTAGATAGCATTACCAACTCAATGGACATGAATTTGAGCAAACTTATGGATTGTTGCAATCCATGGGGTTGCAAAGAGTTGGACACGACTTAGCAACTGAACGGAACATCCTGGCTTCACCCTTATCTCTTTGGAACGATTCCTCAGAGCTGTCTGAGAGGTTGTATACTGGTCCACAGCACTCAGTAATGTCCCCAAATAAAAGATAATTCTCAACCCTTTAGGTTGTGCTTTTTTCCAGCAACCACAGCTCCTCGGTAAATAGGCTGTGCTCCACCTCAGCAAGTGGAGTTCAGCTCCCTAAGCCATCCTCCAGAAGCCTTGTCTGACACAATCCCCTCCAAGTCTCCAACCTCACAGTATTCACTGTCTTCCCCACCTCCACCCCACCACTTACTAGTCCCCCTATTACTGAAATGTATGTGTGTGGGGTCTGGCTTCTCGCCAGTCAGAAACCAATAAACAGGCCAGGTTGGTGGAAAGGAAAGTTTATTTCAGATGCCGGCAACTGGGGAGGGGTGAGGGGAGAGGACATACGTCCCAAGGCCGACTCCCCACCCCCCATTCCTGCCCCCACCATAGGCAGGAGGTGAGAGCATTTATAGCCAGAGTGAGGAGGGACACTGCACTTTTGCCAACAAAGGTCCATCTAGTGAAAGCTATGACTTCCAGTAGTCATGTATGGATGTGAGAGTTGGACTATAAAGAAAGCTGAGCACTGACGAATTGATGCTTTTGAACTGTGGTGTTGGAGAAGACTCTTGAGAGTCCCTTGGACTGCAAGGAGATCCAACCAGTCCATCCTAAAGGAAATCAGTCCTGTATATTCATTGGAAGGACTGATGATGAAGCTGAAGCTTCAATACTTTGGCCACCTGATGCAAAGAACCGACTCATCGAAAAATACCCTGATGCTGGCAAAGATTGAAGGCAGGAGGAGAAGGGGATGCCAGAGAATGAGATGGTTGGATGGTATCACCGACATGATAGACATGAGTTTGAGTAAGTTCCAGGAGTTGGTGATGGACAGGGAAGCCTGGCCTGCTGCAATTCATGGAGTCACAAAGAGTCGGACACAACTGAGTGACTGAACTGACTGACTCACGAGTGGGGGGCTACATGCAGAAATAGCAAAGTCATCTCTGAAAATCATCTCCAAATTGGTCATCAGTGGTCTGACCAGTGTCATCTTGATTGTTTTAGGTAAAATTAATCTTCAGTTCCAGGGTCCATTTGTTACCATTTTTCGTGGTCAGTTCTCGGAATTGTGGCAGCTCATGTCCTGGGTTCAGTCTGGTCATCCCGTAGTTAAGTTCTCTACCTTGTGTTTTAGTATCTCTAAGACAGTTGACAGCATATGGCTCCAAATATTATCTACAGCCCTGTAGAAGAAATTAAAGGTCTTTGACTATGTTTAATGAGTACATTTGGTCTCTTTTGACTGTCTTCCTTTGTTTCAGCATTTCTCACTTCTCTGATTAAACTCATTTTAGGCTAAAGTTTTCCACAGGCAAAAGGCAGGCAGAAGATATTGGGGGGGGGGGGGGGGCGGGGGGCGGTGGATCATGAGTCCTGTTCCATTTCATCCCCACGTAAATCTTCCTAGGGTATTGGTCATCCATTCTTGAAGATGAGGGACTGCTCAGGAGTTAGTACATGTTTGAATGGAAGAGAAGGGAAGTAACTTTTATGAAGCCACAGAGTCCAAAAGAGTAACAAAGCCAGAATCGGAATCTGCATCCACCCCAACTTGGAAAGAATTCGCTCTTTCATGCGTCCTAACCTATCCCATTGATTTTTAATTCCCAGCGTCAAAGGCCACTGAGCTGACATTTTAAGGAGTCCTATCTTCCATCTAAGGAAGGTGGCTAGCACAGCCGCAAAGGACGTGAGCCCCTCCCCCAAAGCCTTCAGGTCCGCAAGGACAAGGGAAATCCAGTCCCGGCTCCTCCCCAGGGGAGTATTTAGGTCGAACTGGCCTTTCCCCACGTCCCTAGCCCACGCTTGACTTAATTTACAGGTTTCGGGTAGCCTAGGCCGATTCCCGGCCCCGGCCACGCGCCGGACCCCAGCAGATCGCAGCCCGAGTAGGCCCACGCCGTGCGCCCCTCCCTCCGCCCCTTCGCCCCGCCGGCCCGGCCCTGGGCCCCTCCTTCCCCGCCAGGACGCCCCGCCTCCCTCGCTCGGCGGCGCGTCTCGTGCTCCCGGCCCCCGCCGGCCCCACCCCGGCCCGCGCCTCGGGGCCGGCGCTCTCCCTCCTGCCCGCCCCAGCCCGCCCCCGCGCTGGATGTTCGCTTTCGCAGCCTTCGGCCAGCGGAGCCTGTTTGCAGCCACCGGCGGCGGGGCGAAGGGCCTGGCCGGAAGGTTAGGCATGGAGGCGGCGGCTCGGAGGCGGCAGCACCCGGGAGCGGCGGGCGGCCCCAGCTCGCAGCCGGGCGCCTCCTTCCTGCAGGCCAGGTGGGCGCGCGCCGGCGGGCGGAGCGGAACCGCGGCCCAGCCACGTGATCGCGCGGGCGGGGGGTCGGGGCCACGGACCCCGGTTGGGTCTTCCCGGCGCTACGTCTGCAGCTGCTCCCTCGCCCACTCGCCTGAGCCACGCCTCCGCGGCTTCTTGGGGGAGCCCGGGGACCCAGGGAGTCTCAGCCGCGGCGATCAGCGGCCCCCGTGGCCCGGCCGGTTCCGGGACGATCGGTCATCTGGGATCCAAGAAACTCGGAAAGGGGGCGGTGGCGGCGAGCCCAGAGGACACCGCTGCTCACTAGGGCCCCCAAAGCGCCTGCAAGCCCCGGGCACCAACCCAAGTTCTCGGGGTCCTTCTAACCATGACTAGGATTTGGATCCTGGTGTTAACGGGAGGCTCACTCCTTGCCCCGAGGAACCCAGAATGTTGGGAATGCTGATGGAAGAGACAGCGAAGTGTGGAAACTCCCCTCCAGAGAAAGAACGAGGAAGGGCTTTACCGACACGGTTGCTGTTCCCTTCTCTCAGCGAGGGGAAGTTACTGGTTTATGTGTTGATAGTTGAGGCCAGGCGCCTGGGGCCGAGGAAGAGGTACAGAAGCCACCTTTTCATCTTCCTCTTCACTCTACCTTCATCCCGTTTTACAGGTCACGGACATTCATTGCATAGAGCGGGTATTCATTAATCATCTCTGGTGTGCCCCAGCGCTGTGCCAGGGGTGGGTAAAGTGAAGCCCGGAGGACCCCACAGTCCAGTAGGACCTGGTAGGAACAGAGGCCAGGAGTTGAGAGATCGGCTTGGAGGGCTTCCTGGAGGAAGTGGCGCTTAAGCTGCATCTCAAAGTACTCAGTAGGTGACAAGGGAATGAAGGCTATTTCAGCTGTGGGAAAGCGTGGAAAGGCAAGGAGTGCAGCTGTGTTGATGCTTTCTGTGTGTGCAGTGGCAAGAGGAATGTAGCCTGTGAAGGGCCTTTAATGGCCGCAGAACTGGGCCCAGAGTGGGAGCTTAGAGTGCAAAATTTAAGGAGAGGCTCACTCTTGAGACCTGGTGCTCAAAAATCCTCTGTGGCCCACCTGTACCTCCTTAAATGTTGGGTCCCATGTGTTTTACTTGCCTCACCCTAGTTCCTGCCCTAAAAGGCAGGTTAAGGGTGCAGCTTTTGTTCCGTAGGGCACAGGGGAGCCATGGAAGGTTTTCAAGCGCTAGTGTGCTGGGAGTCAGTTTTAGGAAGTTTGTGGTATGATTTGGGATAAGGGAGGAAATCTGAGAGACTCGGCTGAGAGGAGCTCTTCCTCCTGCGCTAAGGCACATCTGTGTTCTGGATCCCCTACAAGCTGGGAGTCTTTGCCGTGACCTGTGGCCGCCCAGCTAGAGCCGTCTGTGAGCCTCAGACATGGTCTCCACTTGACTTGTGCTGTGTCTCCACATGCAGTGTCTCACTCAGTCTTTTTGTGTTTTCTTATGTGGAAACCGAGACCTAGAGAGGTTGCATCGTTTGCTGGCAAGAACCAGGGCGTAAACCTTGGGCTTCTGATTTCTGTTCTTACTGCTCCACTCTGGCAGCTCAGGGGTGATGTCCCTCTACTCCTGCATGAGCTCCCCACCAACCAGGATCTCCTGGGGATTGCATAAAGGGCTGGCTCACTTCCGGGGTCTCTCTGCCCACCTCCCCCACCCTTTGCCCCCTGTTCTCAATCTCATTGCTGCACAAGACAGTAGGCAGAATCACCCTGTCCAACTCCTAGGATGCTTGGATTTCCTCTGCTCCATCCATGCTGTGCTTACACACCTCTAGTGACAAAGTGCTCACTCCCTATTCCAGTTTTCACGTGCTCTGTTAACAGTTTTTTGTATTGCAATCAAACTAGTACATGCCCATGATTAAATAAAATTGCACAGACAGACTTAGAGTAAAAAGCAGTGGTTCTTTTTCCACCTCTCTCTAGTACCAGAGACAACCATGTTAGCTTCTTTTAGCTGTTTCTATCAGAATTAAATTCATATTTCTCAATAATAGTAACAAATACTACATACATACCAATTTCTGTGGACCAGGCCCTGCTCTTAAGTTTTTGCATTGAAAAAGGTTTTTGCGTAATTTAATTAGACCACAACTTTTTTTTTTTCCAACCACAACTCTTGAAGTAGGATATACTATTATCCAACCACAGCTCTTGAATACTTGATACTATTATCCCCCATTTTACAGATGAGAACGTTGAGGCCCAGGAGGTAACTTGCTCATGATTTGGTTAGTGGTAGAGCTGGGATGTGAACCCAGGCAGGCTCCGGAGTCCACACACAAAAGCTATGCTCAACTGCTATTTCTTGGTTTATCAATTTTTAGCCTCTGAAGCTAATGTTGACCTACTAATTTTCCTGTTATAATTTGGTTTACTCATACCTCTTCCTTCTCCACAAGATAGTTCTTTTTATCACCATTTTTAGTTTTGCTCTTTGTTACCTTCGTAGCCTTAGGAAATATGTAATACCATTATTTCTGTTTTGGTCAACTATAAAGCAGTGTCTTTTAAAATAAAGTTTATTTATTTATTGAAGTATAGTTAATTTAAAATAAGGGCAGTATCTCTTGATTCCTTCTTAAAAGGATACTGTTATTCTCCTACCCAAAGTTTTAGCTTTCTTTACCCTTTCCCCAGCTCCTGTCATCTATAGTTTTACTTTCAAGTGGTCAAGGTTGACAGTATTTACCTGCTGTTTTTTAACCATAATTTCCTTCCATGTTTTGTTTGTGAATTGATTCTACACTTAGAAAATCAATGTACGTTTTTATTCGTTAAGCCATGTAAATATTGTTCCCTTCAGAGTCCAGTAAGTTTAAAAATTACATTTGCTTTCTTACATTGCTTTTGTTTTTCCTGGGATTTCAAATTGCCTTTCCTTTTTCCCTCTTTTTTTTTTTTTTTCGCTTTTGTTTTCTCATTTTTTGTTTAAAATTCTCATCATGTCAGGTATTTTCACCATTGTGCATATAGAACCCAAATCAGTCCCTCTGTCGACCCCATTCATAGCTCCCTGCTTGACTCCACGGTGGCTGAGACACCTTCCTTTTCTGCCAGGCAGTCCTGCAGATACAACCGAGTGCTCTGAATATCTCATCTGTATGTTATGCGTTGTGTGGTATGTAGTCTCCAGCTGTCGTGGTATCCGTTTTCCCAGGTGGTAGGCTTGTAAGGCTGCGAAGGAGTGAAAAGGCCACCCGTGTCTTGGGTTACCTGCCCTAGTGCCTTCATCGTTCTCGGCAGGAGTTTCTGATGACTGGGGCCCAGAGCTGGCAGTCTGGGGGCTCCGTGTCTGTGGACTCAGGTACTTGGGTTAGCATGAGGATGCTCGTCCCCAGGACAGGGCTGGGGGAGAGGACGCCTTCACGCTCCGTGATCTGCCTCCTGTGCTCAGAGTCCCAGCAGAAGAAAACAGACGCTCACCCGTCTTGATTCCACGTTGGGTGTCAGCCTTGCACTTGCCCTTTTTCTCTCTGCTCTGCTGAGCCAGGCTGGACTCCCGGCAGGGATCCCTGTTGATTGAGATGCCTCCTGACGTGGAGGAGGAAACAGTCATGAGCCCTGAGTATGTGCTTGCTATCCACAGCTTCCAGAGACTCACACGAAGCGCTTCCTGGGCTTGCAAAATGCCTTTTGTTTTCTTTACCATCCTGCTCTGAAAGTTTCCTGAACAGAACACTGAGGACCTTTTTTTTTCTTTAATGTTTATCTACTTATTTATTTGGCTGCACCAGGCCTTCATTGAAGCACACTGGATCTTCATCACGGCCTGTGGGCCCTTTAGTTTGGCATATGTGATCTCGTTCCCTGACCAGGGATCGAACCTGGGCCCCCTGCATTGGGAGCTCAGAGTCTTAGCCACCGGACCCCAGGGAAGTCCCAGCAGTGAAGACTGTTCTCCTTCTTCCTCATCTAAGCTCTTCAGGCCTGGAGGTTGTTCCTGCCTGCTTTTCGAGGCCTTGCCTTGATGGTCATGAAGGGGAAGGGCATAGTGGGACTTCTGGACCCGTCACTCATTTCATACTCATCCCAGACTGTCCTCAGGGTTAGTTGTCTCTGAGCACCTGCCCAGTCTGAAGGCCGGGCAGCCCCTCCTTCTCTTCCCTCCACTAGTAAGCCAGGCGTCTCAGCTCCCTGCAGCGCTGTTCTCACTCCAGCCTCCAGGCTTTTGACGCTGCACTCTCACTGCTTTTCTGCCAACATGAATCCACCCACCCATGTTTCCAGGCTCCATTCCTTCCTTCAGGCTTTGCATACTGCTCCAGGCCACACCAGTCCTTCTGTATCTTGATCTCCTGATACATTCCATAGCTGATAGTGACTTGGAGCACAGGTCTCGAATCCATATAGACCTCGGTTTGAATTCTCTGCACTTCAGGACTCCTGGGTTGCGGAGTGACAGAAAACCAATGTGAACTGCGGCACCCTTAGCCAAAGGGAATGTCTTGGCTCTTGTGGCCAAACTGTTGCCTTGGGGATGCCTGGAAGTGGGAATGTGAACCCTCTCAGGCCTTTTCCTCCTCTTCTCTGCAGGGCCGCTTCATTCTTATCTGACTGTCCCTTGAGGCTAGTACCTTGGCCACAGGCAGCCCCGGGCCCTCGGGCTCTCATCTTTAGCCCCAAAGCACAGAAAGGAGGGTGCTCTTTTCAACTCTAGTTAGAAAAGCTCCCACTAGGCTGACCTGGGTTTTGGCCCTTCCCTCTGTCTCAGGGAACATCATCTTTGACCAGGAGGAGGAGGGAACGGGAAATAGTGTGACAGAAGGAATAGTTGATGCAGCTTCTTATTAGGGCAGGTAACCTTGGTTAAGCCTTAGTTTCCTCATTTGTAAAATGAGAGGGTAGCAGTCTCCTGGTATTGCTGTGGGGCTTAGATGAGATGATGCTGGTGGAGCTTCTAGCATGGCACACAGTAAGTAGGCAGTGATCAGAGGGGATGGCCAGGAAGACTTAGCTGATCTGGAAAAACCCACTCCACCCATCCATCCTGCCACCAGAGGATAATGAGTTCCTCTACAGCTTGCCTTCCTGTCTCTGAGTTGCTCTAGCAACCCAGTGCGGACCGTTCTTGGAATTGACTGAAAAGGATCCCAGAAAATTACAGAAGCAATAGCAGTGCTGACAGAGGGAAACCTTCATGGTGCCTCTAAGCTAATGTTTGATTAACCACTGAAATGAACGACTAGGTGCATGCTAAGTCATTTCAGTCATGTCTGACTCTCTGCGACCTCATGGACTGTAGCCCACCAGGCTCCTCTGTCCGTGGGATTCTCCAGGCAAGAACACTGGAGTGGGTTGCCATTTCCTTCTCCAGGGGATCTTCCCGACCCAGGGATGGAACCAGGTCTCCTGAGTGTCCTGCACTGGCAGGGGTCCCTTACCACTAGTGCTGCCTGGGAAGCCCTTGGTAGTACTATAAGTAACCAGTAACTGGGATTGTTTTATATTAGCCAGTAATCACCGAGCATAAATCAGGTACTGAGCTGAAAACTCTGGAGAATACAGGCCCTTGTCCATAGCTCCTGGTCTGGGCGCTAACGGGGCAGTGTAACTCACACCTGAGTCATCTCAGGAGGAGGCGACTGCTTGTCATTGGAGGTGTGTGAGTAGTGGCAGGGATGCTCTAAAGAGGATTTGTACTCTGATGGGGAGATTGGTGAGTTGCAGGAACCTTAAAATCACCCTTCTTGCAGGTCTCAGTAAGAGCAAAACTCCAGCTCTGTGATGTCATGGCCTGGGTGGGCGTTAGAGATGAAGTCCTCCCTGTAGTGGGCTTTGGGGAAAGCTTCATCAGGGAAGCCGCCTTGGAGAAGGTGGCATGTTTCTTGTCCTTGAACTTCAGCTCACCTGTGAAGAGCAGATGGCTGACTGCTTTGTAGAAGGGATGGGCATCCAAAGATGGTGCTCTGCTTCTTGCCACATCCCCCACATCACCTTATTCTTGCTGGCTTCCTCAAGTTTTACTGTGGATTGGTGAGAGGAAGGACATTCCTGCCTCCATTCCTACCTCCTCATCATTCAGAAACCAAGAGAAAGGGAAGCCCCCCGTTCATCTCAGCCTACCGTCTGTAAGTCACATCTCACTGAGGGGCTCTTATTGGTCCATCGCAGGTCACACGCCCATCCCGTGAACAAACCACTGTGAATGCAGTGTTGCTGTGTAGTCATAAAGTTGCAACTCTTCCGCCACCCCATAGACTGTAGTCTACCCATCTCCTCTGTCCGTGGGATTTCCCAGGCAAGAATACTGGAGTGGCTTGCCGTTTCCTTCTGCAGGGGGTCTTCCTGACACAGGGATCAAACCCACATCTCGTCTCCTGTATTGGCAGGCAGATTCTTTACCACTGAGCCACCAGGGAGACCTGTGGCCGTAAGATTAGAGGTTAACAACAGAAGCTCTGAAACGTAATCATCTGGGGCTCCAGGATTCTTGCCTGGAGAACCCCCATGGACAGAGGAGCCTGGCGGGCCGCAGTCCATGGGGTCACAGAATCGGACGTAACTGGGCGACTAAGCACAGCACCGCAGCACTTAGCGTCTTGGGCTCAGCTTTTCACTTGTAAAATGAGGGTAATAGCGTAACCTCAGAGGCTTCCGTGAGGATTACGAGAGTTACATGAGATGGTACATGTAAACAGCTGGAGTGGTGCCTGGAATACAGAAAATGTCCAGTGAAGCCTAGCTATCATCATCCGTCACCGTGTGTCATGCCTTTCAGCCACATTTGCATCCTCTGCCCCATCCGATCTCCCCGTCAGTCTATAGGTGAGAGAGCCCAACCGTGATTGTATCTGTTGAGTATTTTCCTTCTTGGATCCTAGAGAAGCAACTCTCAGGGCAGATGGAGTCCGTCTCCGGATCCCTTCCCCCAGGCCCCAGGACTTCCAGCAAAACCTTTTCCTAGAACTTAATCCCGTGTGTTTCCTTCCACCCACAAATCCCTATGGCTTGTCCTGGTGGGGAATCTTCCCATAGAGGAGAGAAGGGCTGACTGCTTTCGTTTACATCTTTCCCAGGCACGGCGCCGTCAAGGCTGATGAGGCCGCTGGCACGGCTCCCTTCCACCTTGACCTCTGGTTCTACTTCACCCTGCAAAACTGGGTTCTGGACTTTGGCCGCCCCATAGCCATGGTGAGCGTGAAGCTGTGGATGGAACCCCCGACCGGCAGTGTGGGGACAGTGTGATCTGAGTGATCAGAATGACCTCAGACAAGTCCTTGCGCCTCCTGGTACACTGTGAGAATAGGCCTGGATGCGGTCCCTTAGTCCTATGGCTGTAACCAGGGTGGCAGCTGACGGGGAGTGGGGGATCTGAGCAGTCATACTGTGCCCCCCACCATCCGCCCAGTATCTCACATTCAGGTTCACCCAAAGCACCAATTCGGACAGTGGACTATGGGAAAGGATCCCACCAGCCTTCCCTGCAGCCTTGGGATAGAATTGTGTTTTCTGGAGGTGAAGAGTATGGGCTGAGTGTGCATGTCATACACTTGAGCCTGGTGAAACTGTCCCCTTCTCTCCAAGGCTACTCCATGCCTCAGTGTACAGTGGTGGCCTCTGTGGAGATTAACACTGGAAGAGCACCGAAGCCCCTCACTTGTCATGAGCAGTTAGACAGCTAGATGGATAGACAGATAGGTAATAGAAGGTGGAAAAAAATTGAGGTATCACCATGTGCTGTTAATTTTTGCATGTGGGTGGTAAGAACAACAATATCCAGCACTGAAGCTGACACTTCATACATGCTAGTGATAATGCAAAGTAGCATAGTCCTTTGGGAAAGCAGTTGGTCACGGTGATAACTAGTACTTAGATAGTGCCTAGCAAGATAGGTCTCAGTATTCTTGTACTGAATGAATAACAATACTAACAGTAAGCTAGAAATAGCAGTTAAGATCTTTATGCGTTTAAACTTCTTTAGTTCTCCCATCAATGCTATTGTCAATCTCAGTTCTATAGATGAGAAGACTTGAGGACAGAGAGTGTGAATAACTGGCTCAGGGTCACCCAGTCAGCAAGCGGAGGAGCCAGCATCTGCCACCCCCACCCCCACCCGGACACTCTGGCCCCAGAGCCCACCTCCCCTTTCCATCATGATTATATCCGGAACCCTAATATGTTCATCCCGCCTGGCTCAGTACGACCCTTTCCTAGAGTCTGCCCTGAAGACGATCACTGAAACGACAGCCTCTGTACCAAGAGTGTTCACATACAGTGGCCCAAACCTGGCAGGGACTTGCGTGTCCAGCAGCAGGGACTGGGTAGATCAGCTTTGCTGTGTGCAGGATAGAGGAGCTGCCTGGGCAGTGAACAGGAATCGTGGGTACTACAGAGCATCCCGGACGTTTAAGGAGAAAACAGATGCCTGGGTGGCATGCATATGGACTGCCTGTCAGTCAGTAACAGCCCTAACGATCTCGTATACGTGGGACCCAAGACTTCAAGGGGATGAAAGAAAGCTTCTGGCAGTGGTTTCAGGGAGGAGGTATGGTGGATGTTGAGTCTCCTTTCTGCAGGCTTTTGGTAAGATTTACAAGTTGTTTTTTAAATGTAGGTGAAAGAAAAGGGACTGAGCCAGGAGTCAGGGCACCAGTCAGGTTTGTAGGTGATTTGGGGCAAGTCAGGGTCATCTGGGCTTTGGTTCTCTCATCTGTAAGAAGACTGGTTGGACCAGCTGACCTGAGCTGAAGGTTCACTTACCAGGGGACAAAGGAGCTACCCATCAAACTGGTGTTCTGGGGAGACGGGAGATGAGCCCAGGGTAGCTCGTGGCTCTCCTCACTCACTAGGACTCAGCCTCATCTGGCCTAATAGGGCTCGCCGGTGGGTCAGATCACCTCCCGCCATCCTGCTCAGAATTGCTGTGGCCGCTGTAACCCCAAGTGGGCTCAGTAGGAGCATACATCTGAACAGGGCCAGTGTATACATGAGCTTTTCAGATGGATACATGATAGTCTCAAATTTGTAATAACTACAAAATAAAACCTTTTATAAAAGTAGTCATAGTTCTATAACAAGTTATATAAATCTATGCCATAGTAACATAACAAGTGAGTTCATACCCAGCAATATAAAGAAGTATGAGACTCTCCCTTTCCTAGTCCCACTTCTGAGTGTTTGGGGCACATCCTTCCACTCCTTTCTCTATTCATGCAATACATATGTATACATCCTTTCCGCCCCCTGCCCAACCAAAGTGAGATTTTACTTTATACCTTAGTCTACAACTTGCTTGTTTTACTTTAGACTGTATCATGGATATCTCTTCATGTCAGCACATATGAGGTGTCATTTCTGTTAGTGGTTGCTTAACTTTCTGTAATAAAGATGTGCTATAGTGTATTCAAGCAGTCCTGTTTGGTTGAAGAGTTGGCCTATTTCTGATTCTTTGCTATCACTGAGTGTTTCAGCCAGCTATATATCTTGCTGTAGATAAAGCTATAGAGATGCCCACACAGCAAGTAAGAAAGAGATTGAGATTCCTGTCTCCTGGGAGATTTATTTCTGCAGGTTGGTTTTATCCAGCACATTTTTTAATTAAGAGAAATAAACATTTAAATTTTTTATTGAAATTTATGATCATTACAGGTGTTCGTCGGTAGATTCTAGAGGTATAGTTTGGCAGGGCAGGGATTGGGAAGTGTTGTGATCTTGCATAGGTGTTGTCATGCTAACCCTGACAAGGCTGGAACTTACTGGGGTAGACCAGTAGGAAGAACAAGGGAATTCCAGACAGAGGAATGGCCCTGGCCTGTCTCAGGGAAGGTAGGAAAGGAAGAACTGAAGCTACTTTGTAGAACTCACATATTTTCTCCTTTATTTCGTAAGGTAGAGTTCCAACCTGATTTGGAAGTGGTCCATATGCTCACTGGACAGAGTGTTTTTCCACACCTGGGTGGTCAGAATTTCTCGTCATCATTTTAATGAGCCAGATCACTAAGGGTCCATGTAGACCATCTGGGCCACATTTCGTGTTACAGATGGGGAAACTGAGGCATGAAGAAGGGAAGAACTTGCCCCAGGGTCACCCAGAAAGTTTTTGGCACGATTGAGTCCCAAAGGATCTTCCAACTCCCAGGCTGGTACCCAAGGACCTTTGTTTAGTATCCACAGGGAGAGGGACACAGGGTCAGACTCTGGGTTTGTACCTACTGTGTGACTGGGGACAAGTCTGCCTTCTCTGGGACTCAGTTTGTCTGAAAACACCTTCACCCCAGTGCTGCCGAGAGGATTCCAGGAGATCACAGAAAGAACGCAGTGTGCGCAGAGGCAGTTCTGAGGGCCGCGTGGGTCATGCCTGGTAAACTGCACTCTCCGCTTGCTCCCCAGCTGGTGTTCCCTCTCGAGTGGTTTCCGCTCAACAAGCCCAGCGTGGGGGACTACTTCCACATGGCCTACAACATCATCACGCCCTTCCTCCTGCTCAAGGTAGGATCCCAGGGCCCCGCCTCTCTCCACCCTTTCTCTGCCCTGCTGCCGAGCCCTGGGAGTGCCCTGAATCAGGCCGTCCCCTGCCTGACTCTGGGGGGGGAAGGCTATGACAGAGGGGACGTGTCAAGGGCCTGAGGGCCCCAGGGGAGGCCGGCTGCCTCTGCCGGGAGCGATGGAGCAGGCTTCCCCAGGGAGGGGCGTGTGATTTGGGCCTCCCCGGTGTGCCTGGAGGTGAACAGGCGGAGTATCTGAAAACAAGGCGGGTCTTGAGGAGCCATGTTTGGGGAGGGTGAGGCAGGAGTGGCCGGGTTGCTCAGGGAGAGGTCGGGGACCAGTTGGACAGGCAGGTGGGGGCCGGAGGCAGGAAGGGCAGCAATGCAGGGTGAACTCTCTCCTCCGGACCGAGAGCCCTGACTTTGAGACACCACTGGGATCACAGAACTGTCTCCTAGAGAGCTCTCTGCTCTGCGGGCTTTGCACTTTGCCAAGTAAGGGCTCTTAAAACTACTGCCATTTACTATCCCCGTCCTTTTGTTTTTAGAGAGACATTTCCAAACTTCCCTGGTGGCTCAGACAGTAAGGCGTCTGCCTGCAATGTGGGAGACCCGGGTTCAATCCCTGGGTCAGGAAGATCTCCTGGAGAAGGAAATGGCAACCCACTCCAGTCTTCTTGCCTGGAAAATCCCATGGATGGAAGAGCCTGGTAGGCTGCAGTCCTACCAGAGTCACAAAGAGTCGAACACGACTGAGTGACTTCGCTTTCTTTCTTTCAGAGTAGGGGAGGTGTAATCTCTGAATTCGGAGGGGTCTTTAGTTAAATAACTTAGTTTCAGAAACACCTGCCGCACATTTTTGTTTGTGTGGCTCAGTTGCTTAGAAATGGGAGCAGCGCAGCCTCAACAGGCCAGCCCAGCCACCCAGAAGCAGAACTAGGGGTGGTGGGAGTCAGGGCCTGGCTTGCCTGTGTGGAAGGCCTGGCTGTCATCTCCAGCATGGTACATGGGTGTGTTTAACCTTGGGCAATGAGCTGGCCCTGGGGAGTGTGTTTCCTCTTGGGCCAAAGAGGGTGCTCTTCCCCAGCGCCTGCTGGGTTCACAGGGATCATGTGAGATGACGGAGGCTGGACTGACTCCCCTAAAGGGAACCTGTGTGAGAGGGGCTTTCTGGCTGGTGGCATCCATCCCACTCGGGGTGTGAGGGGGCAAGCAGAGGGTGTCTGCTGTGGTGATGCCTCGGGGGTCATGCTGTGGGGCCTCCCTCTGACCTCAGCTCATCGAGCGGTGCCCCCGCACCTTGCCACGCTCCCTGATCTACGTCAGCATCATCACCTTCATCATGGGGGCCAGCATCCACCTGGTGGGCGACTCAGTGAACCACCGCCTGATCTTCAGCGGCTACCAGAACCACCTGTCGGTCCGTGAGAACCCCATCATCAAGAATCTCAAACCAGAGACGCTGGTGAGCCCGCACCTCCACGGTGCAGCCTGTCCTGGAGGCCAAAGACATTGCCGACCCATCACAGGTGCCCCAGATAGAGCAGGTCGCCCCCCCCACCCCCCGAACCCCAAGCTAGGATGCCCCACCCAGATCCCCTCCTCCCGGCACGGAGGGACTCGGGGCATTTGAGGGAGGCATGGGCAGTCAGGGGGAGGGGTAGCCTGGGGGCTGCGTGGGCCCGACACCCTTCCTGAAGCCCCATCCTCTCTGCTCCCCCAGATCGACTCCTTTGAGCTGCTCTACTACTACGATGAGTACCTGGGCCACTCCATGTGGTGAGTGGTGGGGCCGCTGGCCCTGGTGACGCTGAACACGGGGCCCCGGGGTCTCGAAGTGTCCAGCCCAGCCGCTGGAATGGCGTGCTCTTCCCCAGCGGGGGGCGCTGTCGCTCCTTTGGCGCCCGCCTCGCCACCTTCCGTGCCCACCAGCCCGCAGTATCCGCGGCGGCCACTAGAGGGCAGCGAGCAGCTGTCCTGCCGGGCCGAGGCTGCCGCGCTGGTAAACAACTCCCCCCCACCCTGGGGATGAGGATGGGGACCCCGAGGCAGGGAGGGAGCCGAGGAGGGCCGGCTGAACCAGGCTGGGGGCGAGGTGGGAGTAGGGGTGCTCCTAGTGCCCCCCTCCTCCGAACCCCCCGGGAGCGCCTTCCTCCCGCCCCTTCACCCCACAGTGGAGGAAACCTCACAAATGTGGGCTCAGCCACAGGAGATGCGGCCTGAGCCGGGGGCAGTCGTCTGTTCTAGACCCCAGTTTATCCCGGGTTGAGCTGGGGCCAGTGGGAGGGGCTTTGCCCACGGGCTGACAGCTGGTGCCAGAGCCAACCCTGGACGTGGGTAGCCCCACTCCCGAGTGAGGTGGGCTCGCTCGTGTCACACGGGCCCTAAATTGTATTTCTGGGTTCTGTTTTAGGGACTAGAAAGTCAGGGAGTCCTTGCATAGACAGGCCTCTTGCCAGTTCTCCCTGGCCTGTGCCAGGAGACCCTTCCCATGGAAGGCTGGGGAAGGGAGGAGGAGAGGTGTACAGGGGAAATGAAAGGGCAGCAGAGGACTGGGAGGGTGTGGGGGCCGGTGAGGGGAAGGTGGGGAAGGAGATGAGTGGGGGTGGGAACAGAAAGGGGGTGTTGTGCGAGCTGGCACGGGCGTGTGGGGAAGCAGCGTGTGTGTGTGTGTGTGTGTGTGTGTGTGTGTGTGTGTGTGTGTGTGTGTGTGTAGAGAGGGGAGAGGGTAGTACGTGGGTGAGCTGTGCGTGGAAGGGGGTGAGGCTGGGGGCTGGGTGTGAGTGACGGAGCGTCACAGAGCTCCTGGGGGACCCCCGGCACATGTTGTTCCTCCCCCCACCTCTTTTTTTTCCCCCAAACTGGGACCTCGGGCCTGTCCCTCCTCGATCCTGCTGGGTGCACCCTTTTCCAGGGCAGTGAGGGGCTGGGGCTGCTGGTCTTGGGGTGAGTGCATGGGGCAGAGAGAGAGACGTGCACTCACGTGGGGAGTGAGTGAGGAGGCAGGGACAGTGGGAGGAGGCCCCCCGCCCATGGCTCGGATCTGCAGGCCTCATCTTCCTTCCTAGACCCCCTGCCCGAAAGGGGCTGGGCGCACCCTCACCCAAACCAGGCGTTTCTGTGAACTGTGAAGTGAGACCGCAGAGGGTGGTGCAGGCAGCCAGTCCTAGGACGGCCGGGGTGGGCTGAGCACCGGCTTCCCTGTTGCAGGTACGTCCCCTTCTTCCTCATCCTCTTCATGTACTTCAGCGGCTGCTTCACTCCCACCGAAGCCGAGAGCTCAATGCCAGGGGCGGCCCTGCTCCTGGTGGTGCCCAGCGGCCTGTACTACTGGTGAGTGGATGGCAGACCTGGGGCGGCAGGGAGGGGGCCCTTAGTGGTCCAGTCAGGGAAAACGTGCTCCCGACCTCAGAGCTGCCGTGAGCCCCGGTGAGACACCCGCTGGGGTCCCTGCTTCCCCCTCTTCAGTGGGCCTGGGACAGTGCTTTCTGGTGGCCGCTCCGTGACCAGGAAGGAGGGCCTGAGTGTGACCTCTCTACACTCGGGGTGTAACCTCAGGGCCCGTAGAATCCACGTCGAGGCATAATTTCTGTGTGTGCCCCGTTGCTCAGTCGTTCCAGCTCTTTGCGAGCCTGTGGACTGCAGCCCACCAGGCTCCTCTGTCCACAGGATTCTCCCAGGCAGGAATACTGGAGTGGGCTGCCATTTCCTTCTCCAGGGGATTTTCCCAGCCCAGGGATTGAACCTGCATCTCCTGTGTCTTCCGCATTGCGGGCCGATTCTTTACCTTCTGAGCCATCGAGGAAGCCCCGGGGAGGGCTGTAGAGCAGAAGCCTGTAGAGCCTGCAGGGTGGGGGGGTGGGGGACTGAATTTCCCCCTCTGTGAGATGAGGATGATACCAGGCTGTCTCCCTTTTGGGACATGGTGAGAACCCAGAGAGAGGGACTCGTAAACTATGAAGCATCATGGAGAGGACAAGGATACTTACGGGGGAATCCCATGGCCTCGGGGCTTCCCACCTGGTTTCCTCTTCCCATTCCAGAGGACCAGGCCTCAGCCAGGCTCTTCCCTTTCCTCTGTCACTTCTGCTCTGGAGTCAGGCTCCCGGGGATTGTGGGTGTCTTAGAAAGGGTGGGTGTCCTAGCCCTTCTCTGGGGGGAAGCCTCCAGCCAAATGAAAAAGGCCTCCTCTCCTGGGGCCTTCTCCCCCACCTCCAGGGGCTGCCCCTGACCAGCAGTGGGGATCCATGAGGGTGAATCCATATGCCCTCTGAGGACAGGATTGGAAGGAATGGGTGACAACCACAGCTGGAGGGAAAGAGGTGAGAAGTGAGAAGCTCCGCCCATTCTTACCCAGGGTGTGTCAGTGCAGTGACAGCTGCAGGGGGCCATTCATTGAGCAGTGTGCCTTTCCAAGTACACAGTTCTCATCAGTAACTGTGAGAGCTAGGGCCGTTTGTGCCCCCTCTATGAGTAAGAAGACAAAGGCTCCAAGGTGTCATGTAAATTCTGCCACTCAGTTGCAGAGCTCTGTAGTCGCTTGAGTGGGATGGGTCAGCATGGTGGTTCTCTCTCGAGGCAAGGGAGTGGATGAGATAAGCTCTGAGAAGCCCTCCAGCAGGTGTTACTGCATTCCTGGCCATGTGCTAGGTACTGCCCTGAGAACTGGAGGGAGCCCTGGGGGATGAGACCGTGTTCCAGCCTTCAAGGAGATAGTCGTGACAACCCCATAAACTGAAACTCCATCCCCAACTCAGATGCCTTTAGGAACTAAACTGGTGATAGAAATGCATCAAGTGAGGCAGTAGGGAGTGGTGGGGACTGTGGCAAGCTGCAGAACCATGCTGTCTCTAAGCAACTGCTTTCTCCTCATCAGTTATTGTCACGTGGGAATACAAACCTAACGTTAGCAGGGAAATCAGAACTCCATGTGGGCAGGTAATCTGTTATTTAAATATTGGCAGCAAACTCGACCTTTTGAAAAATTCTAGAAGCCAAATCCGAATGCTGTGTACAGGCCGTGGCTCAGAGTGGACCCCTCACTCCACGCGATCTTCTGACTGGCTGGGAGGGTGGCCTGGGGCCTGGGTAGAGGGCAGGAAGCTGGGCAGGAGGGGCTGTCGTGGTGCCCCCACCCCTCACTGCCCGCCTGCCTCCTCAGGTACTTGGTCACCGAGGGCCAGATCTTCATCCTCTTCATCTTCACCTCCTTCGCCATGCTGGCCCTCGTCCTGCACCAGAAGCGCAAGCGCCTCTTCCTAGACAGCAATGGCCTCTTCCTCTTCTCCTCCTTCGCCCTCACCCTCCTGCTCGTGGCGCTCTGGGTCGCCTGGCTGTGGAACGACCCAGTACTCAGGAAGAAGTACCCGGGCGTCATCTATGTCCCCGAGCCCTGGGCCTTCTATACCCTGCACGTCAGCAGCCAACACTGAGTCCTGGGCACCGGCCCCTGGTGCTCTGTGGGTGGGAGATGGATGGTTGAGCGTGAGTGTGGGGAGTGTGTGTGTGTGTGCACTCACTGGGGATGGACAGCCGAAGGAGTCTGAGTGTGTGCGTGTGTGCACCCACTAGGGATGGATGGTCAGAGATGTCTGAGTGTGTGCGTGTGTGCACCCACTGGGGATGGATGGTCAGAGATGTCTGAGTGTGGGGAGTGTGTGCACCCGCTGGGGATGGACGGCTGAAGGTGTCTGAGCATGGGGAGTGTGTGCACCCGCAGGGGATGGACGGCTGAAGGAGTCTGAGTGTGTGTGTGTGTGTGTGCGTGTGTGCACGTGTGTGCGTGCATGCACCCACATGTGTGTAGCCTGCAGCTGAGAGCATGGGTGAGAGTATGCCTGGTGCCTGTGGATAGGGGTGTGTGTGTCTGCGTGTGCGCATACGGAGAGCATCACTGTGAGGCTGAACTCTTTTGGTTAAGTTTCCATTCGATTTAGCTTTTTTCATGATGGGACATAGTCTGAGGCAGTGTGTCCAGACCAGGAGCTGGGCCCGGCTTTCCCGTGCCCACTGGGGCCGGGCCTTCTCTCTCTCACTGCTCAGGGCCGTCTCTTCCTGGGCGTCTTCTGGTGGCCGCAGGGGAGAGGCCTGGGGGGGCAGAGGTCGGGAGGGAACTCGGCCTGTCACCTACCACCTGGCTCACTCCTCAGACCCCCTGACCCTGAGGGCAGGTTGCAGGGGTTCCGTGAACTTGCTGTGTAGCCATTTGCAGCGCACCCCCTTCCCTGGGCCACGGTTGCAGCAGACGGGCCGACGGGTCCCCAGTCGGCTGTGGGCTGGTCGCCGTCTCCTCTCAGGGCAGCCTTGGGAGGGGTGGATGGTTCCTCCTTGTCCCTGCCTCTTCAGCGCTGGGGGGTACATGCACCCCAGATCCTCACCCCGCCGCGGGCTGCATGGGGTGGGGAGCCAGAGCCAGCCCTCCCCCAGCTGCCGGCCTGATCTTGGGGTCTGGCTGTGGTCGTTCCCGGCCGCCTTCCTCTCCCGGGAACTCGGTCTGTGTCCCGCCTTCAGGATCGTGGCACCCGCTTGGTTTACCTGACCAAGGTTTCTGAGCGGCCGCTGAAGGCAGAGTTCTCCAGTACTTGCACTCACCAAGGCGGACATCGTGGGGCTCTTGTCAGCATGTCTCAGCCTGAATCCACGCCTGCCGCCCGCGGCCCTGCTCCCAGGAAAGGGGGCCTTGTTCTGGCAAGACGCCCCCTCCCCAGCACCGGGGCCAGGTCTCCTCCCGAGACTGCAGGCACGCAGCCTCACTTCCCAGCATTGCTGGCCTGCATGCGTGCGAGGGGCTCTGGGGGGCCTGCCTCGCCTCCCCTGCCCTCCCCGCCCGTCCTGTGCTCTCAGGGACTCTGCCTCAAACCCTCCTTTCACGCAGGGGTCCCCCAGCCCCGGTCAGTCCCCGTCTGCTGGCAGCATCGGGGTGAGCAGTGCGAATAAAGGCGGTGTGGAGCCAAGCCCCACTGGCTGCATCTGCTTCCTTGGGGTGTGAATTTGGGAGGCCGGAGGAGGAGGGTCCCTGGAGCAGGGGAGGGAGTGGCCTGTCTGGGGCCTGGCAGGAGCCCTGGGCTGACCCCAAGGGCCTGCTCAGCCCTGCCCAGCTGGAAGCAGGTGCTGCCACTGCCCACTGGCTGTCTGTGCTACTTGGTATGATGCTGAGTTTGGGGGGTCACCAGCAAGAAGGGCTTCCTCTAGGTCCCAGGTCCCTTCAGACGAGGCTGAGGGTCACGGGGGTGGGGCCGGCAGAGGGCGTGGAGCCCCCAAGCTGTGCTGCTAGCGCCTTCAGGAAACTGAAGTAGAGAGGGTGTCCTTTGGGGGGAGGCGGGGGGCCAGTTTGTGGGAGGCTGGGACTTAGCCTTGGGCAAGTCACATGACCTGCTTTGCTTTTCCTAGGCATCTTTTACACCCATGAGAAGTTAGTGACATCCGCCCCCCACCGCCTTGGGAGTAACAGATGCCTGCTGTCCTGCTCTGTAGCTCCTGCTCAGGATCTGGGATGAGGACGGCCCTTCTGGCTCGTCGGGCCCCCTGGCTTCTGGGATCTGAAATAATGAATTTTGTGATTTCACTTCCTTGGTGGGGATGTATTGAAACTTGTTTAGTTGCTAAGTTGTGTCCTACTCTGCCACCCCATGGACTGTCAGGCTCTTCTGTCCATGGGATTTTCCAGGCAAGAATACTGGAGTGGATAGCCATTTCCTTCTCCAAGGGGTCCTCCAGGTGATCTTCCTGAGATTGAACCCGCGTCGCTTGCATCTCCTGCATTGGCAGGCATTGGCAGGGAAGCCCAATTGCCTTCAATCAAAAGGACCCCATGGGTTTCACTTCCCCAGAGTGGGAACTGGATGCTGAGGGTGCTGTCTGCCGCCCCCAGTGTGGGTGGCTTGTGCCCCTCCTCACTCAGCAGTTCACAATCTGCACAATCTTAGTTCAGTAAGCCAGCTCCAGGCTTGGCCTCTCAAAGCATAAGGGCCCCCACCTTCCCAGTAACCTCAATTCTTCCCTACGTTGATTCCATGTTTCCTCCAAAGCCTGTCCCGGGCCCGTTCTCCATACAAGGACTTAATGAATTTCACCTAAGTGGGCACACATCTGATTGTGGGGTCTGAGGCTTACACAGTTTTGAGTGTGCTTGATAAGAAAACTTAAAGTGAATAAAAATTAGATATGAAAGAATATTTAGATTGGGAAAGATATCACAGTAAATTATTGGAGCCTTGGAGATTCATGTCCCTCTTGACCGGGATCTCTTTGGGAAGTTTCCTGAAAATGTTTCCCAAGAAATACAGGCACATGGATAGGTGGGTCTGGGGTGATCGTGCTGGTGGACAGCAGTGACTGGCCTGTAACAGCATCTGATAAATCCCGAGGAAACCACGAGAGGGCGTGCTGGTGGCTGCACGCCCCCTATGGGGAAAGGGCTGCAATAGTGACCTAGGAAACCACTTTATGGGCCATGAGAATCAGGAGCTGGCCTATAAAAGATGACATAGACACTGGCATTTCCACCTGCCCTACAACCCTCCTCCCTTGCTGCTGGGCTAAGCGGAAGGATGGATGGACTACTTACTTAACTAGCAAATGAGCCGGGAAATCCGCTCTCTGACATGTGAACTAGGAGGCTAACTCAAGCCTCCCACATTATAACTGAATATGGCAGGAACATTCAACCCAAAGACTACGCCATGGTAACCCCAAAGCAACTAGTCAGCACCATCCAAGTCCAGCTGTTTTTGTCCTGACCACAGGACCTACTCCCAGGGGAACATGGTGTACCATGGCCTGGGACTGGCAGGTAAGTTTCTGGTGGTGTGGGTTTGCCACTTCGTGGGGAATAGGATTAGAAAGGGTCTTACAGACTTCAGCTGTCCTCCACTCAGCCCCAGCTGAGACCACTACTGAGGTCACTCATCCAGGCCTCTACTGGAGAAAGTCACCGTTCTATGACCCCTAGGGTCTGTTAGACCCCCTCTCCAGGTTCCGGCGCCAGCTGTGGGGACTGCAGGCTGGGACGCCGACCGCGGGCTGGGGTGGTGTGATCTCAGAATGCTGTCACTGCTTGTGTGTGGCTTCATGGCCACGATCTCTCTCTACTGTGCCTGTTAAGCATCTTAGGTTTCTTCCCTAGCCTGAGCAGAGGGAATCTGGGGACCAGGTGACTGTGGTGGCCTCACCATTTTATTTATGTGTATATGGCTGTGCTGTCTTTGTTGTTGCGCACGGGTTTTCCCTAGTTGTGGAGAGTGGGGGCAACTCTCTAGTTGCAGAGCACGGGCTTCACACTGCAGTGGCTTCTCTTGTTGTGGAGCACAGGCTCTAGGCACACGGGTTGCAGCAGTTGCAGCCCAGGGGCGAATCAGTTGTGACTCTCAGGCCCTGGAACGTGCAGGCTACAGTAGTTATGGTGCAGGGGCTTAGTTGCTTTGAGACATGTGGGATCTTCTGGGACCTGGGATCAAACTCAGGTCCCGTGCATTGGCAGGTAGACTTCCCACCACTGAGCCACCTGGGAAGTCCTGGCCTCACCACTGGTAGGTCTGACTGCAGGGTCTCCCTCCTGTGGACTGCCACGAAAAATTCAGCCCAAGCTGGCCCACCTCTTGGGGAGTTAACTCTCTTTAGCACACTTTGTGTCTTACTCTTGATTGCATGTGTGTGCTCAGTCATGTCCAACTCTTTGAGACCCCATAGACTGTGGCCCGCCAGGCTCCTCTGTCCATTGGATTTCCCAGGCAAGAATACTGGAATGGGTAGCCACTTCCTACTCCAGGGGATTTTCCCGACCCAGGGATCGAACCGATGCCTCTTGTGTCTTCTGTGTTGGCAGGTGGATTCGTTACCACTGCACCACCTGGGAACTCTTGGTATTCTTCCAGCTACTGTTATCATGGAGCTGCAGAAGAATTGAAAACACCTTAGAGACTAAACAGCAGTAGCAACAATCTGTAATTATGTTTGTGATATCCGGTTGCAATGCACATCTGCACACTTGACCCCAGGAATATCTCAGAAGAGGGGCAGGGCCAGGATTATAAGAGTCATACACACCCCAGATGTGTGGGCGTGTATGGCCAGGCCACTCAAGATGGCTCTTCACTTGCTCTCTGTGCATCTCCTGCTCCACCAGTCCCTACTTCACCCACAGGACCATCCAATCCTCTTAATCATAGGCCTTTATCAGTGACTGTCCCCACGCTTGCCCGTGCCCCCAGCTGGTTTCCCTGGTAACTGATGAGCCCATCTGAAGTCAGTGCTCTATAACTGGTAGCCGCCGCCTCCTCCAGAGTAGCAGAAGGCCCTGCCGTGTCCTGCCTGCCGTCTGCCGTCCACAGTGGGGTGTTGCTCCAGGATGTGGTTTCAGATAGGGACGATCCCCCCATCTGATAAGCTGTTGTCTCTGTCTCCGGGCTCTTCTGTCTCGAGGCTGGGCTACTGCAAGGCGTGCAGGACCTTGGGGGTACAGCCCCGTGGTCATGTCTCCCCCAGGAGCCCCTTTCCAAGTACAGGGTGATTCCAAGTGAGCCCTTGACCTGGCCCTTCCAAGGCCCCACCTGATGTCCCCTCTCCTCTTCTTCCTGTAAGGCTGATAGAAGCTCCCCCCTCTCCTGCTCCCGGCAGCCTTCCCTCTTCTCAGCCCCAACTGGGAGGAGTCAGAAACCTCCAGCTAAAACTCTCTGGGTCTCGAAATGGGTGTGAAGTAGAGGAAAAGAGAACCTTTCACAAGGAAATGGTCAGGGGACAAAGACCCCCCCCATCCAATCCATGTGACTCCTACAAGTTACCAACGGCTCCCTCTGCAGACACGCAGCCCTTTGCAGGACCCGCTGGTCCCCAGGCCAGAGCCCTGGTGCAGGGCACAGCCTGTGTGGCCACACGTGCCGGTCCTGGCGGGGTGGGTGGGCCCTGGAGTCAGAGCCCCAGAGGCAGGGCAGCCACCAGCGGTGGGCATGGGATACAGTAGGGATCTGGGCGTAGAGGGGGGACCCAGCTGTGCCCAGCACCCACCTCAGTGGGGGAGGGGAGGGGTGGACTGGGGACAAACCGCTGAGGAATGGGAGAGTCAGCAGCTTCTGCTGGAAGGGGTGGGAGCTACAGTGGGGAGTGGAGGGGAAGGAAGGAAAGCAGAGCCTTCCTGACCAGGAAAGTCATTTAAGAGGTCTCCCTCTGAGTCCCCTGGGTTGCCAGGGGTTGTGCTGGGGTCGGAGACCCCGCCATGGGCACCTACCACACCCCCAGAAGGAGGGGAGGGAACTGACTCAAGCTGAAAACTGGCCATCTGGCCATTGACTCTCAACATAAGGCCAGGATGCTGAGGCACAGGGCTGTGGAATGGGCACCGAGGTCTTCCTTGGGGGGGCCTTTCTCCTGTGTGCGGCGTCCAAGGCTCTGGCAGAGGAGGTGGCTGTCACTGGGCTGTGGTGTCACGTGAATTTTCTTCCCATATTAAAAAGCAGAGACATTACTCTGTCAACAAAGGTCTGTCTAGTCAAGGCTATGGTTTTTTCAATAGTCATGTGGGGATGTGAGAGTTGGACTGTGGAGAAAGCTGAGCACTGAAGAATTGATGCTTTTGAACTGTGGTGTTGGAGAAGACTCTTGAGAGTTCCTTGGACTCCGAGGAGATCCAATCAGTCCATCCTAAAGGAAGTCAGTCCTGGGTGTTCATTTGAAGGACTGATGCTGAAGCTGAAACTCCAATACTTTGGCCACCTGATGCGAAGAGCTGACTCATTTGAAGAGACCCTGATGCTGGGAAAGATTGAGGGCAAGAGGAGAAGGGGACGACAGAGGATGAGATGGTTGGATAGCATCACCGACTCAATGGACATGAGTTTGGGTAAACTCCGGGAGTTGGTGATGGAGAGGGAGGCCTGGCATGCTGTGGTTCATGGGGTCGCAAAGAGTTGGACACGACTGAGCAACTGAACTGAGCTAATGAGGTGGTGTGTGATGAGCCTAAAGGGGGTGTGCAAAGTGCCCGACACCCAGGAGACTATTTAGCCCCTAGTGCAATCCTTAGAGAGAATACCCCTGAAGGCAGGCCCGGGGGAACCCAGCAACCCCCTCTCTGGGTGACCCCTTCTTAGTGTCCACGAAGGGCTCCCAGGAAGGAACAGCGGCCTTTGTCCTCTGGCTACAGGACATCAGCTTCCTGGTGCAGGGCCGAGTGCTGGGGAAGCCCTCGTGCAGCCCCCATCTCTCAAAATCCAGGCTGCCACCGCCCCACAGCCAGGCATCCACCGTGCACAGGAAGCCGGAATCTGACCCCTGGCGGCGGGCCTGGTCTCCATGGCAGCCGTGGATTTATTACCGGGGCCTCCACCCGGCCGAGCGGACTTTCGACTTGAAGCCGGGAAGAAGGGGAACAGGAAGGCAGTTCTGGGAGCAGCGAGCCGACGGGTGGCAGCTGGAGGCCCCGCGATGGTGAGTGAGGATCTGTGTGGCCTGGCCAGGCTGCCCTGGGCTGGGGAGGCAGGGGGCTTTCATGGAGTCCCTTCCTGACTGTTCTCCTCTCTCTGCTGCAGGCCAAGTTTCTTTCCCAGGATCAAATTAATGGTAGGTTTGGTTTGTTCTTTCATTAGCAACTCACAGCAAAATATGGGTCTCATTAGGCAATTTGCTCTGCTCATGTTTTGTTGGTGGGAGAGCTGGGCCCACCCACGAGCCAGAGGCCGACTGCTACCAGGAAGGGCCTGGTGGAGGGGCGGGGGATAAGGCTTGGGGGTAAGAACTGTCACTGGTACACTGGTCAGTGTGATTTACGAGAGGGCCTGATAGGAGAGGGAGCACACTCGGTTCTCCTCCAGAACTTGACAGTTGCGGGAGGCGGGGAGAGGGGCTGGTCAGAGAGACACCAGCTGGTTGTGGCTGAGGGCCCCGCCCGAGAAGGGGGCTTTGTAACTGGTTGAGAAAGAGAACAGGGCCCAGGGCTGTGCTCTCGGAAAGGGTGCTTTGTTTAAGCTGTAGGCCTCAGTCTCCCCATTTGTAAAGGGTGAAGGCCAGTGGAGGTCTCGGGGGTCCCTCTGCCCTGACAGCAAGCCTAGTGTTGGCATCTGGAGCACTTTATTCCCTGAATCCCCAAACCTGCTGCCCCCAGGCAGCTTCAGTTTCCCACAGTGCCTGGTTCTGTTTCCGCGAGGCCAAGCCAACAGAGTTGGGTTACACAGAACCCCGGGGCCAGACCTGGCTGGGGAGGCTCGGCTGAACTGAAGCAGGGAGCTGAACTGAGGGTGGGTTACCTGGGCAGGACGTGCAGAGCTCTGGGAACCAGCAGCGTCTATAAGGCAGAGAGGGTAGGTGGGTTGCAGGCATCTCCCCATAGGCCCCTTCATATCCTTACCCCTCAAGGCGGGCCAGAGCAGGGACTTTTAAAACCCAAGGCCCAGGATAGGGGCCTCTCCTACCTAGGTCTTAAGACAAGACTTGATGAGTCTTGGGGTTGGAATCCAGCTGTCAGCGTCCCCCCACCAAACCTGGTGCCGGGGCTCACTGACCCTCCCTCTGGGGCTTCTGAATCTCCCAGAAGGGAAGAAGGTAAGATTCCCTTTGTATCCTAAAGTCTGACACAAAGAAAGTGACCACAAACGTTCAGGAAAGGAAGACTGATTGAGTGGGAAGACCAGGGACCTTGGAGGCAGTGGGCCTGGGCTCCAGTCACCTCTGAGCCTCAATGGTCGCATCTGTGAAGTGGAAGTAATGACACTGCCTCATCAGGCTGCTGTGAGCAAGAGACAGCAGATGGCGGTCATGCATCTGACTCTGGGCCTGGATGTCACCCAGATGACATCCGGGGCCAGCTTGCTCTGCTAGCATGAGCTACGTGGTACACTTCTAGGAATTTTGTGAACCATTATTAAATAAAGGAAGATGAAAGAATGTCCCAGTCCCTTCGTCTATACAAAAGTTTTAAAAAGATAGCTCTGTTGCAATTAGTAGTGCTGAAGATTTGAAAGGTTTCAGTTTAATGGATGTAATTTGTGCAAAGGTGAGGAATAGTTTAATAGTAGATCACTCATCAGATGTAATGACAGTGTAATCATTGGGAAAATAGTTGCGTTCCTTGGCCTGCAGCTTACCTCACTTATGGTTAAATCCAAACTGTAGGTTGGCAATGGATACAAGAGCTTGGCAAAAACTCACTTGTGATAATCAATTGGCTAGATGGGATTTATAATCAGTGTTTTTATTACTTGTAAATTGTATGCTATACATCCTTAAGTCTACACCATGTACAGATGTCATCAGAGTCGGCTGTTCCATTCCCAGCACAGCTGGTGTTATCCCGGCTCTGGGGAGGATTCTTTCTTGCCTCGGGGCATTTGCATTTTCAAAGGGAAAACTTAAAGGGGATTTTAATCCAGTTTGTTTAACCCAATGTGTTCTTTCATTCAACAATTATGAGTCCTTTTTTTGTGCCAGCCCCGTTCTAGGGATTAAAAATACAGCGGTGCACAGAGGAGCCCCACATCCTTGTGCTCACAGGGTTCACCTTGGCGGGAGGGGGGGACACAGAGGAAAGGAGCAAAGTAAACAGGATGTTGGAGGGCAGGCAGGTCTATCAGGTGGAGGGCAGGGCAGGGAGGGAGGAGGTGTAGAGGTCGTGGAGGGGGGCAGGAGTAGAAAGAGAAGAGCTCTGCTGTTTCAGGGCTGGCCGCCAAGTTCAGAGGACCCCTCAGATTTTTAAAGGCAGGAAGATAGAACACATTTTAGGTAACTGGGGAGGAGATGGGCCCCCAATTGAATCTAACCCTGCTGATACCAGGCGCCACAGGCCCCCAAGAGCCGAGTATGGAGGGAGGTAGTTTGCCCCCTGTGGAGTCTGGTCCATTCTGGGTCCCGAGTGTGATGTCCCCACCCGGCTACTGTCGGAAACTGGTCAACTGTCACAGGATGGGGTCTCGGGAAGGTAGTGGGCCCACCCCTTGGGCAGAGGCAAACCCAGACAGAAGGTAAGCTGGGGTGGCCAAGACAGGTCCCGTGGAGAGGGGCGGGTGGGGGGGGGCTGAGTTCAAGCCCTGTGTGCAGGGCGGCCCTTGTCCCTATCCCCAGTGGCCTGGGCCCTCTTAGAGGGAATCAGGTTTTACAGGAACCAAGTAAGCCCTGCTTCCCTGGGCCACTCTGGCTCCTGCTGCCGGGTCCTGTTGGTGGTCTGCCCCTCCAAAGCTCAGGCTCTGGAAAGTTCTGAAAGGGCGGGAGGTTTCCCTTCAACCTCTCCACAGGCATCAAAGCAGATAATTGTCCCTAAACCCCCCTGCCTGGCCTGCCTTTGATTAGCAAGGCCCCTGAAGTCCTAGGCTGTGGGAGTGGCCTTACTGAGGCAGCCTGAAGGGGCCCTGGGCTTGGGCGTCCTTCTGCCACCTCTCTAGCTCTCCGGCCCGCTGGTGGCTTCTGCTGGGAAGTGGAGCTCCAGGGTGGCCTCCTGGGCAGAGCGGGCTGCCCACTGCCCCCCCTGCCAGGAGCCCTTGGCTGCTCCAGCCCTCCTCTGCAGCATGGGAACAACCAGGGCCCCTCCCCACAGGGCCACAGTGCGGATGACACAGGGCCTGGGGGAAAGCGCTGGTAGTGGGAGCTGCTTTGGCTGGTTTTGTTACTGTCTGCTCAGGAGCTGTTGGTCCAGGCCTCTGAGGAACCAGCTGGCTGTGGGAAGTGGGAGAGAGCAGGATGCTAGCAACAGTGCAGGGACCCGCATGCTCCCTTCGGGGCTCAAGCTGGAGCTCTACCCATGGGTCCCGGGGGCTGCACAAGACGGGAGTTTTGGCCAGTTCCACCCCCACCCTCACCCCGTGGTCAGGGCCTCTGTAAGGATCCCTTACCTTCCCAAGCTCCTGGCTGGCCTCCCCATGCCTTCAGGGCTGGGCGTCAGGGGAGATGCAGGTGGGGCTGGTTCCACTGGGCTGGGGAGCTGTGGATCTGCAGGCCACTTCACCTCCAGAGGGGAGAGAGGGTGCGAGGAGAGCAGTAAGGAAGATCTCCACAGAGCTGGGAGGACTTCGGGCAGCGCCTGTTGAAGTCTTGATTGGGGCCAGGGCCTGTGTGAGAGTGCAGCTTGAGAGTTCAGCAGCCCGGAGACCGGCGGCTGCAGCAGTGGACTCAGAACTTCCAGTTGTGATATCTGTCACCACGTATGATGGCCTCTCTGCCAGGCCCTCCCACAGGGGATTTCTGGTCCTCCAGCAAGCCCCAAGGCATTATTATCCTGTTTCCCACCTAAGTTGTAGTTTGCCAAGATCCCCTGGGGATCTGGTGCCCTGCTGTGGTCTCCTGGTCCCCCTGGGCTGGCCCTGGAAAGAGAGAGCGAGCAGGTTCTCCTGTGTGTGCTGTAGCTTCATTCACATCCAACTCTTTGCCACCCCATGGACTACAGTCCGCCAGGCTTCTCCGTCCATGGGACACTCCAAGAAGGATACTGGAGTGGGTTGCCAGTCCCTTCTCCAGGGGCTCCTCCCGACCCAGGGATCAAATCCACGTCTGCTGCATTGGCAGGCAGGTTCTTCACCACTGTGGTTTTAGTCAACTGAGGACAGCAGCAGGGAGGAAGGAGGCCGAAGGGAGGTCAGGAGGGAAAGGGGATGGGGCTGACCGATGAAACGCAGTTAAACATACATTTCCGATAAACAACAAATACCTTTGTAAGCATGTTGTTCAGTTGCTAAGTCCTGTCCGACTCTCTGTGACCTCATGGACCGAGGTTTACCTGAAATTCAATTTACCTTGACAGCCCTGGATTTTTTCTTTTTTTTTTTTTTTTTTTTGCTGGGCCTGGCCACTCTAGGAGGGGAGGAGCAGTGGGAAGCAGGCAAGAGGAAGGGGAGGGGCAGAAAGGGGGAGAGGACGGAGAGGTGGGGGGCGGGTGGAAAAGCGCCCCTGACTCTCCCTTCTGGGCTGTGGCAGAGTTCAAGGAGTGCTTCTCCCTATACGACAAGCAGCAGCGGGGGAAGATCAAAGCCACGGACCTCCTGACGGTGATGAGGTGCCTGGGGGCCAGCCCGACGCCTGGGGAGGTGCAGCGGCACCTGCAGACTCACGGGATAGGTGAGTGGGCCCGGCTGGGCCGGTTGCACGGGAGTCTGGGTGAGCGGGTGGGCCCTGAGCCCTGTAGCTCTTGTCCCAGGGACGCAGGCAGGCGGGCAGGTGTGAACAGCTGAGGTCTGAGGGGTCAGTGTCAGCCAGACCTCTCTGGCTGGGGGTCTGGAGGCACCTGGCCAGGTGTGCTCATAGCAACAGCTCACGCCCCCTCCCAGAGGACTGGGGGATCTAGACATTTCACCACCGTTGTCACAAACCTACAGTCCAGACAGTGCTGAATGATCCCAAGCATGTTTTGATGGAAGTGTCCCTTTATTTAGTATGTGTCCTCTGCTTAGCTCAGCAACACCATGAAGGAGGCACTATCCTAATTCAAGTTTTACAGATAAAGATCAAGATTCAGAGCCCAGCTAGTAACTTCTGAGTCCTTAAGCCAATGGTAGAAATAGATTGGAACCAGATTCTCATTTCTAACACTGATCTCCCCAAAATTTTTCAAAACGGCAAGAAAATGTAGAGGAAAACCCACCCAAAACGTTACCAAGTTATCCTCTGCTGATGTGATCATGGGTGATTTTTCATTCCTCATTTCCTCTATTTTTGACAAAGGAAACATACTGCTTTTACAACCAAAAACAACTTGCTTTTTGTTGGTGGTGGCAACTTTTTTTTTTTTAAGAAAAAAGGAGGGAGGAATATCAGAAGCCAGGATGGCTGTTTGCATTGGTAGCTGGACACTCAGGAAGGAAAGAGGAAGGGATGGCCTGCAAGGAACACTTGATCAACAGCCCAACTGGACCTCCATGGCCCCACCTCTCAGACGGGTTCCCACTCTCTGCTGGGGTTACCCCGCGGCCCCATCGGAGGGCGACTGCAGCGGCACTGGGAGCTTGTCCTGAGGCTGGGCTCGGGGTGGCCTCTGAAGTCCCCAAGCCTGGTGACGGGGGGCTCAGCCACCAAGAGCCCCTGCTTCCATCCTCAAAGCGTGCTGGTTTCCTCTGGTTTCTGTCTCCTTCAGACAGGAAGCCGTGGGCAGGGGCAGGCACTTCCGATTTCCTGCAGCTGGAGCCCAGCCTGGGCTGAGGGCCCCAGGCATGCCTGAAGGAGGGTTGTGGGCTGGGGTGGAGGCTGCAGTGAAGGGAAGGGCAAGTGAGCGAGGCTCGAGCCCCATCATCCACCTGTCTTTGTAGTTGTGTTGCAGCGACTGTCAAAGGGGGAGGACAGACATGGATAGACATGTTGGTGCACTTCCTCCAGTTCAGGGCACGAGAGAAGCATCCAGAAGGGGCAGAGGAAGGGGTGTGTCATCCTGGTCTTGTCACTGCTCTGAATCGACTATGCTCTCAGCTTCTGTCTCTTTAGTGGGCAAAATGAGATATCCAGGCACTGAGGGTTGTTGGGAAGATTAAACGAGGCATATCCATGGTGGGAACTCAGCAAGACAGGCTGCAGCCTCTTCCCCATGAACACAGCCACCATCAGTGCTTCCTGAATTAGGTGGCTCTTGAGCTGGCCTTGAAGGCTTGGGCAGGAGGCCAGCTGACATCCCCAAGAGAAGCCTTTTCCTCCTTGCTCACTCAGCTGTTTGGGGGTTTCCTAGACAGAAATGGAGAGCTGGATTTCTCTACTTTTCTGACCATCATGCATATGCAAATAAAACAAGAGGACCCAAAAAAGGAAATTCTTTTGGCCATGTTGATGGCAGACAAGGAGAAGAAAGGCTACATCATGGCATCTGAACTGCGGTCAAGACTCATGCAACTGGGGGAGAAGCTCACCCCCAAAGAAGGTAATGGCCTGGGGCCCAATCTCCCAACAGTGGGAGGTGACCAAGGAGTTGGGGGCACACCAAAGTCCAAATCATGCCACGTGGGTCATGTAGACATCGTATTTGATGGCATTTGAATGTTGGGACTAGATGCTAAGCTTGGTGAACTCTGGCCAGGAACCTGGAAAACAACTAGGGAACTGTGAGTGGCAGAAGTTAGCCAGGGTGAAGGGACAGTAGGGAAACCCACTTAGGATCTACTTGGGCATTACTGTTTTAAACTTTCACTGTGGGCCTTCATTTAGTGACTGTTGACACCTCTAGATCACTAGTGTCCCCCTCATACCGATTAGAGAAACAGGTGCAGTGCGTGGCCTGTGACGAGCAGAGCTAGGAGCTGGACACAGGGCTCTTAGACACTGGGACCCCCACCCCCCGACCTTGCTCAAGCTCTCTCCTCTCCCCACAGCTGTCTTCTGAAGGTGCTGCTGCAGCCAAGTTTCTAAATTGAGATGTTACTTTGCTCCCTTTTCTCATGAGTCAGGCAGCTCTGAGCTCTTCCAGAATGAACGTCCTGTCTACCTTTCCTGTCTTCCTGCCTCAGAGCCAGATGAGGGGTTTGGGCCTTCCGGGAAAGCCCGATGTTCATAGTGAGGGTGACCCCGATGCCGAGCCCTTTGCAGATGTCCTCCCAGCCGGCTGACAGGCCCGAGTCCAGCCATAGCAGCCATGCCAGGCTGCCACCAGAGTCCACACCCACCAACCCCCGAGGCTGCAGTTTCTAGGTAGGCCGCTGGACTCACCTGTGTTTGGGGCAGGAGGACACAGTGGGTGGAGGAAAAAGGCTCGCTCCAGTAATGACAGGCCTTTAGCCTTTGGTAAAATCACAACAGACTTGAATCCTGGCTCCCCCTCATTCTGGGGGAACTCAGGTGAGTTTCTTAACCTCTCTCACCCTCCTCAGTTTCCTTGTTGGGAAATGAGGTTACAATAGGCAATCCCTCAGGACCCTGCAAGAGCTAACATTCTATAAAGCAGCCTGCTAAGATTTTATCTGCAGTCACAAAGGCACAGTGCAAAGCAAGTAAAAATAGCGCTAGAGAAGGCAGATGGAGCTTCCCCCGCTCTTCCAGGCTGGTAGCTGTCACGCTCCCATCTTTCATTGTGGCTGTTTTAACGTGAACAGGGAATCACAGGCTATGCTTCCCTCCTGGGCTCCGAGGACACTACTCGGCCTTTTACGGATCAGGTGGAGTGTTAGCAGAGAGGCCAGCAGGGGCCTTCATTCTTGCAGTTAATGATCTAAAACAATACCATGGTCCCCAAACTCAAACCTCCCTCTCATTTGTTTAACCAGTAAAGAAACATTTCAAAAAACTGGAAGTGTCTGCCAGAGACTGATGTCCTTTTTCTCTGGCTATGGGAGATAGGAAAGGTGATACTGGAAGTAAGACTCCTTTACCTTCAGTGATAGAAAGAAAAGTTGGTTTACTGCAGAAGCATCCTTGGAGCAGCTGAGATGGCTGTGGGGGAGGCCTCTCTCGCAAACCAGTTCCCTGTGCTGTTCTAACCAGAAGGCACCATCAGACTCCAGCTGCCCCTCTTCTGGACAGCTGGAGGCTGCAGTGATTGGTACTGGACCTGTCCATTGGGACAGTTTTAACCAAGTGGTTGATGGGTAGAAGCTTCTCCATGAAATAAGATAAATTACAGGCTCAATGTTCTAAAAAGACTCAGAAGTACTATCAGCTTAAGCACAGTGCATAGCAATTACAATTCTAAGGAGGATGCTTAAGCAGCAAGTCACAGGTGACACTTTCTCACTGTCCAGAGTTCTGTTGGGGCTGTCTGGGGCTGGCAGAGTTGACATAGAGTGAGAGAGTTTTGTAAGAGGGTGAGGCAGGTCCTGAGAAGCCACCATTGAGAAGTGTCAACTGAACTGGCTCTCCTTGTCGACTCCTGGGACAAGCTTGTATTTTATCCCAGGAATCCAGAACCAGTAAATGTAGGTTTCTTTCTTTTTCTGAGCAAAATTAGAGAACAATGGCAGTTTTTATAGGCTTTGAGCTTAGACACAGTTGAATTTATTTTCTCTTGTACTATCCCACCTCCAAAACACTTTCAGAAAGAGGTGATAGTGGCAGATACCATTTGTCACCAAGCCCCCTCTTGGAGTTGGGGGATGTCAGGCCATAGTCTGGGCTAGGGGGCCCAGGATGGAGCTGCAGGGGTGTCTGTTATGGAGGGCGTCTGAGAGGGTGGGCGGTAGAAGGTAAAATCCATGCCAACGCTTTCTGGAAGTACTGGCACAGGAGCCAGATATTTTCTGAAGGAAAAAAAAAGTACAAGGTGGTTTCATTGACTGAATCCTTACCAGTACACCCCCTATCCTGGCCCCTGCAGAAAAAGCCTGATGAACTCAGAATTGATTCCATGGTCTCCAAGCGGGAGGGAGTGGGTTGTCTTTTTCTATTCACTGGGTTACTTCCTCACCTATGGAATCAGTCAGCTGGAGGCTCAGGGGAGACCTCAGGAGGCTCAACCCCCAACTGGATGCCTTATCATGTGACACTGAAGCCAAGCTGAAAAATTACTGTGATTTATTGCAGTGGAGGATCTCTTCAAGGAAGCAGATATCGAACCGAATGGCAAAGTGAAATATGACGAGTTCATCCAGAAGATCACCATTCCTGTGCGGGACTACTGAACGAGAAGGCAAGAGAGCCTCCCCTGGGCCTCAACACTCAGACTGATGGATTTTTGAAAAGAAAAGTGTTCCTTTCACTTGCAGGAGATGGCAAACACAGCAAGATGACAGACCTAACCACAGTAAGAGGACAACAAGGAAACAAAATGATTCTAGCTACGGGATTAGCATGTCTTTAATAAAATTTTTTACTGTTTTAACAACTACCATTAGTCTAGCCCTTTTCAGCCTGTGGTTTAGAGATGGGCCAGAGGTCTAGTCCTGATACTGCCATTTCCCAGACAGGTGATTTTGGGCAAATCATTTCACCCCTCAAAGCCTTAGGATCCTCACTAAAGTGGATTCTTGCTTCTTACCTCACGGAGCCTGTTGAGAATGGGCTTTGCCTTTGCAAACTGTAGAACACTGTGTAATCCTGGGTTGCCATGATTGTGCTTCTCCTAAAAAGGGCAATTTGCAGGAAGACTAATATTCTGTATTTGGGTGCTGGAACCATCTTCCACGTTCCCAAGATAAAGCTAGCTGAGAAACAGCAACAAGCAGAGAGCTCAGACAAACTATGGCAACATTTTTTGCAGCACCATGGGGTCATGTATAAATTCTCATTCCCAGTGCATACTAATGTAGTCCTGGATATTCATTCATAAGCAGAATATACAATAGGTTAGAACAGGCAGCATCAGCTAAATGTTGGGAAGAAGGATCTGACTACACCCCAGACCAAAGGAAACCAGGTGTGATGAGCTGCATTCACTGCGGCCTTGCAGAGGCTTGAGAAGACTCATTATGATGCTTCTGTCAGAGTTCTGAGCTCTTCCCTGGCCCATAATCAGAGAGGGTCATGGGACTAGGATGGGTTTGCTTAAGTGGGTCAAACTGATGATGGCTTCAAGCTGTTTCCTCAGGACTAGTGTAAAGTAGTGAGGTGATGGAACAGACCACAGCCGTGACACAACAAGAGCCCTGCAAAACTGCTCTGGGGTACTGGTCCTGCCGGGAGCTTTTCTAGCGTTAAGTGGCTTTTTAAGTTAGTTACGTGGCCGGGAGGTGCCAGCTGGTACTGCCTGTGTACTCATCAAAGTTCTGGATCCATTGCTAGAGTCAGCACAGCCCTAAAAAGGGCTGGAGTCACACATCAGCATGTTGAGGGGGGAGCCGGGCAGAACTCAAAGCACGGAGATTTTCATCCTTATATGTATCAAAATTGGGCTCTCTGGGCTGTGGCTTTTTCTAATGGTGCCTTAGTAGCGAAAGCAAAAGAAAACCAAATTAAGAGGGAGGTGTGTCTGTGGGGAGGTTTACACAGGACACAAGTTTGAGGGCGACGCACAAAGGAAACTTCAGGGGACAAAGCAGTCACAGTCAGTGTAACTATCTCAGTAAGGATGCGTGGCTTCAGACCAAATGGAGGTCCTGAGAAAGGAGAGTCACTTTTGTTTCCCCAACAGTGTAACTGCCCATTAAATGATCAGGAATTCCTAGGAGCTGGAGAGAAGGGTTATATGGGGGCAGGCAGAGGTGAACTTGTGATTGTCTAGCTGGGGATCTTAGGCTCATACGATACAAGGGCAGATCCAGGTTTTGTGGGATCTGAGGGTTATACGATTCGGCAGCCTTCCAGAATAATACAAGAGAAATACAGAATTACTTTGGGCTGCTTCCAGGACCCTGGAAGAGGTCAGAGCAAGTGAGGGGCTCTCATGCTTAAACTTCATTACCTTCATGGTAAATTCATCTGAGGCTGGTTAGATGCTGGCACACCATGGAGAACTGCTATATTTCACTTTCAGGCAAGGCTCAAGGGTCAAGCTCCACACCGACTGTTAACCCCTCATGGGCATGAGGAAGTTAGTCCTGCATAGCCAACCTGGAATATCAAGGATTAGACAGTAGATACCTGGGATTTAGATGGACAGGAAAAGGAAGTTCTGGGCTATAACAGTAAATGAGGGTCCAGTCCCTCAAAGCTTGGCTTTTATACGCTACTGGTGATACTCATATGGCTTCCAGGCAAGTTTTATGAATCTCATTTATCTGACAGGAATCTGAAGTATAACTTGCCAAAGACACCTGAGTGGTGTGTAGTGGCCATTTGAACCTGGGGCTCATGTCCACTGACTCCGTGTTTTAAGGGTGTTCAGTGCGTAGGATCCCAAGATCCTGGGATGTGTTCTAATTTAAGAATACACCCCAGATAAGGCACTGACAAAGATCCCAGGCCTGGGTTTCATGCTCAGTCCCTGAAACTGGTTTACCCAGTGCCTAGTATGGTTGCAAAAAAGGCCACAGTGTTCTTAACAGTCAAATTGCAAATTAATTAAACAGATTTAAAACTAAACCAATGCTGTGGTTCGTTACAAAGCTAGCCATATTTCAGTAAGAAAGGGGAATGACAGCTGTAGATTCATTACTTACCTCAAAGCATGTTGCAAGAGAATAAGTTACTTGTCATGCTTTGAAATCTCTGCATCAAAGGGGCTCTGGAAGCACAGAGCATAGTCACTTTTTCTCCTAGGGACTGTCCCCTTGTATACCCAGCAGTGTACTTTACAGAAGACAAATTAACTGAAGGTTTTTCTTTTATTACATCTAAAGAGCTCTACATAAACAGGTAACATTCAATAGGTAAACAATTTTTTTTTTCCAATGCATGTAATAAATATTTTCACTTGGTACTTTTATACAAACTGACATTGGTCTACTATACATTTTTAAAAGCCATTTTACTGGTTTGGCATGCGGTATGGAAATTCTAAGAGAGAAAGTTTTAAGGCAATGAATCACAGATTTAAGTTCATGGAATTTATGGTAACTTTTATATCTGTTTATATACATTTTTCCCCTTTGTTAATTAAACAATTAACAGCAGCACACTCTGGAACCACCAGCTAGTCTCCCTCCCTCTTTCTGAAATCTAAGCTTTGTGTTTTCTTTTAATTAAAAAAACAGAATTCAACATGTATTGAAAAAACAAAATTCTTACTAAAATCTTACTAAAATAATTTCAAATGTGCTTTAAAGTCCTAAAGATCTTGAAGTGTTTTATGTGTTTAAAATTGTTTAAAAACAATGTTCTTTCTATAATTAGTAATTTAAAATTGGGATATATTTCCATTCAGTTTCAAACATTTGACTCAAAGAAATATCTGCCAAGAAATCACATTTCTAAGAAGCTTAAGTATATCTTTTCTAAGTCAGTAATAAAGAATTGTGATAATGTCTAAATTAACAGGAGTAGAAAAATTTTAATGCTCAAAATAAATTAGTCAACCAAGCGTGGCATGGTTAAGGTCCAGATAGTTTTTAAAAACGTGTTCAATAATGCCCACAAAGTAATTAAAAGCCACTTCAACCCTGCTAGTCAAACAGCTATTATACTACAGGTGCGTGTGCGTATACACACACACCCCCACAGTTCTGTACAGAAACACAAACATATGCACACCTATTATGAATGACCAAGGCAAGGGGGATGGTGGTAACTTGACTAAAGATTCTGAGAATCGTCATTTGTCCACAGACAGCACGTCAGTGTTAGCGCTGTGCTGGGGCAGGGGGTCGGGGTGGGGGGTAGTGATAGTTGGCTAGGGAAAAAAGAAACAACTGTGCTAAAAAAAAACTTAGAAGATAAAGATGCAGTGCATTACTCCACTAGTAATTACTACGGATCATAAAAGTCTGATTGATTCACATCGGCCATGAACCAACAGAGTAATAGCTCCTACTACTGCAACACTTTAGAAAGTTAACAACTGAAGGGAACAAACTCCTTACAGTGGAATGAACTAAAATAAAAAGACAACTGAATGGTTAGTTGCTCCTGTGGAGACATGACCAAAGCTACTAGACAGACATTTATTTCTCCCTGTTACCTGTTCTTCCCTTAGGTTGGTATAATGCAAGACACTGAGGGAAAATAACTCTCTCCAAAACTGGGCTGAAGAAAGTAGAGGGACGGGTTTTCAACTGGATCATTCAAAGAGTTCGTAATTCAGCATCATACACAAAGTTATTGATCAGAATTCTGAGACCACTAACAACGACAAAAAAAGAAAAAAACAAAACTATTCATTTTATCTTAGGTAGCTGAATTAATAGAAACATTTCCTATTACAATGTGAAATAAGAAGCAACTCCCTACAATTTAAGTAATTTCTATCCCAATCTGAATTAGACACAAATTATAATACTATTAGATATTAGCCTAAGTTAACATGGCAATGAGAGTTCTAAAGTGTTTACTCACCATAACACCAGATTCATTTAAAAACTATTTCCTGTTTTAACTGACAATGAAATTTTTTTTTATTGCAAGTTGTTTAGTGACTATAACTCAGCCATGTATGTGTGGAATACACATGCGTAGGGAAGACTATATAACTCACTTGTTACTCACACACACTTGTCTATAAATACATATATACACACACACATATACATATCAATACCAACTTGTTTTTCAAAATTCAAGTCAACAATTTGGTGGCAGAGATGCTGTAAAAGCAGGTATTTTTAGATGCCACACAGTCATGTCAGCCATTAACTTTATCATACAATTGGAGACACAGCCATCTTGAATTCTAACTGGATTAAAGGAGGTCAATTTGTTACCACTGCAAGGTTTAAAATATGACAATTTTATACACAAAGGTGGTCCTTCATCAACTCTGAGAACAACTCTGAGAACATCAACAGTTGTGATATAAAAATCCAGTTTGGAAAACTGGTAATCATTATGCCCCTTCTTTATCTTTTCTGTTAAATCTGCTAAACCTTTCAATTAGATAAAAAATATTTTCGACACCTTCAGATATTACCTGAAGAACGTTAATACCTTCTCTGACGAGGATTTTGGAACACAAGTAGAATCACTTTTTCCTTCCCTCCAACCCTCACTCATTTCCTGAAAAACAGATTTCAATATATTTACATGTTCCATTATTATAAGGATAGATCAGACTGATCCATGAATTCTTAAAAAAATCTGACTTTCCTATGTCATGCTTGTATTTAAAAAGTGAAGAAAAAAAATAAACAAGATTACTAGGCTAAAAATAAGTACAGTCAGAACCAGAGAGTGAAAATGAATAAGGATTAAGCCCATTTTGAATTTCAATTATTTATCAGATGATATATTTCTACAGACGAACATGTATGGTGCACTCTATTTTCTGAAGAGAATTTACTTGTAAGGATAATTGACTGTCTGTCTGTCTTTTTTGAGGTGATGTAGCCTTACCTCTGTCAGCTGCACATGATACCCAACAGGGCTTTCTATGCTATTTTTACTTCCTACTTTGGTATGACGATCTTACAGGAAAATTTGTTACCCTGTGGCCAAAATAGCAGGTGTTCACAGACTTGGTTTAAATACATAATACTGGCAATCCAAATTTAGCATAAAGAACTAGACTAAGCCTACTCCTTACCCAGACAGCCTTACTCCAATCTCTGAAACATATTCTCAGGGGGCATCTAGCAATTAAGAGAGAATATGTGATGGAGAACATGCAATTGGGACAGTTGATAAAGATGCTCATATGTGAATTCAAGACCTTCAAAGCACTTTGAAAGAAGCAGGCAACTGGTTTATCAACTGAATGCAAACTCGGGAGAAGGAACAGTAATGACAGAAAAATACACACAGACACACACACTGAACACACACCTACAAGCTATGTCCTGAAAATACACAGGGAATGCAGAGGGACAGATGAGATTTATAACTTAAGGCTGAATAAAATATGCACACACACAAACAGAATCCAAGTCTGTCATTTTTAGAAAATGGAAATTAAAACTATCCCCCCGCCCCGGCCCCCTCCCCACAACAAAGAAAAGCCCACAATTTAAAACTTCATACATGCAATTCCTTTTCTGTTATTGCAAATAAAATAATGCCATTGAAGTAAAATAAAACCAAAACCATAGGACAAACGATGAAAAAAAATTTTCAGAATCCAGAAAAAATGAACCGAAGGTGGTTTGTGGGTACTTGTTTTTTTTTTTTCTTTTTTTTCTTTTCTTTCCTTTTTTTTGTTTTTTTACAAGTGTTTTTTTCAGACAGGCAGTCTTAGATTTATATACAAAAGTAAAACTGAAAATATAGTTTTGTTCTCTGTACATTTCTTTTTTAATTTTTTCCCTAAAAAAAGGAAAAAAAACACGCTTGTGTACTTTTCTAAACAGAATAGGTAAAACATAGCACAAAGTTCTCTTCTTTCTGCCAAGTTCCTTTAATCTGGGGTGGGGGTGGGAGCAGCAGGGGCGTGGGGATCAGTCCAATGAAATAATGTCTGGTATGATGCCAAAGATGGACGCTGTGTCCGTGCTGCTCCTACTTGCGACGGGGTGGCCGTGGCTCTCCCTCAGGCTGTTGGAGGACACGAGGCTGCTATTACTGCCACTACTGCTTCCGTTGGTGGTTGGCAGAGAAGAGCTGCCTCCTGCACTTAGCTGATCGAGAAACATCTGTGAGGAGGTATATGGAAAAAACCGAGACGAGTGCAAGAGGTCTTGATCATCTGAAACTGCTGCTGCTGCAGCGGCAAGGAGGGAGGTGTTATAATGCTAGGGAGGAGAAAAAAAGACAGAAAATAAAGTTAATTACAGTCATAAATTAATAAACTCTCTTCTCAGCACAACAAAGTCCTAAATTTAACATATTCTAAGTACCTGGTGTTTCTGAAATATTCAGTAAAACATTTTGCAAAATCAAATGGTGTTATATAATGATCACATCATTGACCATTTTATTTTAATTTTTATTAGCACAACAATGAGACATTTTTGTATCTGAAACTGGGGGTAGGGATCAAAATATTGTTTTTTGTTTTAATCTGTACTGCAAGCAACTCTCATAACGCTATTTCTGAAGAGGCATATGCAGGAAAGAGGAGAGGCTATTTCCCTTTCTGGAGATACCTGGCCAAGAAATTTGTCAGTCAATATGACCCACTGCCCTGTTTCTTTATAAAACAGTACTGGGAACCAGACACTGTACTTAATATATTCAGGCACAGTTGAAACAAAGGGACTTTTATTTAAAATTTTAAAACCTTAAAAATAACAAGTATAATAACTCTGAATTTTCTAAAGGAATTTATGTTCTTTCTCTTGACTACATATTATACTTTTAAGTATTTTAATGTAGAATTAAAAGAACAGTATTTGTTTCATATAACATACCTGATTGTCTCCTGATAAGAAAGGAAAGAAATCTAATCCTGCAGAAGAAAAAATCATTTTAGTTGGGAGGAAAAAAAAGCCTCCCACATACACCAACACTACACAAATAAAGACAGTATCTTAAAAGCTAATTCTAAATTCATTTAGCATTTTATTTAAACATGAAGAGTTGAGCTGAATAGTTTAGATCCCTCCCATCTCTAGATTACAAAGCCTGGAGTCCAAGTTTCAGCAATGGTGTGCACTCCCAGTGACGCCATCTGTGGGACTTGGGCCACTGCTACTCCATTCAAATCCAAACACCAATCCCTTAAACTGACTGAGTACTTTTCACCAAACGCTCTCAATGACTCCCGTAAAGTTACCTTTCAATCTAACCTACTCCATTCAAGCACCTCATGAGGTATGTAATTATATTTGGTCTCATTTTGCAGATGAGAAAGTTTGAAGTTGAAAGACGTTAAGCAAGTTGTAAGACAGATTTTCTTCCTCAAATTCCTTCACTTCCCACTGTCTGTACTGGATTCTAACTCAGAGACTCAAGTGACACGAGGCGGGGGAAGAGAGCTGAGGGAGTGTCTCTGCTGGCATGAAGGACCAGCTCTCATCCCTGGCTGCAGGCGAGTCACTGTAGGCTGGCCCCTTCCAATTCACATTCTTATCCACAAGGCCCAGTGTGTAATGTGATGAAGAGCAAGTAAACCAACATGAATAAAATCCCTCATTATGATATCTAAACTTGAAGAAAAGTATCACACACAGATGTAGATAAAAATATGACAACACAAATACTTTGGGGATACCTCCAAAGTATGGCAGGTATCCCACTCCATTATTCTTGCCTGGAAAACCCCATGGACAGAGGAGCCTGGCAGGCTATAGTACATGGGGTCACAGGAGTCGGACTTGACATAGTGACTAAACCACCACCGCTACCACTATCTACACTAGAACAGATTATACCATAAGGATCTGAAAATGTATAGAACTTTGGTTCTTGATAGTGAGCTTGGCAACAGGCAGTAAGAAACAGGGTTACACTGACTAATAGAGTAGCTACTAACCACCTGATGTGGCTATTTAAATTTACTAAGATTAAATAAAATGAAAAGCTCAGTTCTTTAGTCACACTAGCCACATTTAAATGCTCAGTAACCACATGTAGCTAGCAGCTACTGTACTGGCCAAATTACATTTCCCTAGTTGCAGAAAGTTCTATTGGACAGAGCTGAAACAGGGTTTTCACAACATCCACTAAGAATCCACTCAAATACCTCAGCTCCCAAGAATCCTTGCCAGTGACCCTGAATTTTACTGTAGACAAGGGATGGAGAGAAACTTCCACTTTGTGCTTTTGTATTATATTTTCTACAGTGTATATATATTTTCTATATATGGCTTTTTGTAATTTAAAAACTGTTCTTAGATTATATGGCTAACATACAAATTATTAAATTACAAAGATACATGAAAACAACAATTCTTTTTGATAATATAAACTACTATTATGAACTCAAAATACATTGTAGAAATGATTATAATGACATTTCAAATTACTTTCAAAAAGAAGAAACTGGGTTCACCAGAACAAAAATTAAAACTTTCCAATGTTTCAATTCTGCATTGTCTAAAAGATAATACAGTATAGCTACCCACAATGCCTGCTGCATTATAACCAGATTCAGGGAACAAAAAATAATTTTCATAAATATAAAAATTCAAAGCAACATAAGCAACATAGTGGAAATCATTCAAAACCCACTTGCAGACTACTTTGACATACAAAAAACCTAAAGATCATTCCTGTATTTTTACCACTGGTAGTAAAACACTGGCTATTGATGAAGGTACTAACAGGAAACTGAGTCTGTGTTTATTTATGACCGGAGTATATATTTCCCCCACTTTCCTAGATTCCAACCTCCTCTATCCCTGATCTTTCTATCTTTCTTAAACTTGCCCAGAAGAAGACTATATAGATCAAAGGCATTTACATAATGCTATATGACAACACAGAAGCATGGGTAACTCACCTTGTAAGTCATAAGGCATGGGTGTCATATGGAAAGGATGTCTGTAGTCTTGGATGAGGGATGTGTTAATATAGCTTGTGTCTACAGCAGGGAGGCTTGGGGTGCGGGACACTGGAGATGCTTGATGTGGAAGACTCAGTATGCTAGAAGAAAAAAAAGTTTGCAAAATTTTCATGAGTCAGTTGAACTCAAGTTTAATAAAAGGGCAGAAACTCACAATGAGTCCTAGTTTTTGTGCTGAAAATAAAAAAAAAGCAAAGCAATATATAGACTACCATGATTATTAGGAAAAATTTGTACACTTAATAGCATCTTTCAGAGGCTATAAGGAAAAGAGATGGACGCAATGGTATCTGACATTTATAAATCACATGCTGTCTTTGGAACATCATCTACACTCTTTTAGAATGGCAGGCCAAAGTCATAGTTGAGCCACTTCAATGAAATGTAAGTGAAAAGTACAGCAGACAAAATTCTGAAACTTTAAAAAATAAGCACTAGGGTGTTGGCAAGTAAAAAGATAGGTAAATCCTTGCAAAGAAAACACATCTAACAAAACTAAGGGAATGAAGCAATCTGAGCAGTGAAGCGTTAAAAGCTGGCCCTCAGACTTCTAAGATTTATGAGAATAAAAACTAGGTACTGTTTATCTTGGAATACCTAATGCCCAGCACAGTCAGGAGGAACTGACTGTTTGCATAAAAGGTCTGCTGAATGAACGAAGGCAGCAAGACAAGGAGTAGAGATCCTCCATAATGAACAGGTGATGGAGCGTTTTTAAAGGGAGGACAGTATAAATGGAAAAAGAAAAAAGAACAAAGAGAGGGATGCTGGGAGAATAGAGGGAAATGTTTAAGTAGCTGAGTAGCTAAATACTTTTTTCTTCACCAAAAATTAATGAAAAGCAAAAAGGAGGAAGTAATAAAGGAAAAAGAAAAGGCAGAATTAAAATGATTTTGAAAAGAAAAAGAATTCTCATAGTCCTGAGTGAAATCATAAGGGCCATATGCTATCCCAAACATATAAGAGGCCAACAGATATGTTATAGAAAATAGAGAGACAGACAGAGGCTGTCTTTTGCATTTAAAAGTTCGCGTAAAGTGTTGGGGGTATGGAGATGCAATTTCAATGGTAGAGAATATCTCTAAACACGCCAAGCAAGGCTGGATTTCCAGGAACAGTGTTCTAGTTATGATGTGCTACCTTGTTTTTATGAATGGGATATGAAGTATAAAATATACTCTCATCCACCTCATAAAATTGTTTTGTCTAATGGAAACTTAATTAAACTTCTTACATCTACAGAAAGTACCATTTTCCATTAGCTATTTCCTCTGACAATACTCAAGGGATTATAAAGGATTACAAGAGACAAAAGCAGTTGAAACACTAGTCTTTGAAAAACATCTTGGTATACCAAAGAGCAAAGAAAATTTCTGGAGGAATACTAAACACTCAGCGGCTGAAGACAGCAAAATATTTTACATTTACTAATGTTTGCCTCTTTCTACTTCCTGGTTGGCTCTTTCTCTTCCAATTTTGTGATAATATTCTAAAATGATTTCCACCTTCACACTGCATAATAACAAATCCAATATGCTGGGTTTAGGTTTCTATTTATAGGCTAGTCATTACTGAAAAATGATCACTGGTATTGAATATGGTGTTATCCTTCTAAAAAAAAATCATAAACTTTCAGGTTGCTTGTTTTTAAATCTGAAAATAGAGAAAGGTTTGGCATTTGCAAATACTCTATCTGGGTTCAATTAGTCACTGGGAAGCTCATGGAGTAGTTAATGCATCTAATGTAATTTCCCAAACACAATAAATAAGCTATTTTTGGAGAAATAGCACAGCAAATATTCAAAGAAGAAATATTAGATTTCTAAATACTCAAAATATTTCCTTTAAGGAAAAATGTTTTTTTTTTTTTTTTAATATTATTTTATTAGTTGGAGGCCAATCACTTCACAACATTTCAGTGGGTTTTGTCATACATTGACATGAATCAGCCATATAGTTACACGTATTCCCCATCCCGATCCCCCCTCCCACCTCCCCCTCCACCCGACTCCTCAGGGTCCTCCCAGTGCACCAGGCCCGAGCACTTGACTCATGCATCCCACCTGGGCTGGTGGTCTGTTTCACCATAGATAATATACATGCTGTTCTTTCAAAACATCCCACCCTCACATTCTCCCCCAGAGTTCAAAAGTCTGTTCTGTACTTCTGTGTCTCTTTTTCTGTTTTGCATATAGGGTTATCGCTATGTAATTTCCCAAACACAATAAATAAGCTATTTTTGGAGAAATAGCACAGCAAATATTCAAAGAAGAAATATTAGATTTCTAAATACTCAAAATATTTCCTTTAAGGAAAAATGTTTACATATATATGACTACTATCAATATCCTAAAGAGTAGGACTTATGTATATATAACAATGCACTTAATCCATGAAATATTTATACATCCAGATTTATGAAATAAATTTTAATAGTGCTATAATGGCATTCAAAGTAATAAAATAATAACGTGGTTTTGGTCATAATGGCGGGCTATGGTCCATGCGGTTGCAGAGAGTCGGATACGGCTGAGCAACTAAGCACATGTTAAATATAATATAGTCACACCATTAAAAAATATGTATTTAAATATAAACTAGCCCACCAGGCTCCTCTGTCCATGGAATTCTCCAGGCAAGAATACTGGAGTAGGTTGCCATTCCCTTCTCCAGGGGATCTTTCCGATCAAGGGATTGAACCCTGGTCTCCTGCACTGTAGGCATCTGAGCTACCAGGGAAGCCCCATAAATATATATATTAAATATAAAATCTAAAATAAAATCTCAGAATCAAAATTCAATAAGATATTTGTTCTAACTATGCTGCTTTCGGTAATCTGACTCCCCGCGACACCCCCAGATTTAAAAAAGAAGCTGGCATAATAACAAGGTCAGGCTTGTTGGGTAACAGCTGTCAAGGTAGGCTACATCAGAGGTGAATGTTTATAAAGTAGAATATAAAGTAGAATTAGTGTTTAAATACCCATTTCATTTAGAATAATGACACTGCTTTTAATATCTTTATTCCCATCTGTGTGATGAAATAAGCTGCTCTAGAGTGAAACATCAATCTGTGTAACATGTTTGGTTGTATTATAAAGATTCCTGAAATAGCCAAAGTCCTTTAACAAGAGAGGAGCTACATTTATAACAATTGTGCTCTTTTAATGTTGAAACTTCAACTTTCATGTAACTACAAATATACTCAAATAGAAGATCTTTTTATTTCATCAAACAATATCAAGCCTGAAAATAATTTGACTGCAAGCATCAAAGTACCTGTTCTTGGTCTGGTGTTAACCTTCCCTCCTAAAACCTTGAAATCTGTATCAATGCTTTCTGCAGACTTTCCTCCTCTCACTTAAAATTCTTCCTTCAGGCACTAGTTTGTTAGAATATTTTCTAAATAGCTTCTATTCAATTACATCAGGCCACACAACTCTCCTGATATATACCTAAAAGGTGTCACATCTATTTCTAGATTTACCTTTTGTGCGCTACAACTGTGCCTCAGAAAAACAGGACATCCTTTGCTGAGAATCTCCGAAGTGTCTCAAGAGACTAACAGTCTGTTTGAGAGTATGACTATAGAGTCCGCTACTTATTTTACCATCCTCTTCAAAACGTTAAACTCTTTAAGGCTGGGGCTGTACTAACTCACGGTATTACCACCTTTAGCACAGGGTGTTTTACATAAAGCAGGTAACAATGTTTCATGAAGTGAACTGAGGCCTAACCAAGGTACATTATTACTGACATGAGACTAATGGGAAGTGTGGGAAATGAGCCTGCAAAACAGAAAGTACTGTGTATTGCAACTTAATCTTGGACTACTTTCATTGCCAGTCTTGCACATTCTGAGGCAGGTTTAAAACATTTACCTGGTACTTCTCTGCTTTCCACTTAACATATTCAACTTAGGGTTAATTTCGCAGCTTACACTTTCTAGTTTGAGTAAATATTTAAAATCCTATGACCAGCATTAGGATCACCTGAGAGCTCATTAGGGCTCAGACGGTAAAAAAATCTGCCTGCAATGCAGGAGACCCGAGCTCAATCCCAAATGTTTTCTGTTCCTATTCCTGAATCAGACATGGGGGGACAGGAGACACAAATGTGTTTTAATAAGCCTTTCAGGTGATTCTGATGTATACTCAAGTTTGAGAACCACTGTACTAGAACCATCTTTGGGTATGATGAATATCATATCCAAGTGACCCCTTTAATGCATTATTCCAGCCCCTTAAGAAATACACTGAGAACAATCCAACCCATTCTCTGTACTGTTTTATAATTGTGCATAACCATTTTATTTGAGAGATCTTTTAATCCTGTTTTCAAAATTAACTTTCACAATGACTTTTTGTAAAAAAAAGACCTCAGCACTTACCCTTTATTATTTAGTGGCGATGTGGGAGATAGGGAAGGACAGGTTCTCTTGGCAGATGGCTCTTCCTCTTCTTCATCTGATGAACTGTCTATGGTTAGATCAATTACCTCTACTTTCTTACTTTTATTTGAGGACTGGTGATGAGAAGCCACTTGGTGCTCTAATGTGGAGCTTAAGCATCCTGGGAGGGAATAATCGAAACACAAGGCAAAAAAAGGCCTGTGATATCTCTTTTTCTTTCCTCAGCCTATGGATTAGTCTATCAGTTATAGTTTAGACTTTATCAGTTATAGTTATATTGCTGGGGCCTAAGAAGAAAAAAGCAATAGTGGCTCTGTTCCTCTAAGCACGAGACTACTTGTATAGATTGTCAAGGATTTTTTTTTTAAACAATTCTGAGTTAGGACAATCAAAATGTTATGTCCACCTCACAATAAAAACAGTCTGAGAGCAAATTCACATACTACACATTTCCCTGTACATTACCTGATACACTGAGAAATGTTATGGTAACACTTTAGCCTCCTTACAGCAAAACATAGTGAGTAGCCAGAGAAAAAATGCAAATGAAAAAAGAATGTTCACTAACCTAATATTAAGTCTGTTAAAAATTTAAAAGGATACCATTTCAAAAGCATGACTTTACAAAAAAAAAAAGCTTATTAAATTGTTACTCTGAAACCTTATACACAAAAATTTAAAAGCTTGCAAAAGGTGAATTTAAAAAGAGCTTCACTACTTCTGAACATTTAATCAATAATTTAATAAGAGTTATTGTGCTATCCATATATTACTGAATATTCTTAAAAAAATTTGAGTTTTAATATTGAAAACCATGCTTTAAAACAGCAAGGAGCCTGCACCACCCCTTTGGAAGCCAACACTCACCGTCAACTCCATTGTAAGAGGCAGAGACTTCCTGTACTTCCTTCTTTGACCTCATAGGTGCCCAAGAGCCGTCCTCCTTAAACTGTATTTCATCACAATCTGTACAGTACTTTAGGATTTCCATAAACAAGCTATAAAAAGCAATTTGTCCTTTGAATATCACATTCTAAATTAAGACCTATTAGAATTATTACTGTTCAAAAAACATTCAGACCTATTTTTTGTGCAAGTATAAATGAGAAAGTACAGGGTATTATTTGTTTTTAAAATCTAGGGTTAAATAGGAAAATAGTTACTTATATTATGGTAGGTTTATGCAAGAAAATATTACATAACTGAAAAATGCGGTTTCCAGAGATTTAAAAAAAAAATAACATGGGGGGGAGTGTATGTTCACAGCAAGTGGGAAGAGGACAAAGAAAGAAAACTCTGTATTCAAAAACAAAATTGTGAGTGGGTGGTATATAAATAGTGGTTATCTCTGAGAGGTAACATGGAAGATATTTATTCTTTTTCTTTAAACTTTTCAACATAATCCAAATTGCCTACCATAAGCACATCTTAGTCAATAACTGAAGAAATACATGCAAAAATATGTACTGAAAGATAGAACTCCGTGATAAATACCATGCAGATACTAAAAAATAAGATTTGCAAAAATGTGCAACATGAATGATCAAATTCTTAGGTTATAATGTTAAACAAAACCAAATGATAAAAAATATTGATACTATACAATCACAATTATGGGAAAATAAAAATCAGAAAATAATACATCTTTTTATTTGCCTGTGTTTTCCAATTTTTCTTTAGGAGTGTGTGTGTATGTGTGGATTTTATAATAAGAAAGAAAAATCCTAATTGATGGGGGTATCCAAAGTTATGTAATATACAGAGTTGGTAAAATATTATTCAATTTATTAGTGATCACTGACGTCTCTGAAAAATTAAACATAAAGCATTTAAGTTACACATTTACTTTCCCCCATATGATTGGTCTGGCATCTTTCAAGCTCCGGGTTACACCTATATTGATAAATGTATTCCATTCCTTATGTTACACCTTCTGGCTCCTTTGTTTCCTCAAATATTATAGATAAGATACAGTAAGCATTTTGCTAGAGAGCACAGGAAATATCAAGAATATATTTTCTTCTTTTCACAATTTTTTTTTTTATTCAGAGGGAAAAAGGAAAAAAAAAAGGAGGCTAGAGAATAGGAGAAAATTTTAAAAGACATTTGAAGATGTGTGGAAGGACAGATAAAACACTAGAATGTAAAAAAAAAAAGTAACGTTGTGATGCTATAGATGGAGAAGAAAGACAAAGACAAGTATTTTAGTGGAAAAAGAAACAGAGAGCACTATTCAGGGTATTGATCACTTTTGGGAGCCCACACAGCAGGGTGTAGGCCCATATAGTAAATGAAGCACCAGAAAATCTCCAAAAACAGACCAACTTTTGGTCAGCTTAGGTGAACCAGAGTTTCACAATTCTTTCATTCTTCCTCTAAAATGGTCTGCATGTCTAGGGACAGATGGATTCATGCTAGGAAAAGGTGTAAGCTACACCCTGCTCAGAACCACTGGTCCTTTAAAATGGTAAATGGCAGGAGGTACTGACAATGAGGCATGTATCTTTACAACAAGAAGACATAGTTAAAAAGGCAAAATGTTCACAATATTAATTACTTAGAAAAATATTGATTTCTACAGTCATGAATATCCTAAAAATATATAACTCAGAAACCACTATCTATAGAATTTGAATCCCAAACCTGATGGGTAACAAAACTGTAATAGATGATTACCATGAAGTACAAGGAAAAACTTTAAATTGACATACCCATCAATAATAAGGTGTTCATATGGGGCCTTCTTATCACAGACAGGACAAACCCAAGTTGGTTTTTTCTCATTCATCTGAATATAAAGAGTTGCATCAAAACACTGCAGATGAGAACATGTAAGGGCCCGACATGGAATTGTCAGCCGCATTTTACCAAGCTTTAAAAGAGGGAGACAAAAGTTAAGTATTAGACAACCGTTGTTAAAAGTTTTTCCTGAAACAAACACAATGTGCATGTATTCTGATTTAAAGCATATTGTGTCTACTTTCAACACACTTCCTGTGAAACATCGACATGTTAAAAATTACTATTATTTTTTTAGATATTAAAATACAGAGATTATGGGAAATCTACAGCATGGGTTATTTACCCTCAATTCACAGCTTACAGATCCACTTTTAGGGGGAAGGACCATGAATCCCTTGAAATTACACACAAAATCTTATAAGTGTGTGCATTTTTCCAGAGATTGCTTTCACCAAATTCTTAGGGTAGTCCCAAATCCAAAAAAGAACCACTTTACTAGGTACTGGGAAAGGAAAAATGAATGTCTTACTAAATGCTCAAGATACAATCAACCTGATCTCTGAATGAGAGTAATTCACAGGTCAAAACAGAATAAACACTCCCACGTCTGGCATAATTGCCAAATGGCAGCTCTGAGAAGAAAGCCAGTTGTTCACACTCTCTTCCCTCACTGGGTACCATCACAGGCAATTCAGCAAACACCTCTGGACCTCTAGCATCTCTGGAGTGTTATGAGACTTGCTCCTCTTGCCCTGCAAACAGTGCTTCTGCTGATACAGGTCGAGTCTGTCCTATGAACAATGAGATCTGCTTCATTTGGTCTCTGAACTGCTAGCTTTGGCTCAAAGTAGAAAAGTTGTCCCAAGACCTACCCAGGGAGCTACCATATCACCACCTCCTTGCATGGAGGACACTTGATACAAGTTCAGCCGGATAACCACTGCGGGGTCCCCAAAGGTCATAGTGCCCATATAGTATAGAAGTCACCTACTTTCAATAACCATATTTTTTTTTCACTAAATATCAGGAAAAGATTTTCACACATATTTGTGAGCTTGAAAAATATAAAGGTTTGAAAAGTATAAAAGTTAAATTAAAAAAAAAAAGATTCTTGGCTTTGAATTTCAGGAAAATGTGCAATTTCCTAGTCTACCAAGGAAACTGTCATTTGGGGTCCTAAATTATTGCTCTGGCACCAGTGACTTACTGTGCCTCTAGGAAAGGCGCTTAACCTTCCTGGGCCTCTCTTTCTATTTCTGGTGGAACATGGTTTCCCCCTTACGTCAACAGGATGTAGTGATGAAGATTAAACAAGGACCCAGAATGTGCCATCGTCTTAAGAAAGGAGAAATGCCAGTGTATAGTATCAGAAGTATGAACAGGAAGGATACAGAGAAAACTGACAGCTTTCTCCTCTGTGCTCCCAACTCCACCCTGCATATGATCACACTATTTATTTATGTGTTTCTCCTCCTCCAAGAAACACATCTGGCTCATCTCCTTATCTTCAGCACTAGGAAATGTACCTGCTACATAGACAGCAGGAAGATGGCCCTGTGTACTGACCAGGCTTCAGCTGTGCATGCTGGATAGTTCTAGGAGGCACCGTCCACTTAGGGTGTGAATTTTGGATGTTACTTAGTCTCTCTGAGCCTTAGTTTTATAAAATGGGGATAAAAATAGCATCCATACCATAAGACTGGGGGTCTAAATTGTATTCATTGCACAGGGTCTAACACATAGTAAGTACTCAATATATGCCCCCCATTATTAATTAAAGTACAGAAACATATTTACTTCAAATCACTTTATGAGCAAGTAGGAGACCCACTCAAACTTCAGCCTAGTCAGTCTTCTCTTCTGTGCTCACACAGTATTAAACAATTCCATTACTTCCCCTCTACACTTCTATTTAATTTTTATGATTTGATTTACCTAAGTACCTGATGAAAAGGCATACACATAAACAGAACTAGCACACAAACTAACAAAAAAATCACCTATTTACCGTTAGCCAAGACATACCACATTAGTCTAGAAACATTTCCCCAAAATGATCTAGTTGGTGGTGCTAAATTAAATTTTTATGTCTAAAGTTCAGGCCTTAACTTATCTGGGAAGTGCAAATTCCTACTGAGCAGGTATATTTACCACTGCCTTAAAACTAAGTAGAGAGATCCTAGATGGATACAGTAATCACAGACATGGTTCAGGTAACTACATAACTAAGTAGGCTACTTCTAACAGGTTATGAAGACAGTGGATAAGAAGATAAGATACAAAGACAGTTTCAGAATCCAAGCAAAGGCTGTAGAACTTATATTCTGAAAAGCAATTATTCTCCAAAGACCATCATCTCACATACCTTTAGCCCTAAATTCCCAGCTGTCAGTTCATCTTTTCATTGGGAGAGCAACTCTCAAGCCCTTATGATCAGCCACACTGACAAGTTTACCTACAGAATTTTTAAGGAACACTGCTACATGAATGGCACAGGAAGGACATGTATAAACAGGTACAAGAAAGAAGTTCAATTTGAAATGCAATTTATTAGCTGTCACACAAATGCCTTGTTTCAAAGAATTACAGAGTAACTGCTAGGTGATAACCCTCATATTCCTGACTTTTTAAAACAATCACTAAATTCTAAATACTTATCTAAGAGTGGACACTGAATTCTCTAACTTTCAGAGAGGAAGCTGAGCTTTGAACATCTTCATCTTGTAATTACAAATCCTTTTTCCCTAATATGGGATGGGATGGACATTTGCATCATTTGCAAATAAACACTTTGAAAACAACTCCCAAATAAGTTTTCTAAAGCCACTAATCTTACTATAACATAATAGTAATTGAGGATGCTACAAGAGAAAAAAATACCCTACTTAGATATAAGTTCAAACCAGCTTATACCAAAAGGACTCTAAAAACATCAAGAATATATGTACTTTTCCTTTGTAAAAAGAAAAGAACAGTGTGAAATTGGGACTCTTACAACTTTTTCATCATTATCATTAAGTATTTCATGAATAAATCTTCAAAGAGTTTCTTTTTCCTTTTCTTTTATCAACTCCAAGTGATTTGCATTTGAGTTTACAGGTCTAGGGAGTACCTCACAAAGCAGGTTCACAAATATTCTTCCAGTTCTATGTTTAATAAATCAGAACTAAAAAATTCCCAAAGAGCAAAAGCATTTTTAATTATTTTCATTGCCTTTAGCTAAACAGCACACAAACAACAGAAAGTCATTTATTTTGAGCTGTGTATATCACAACAGGGCAATTCAAATGCACAGTCAGACATCATATTTACATATTTCAAAGGGAACAAATCTCTTTTATTATTCTATAAATTTGATATATAGATGAGTTGTCATTAAGAAGTTTTATTTTTTAGAGTAAAAACCTACCTAAAATATAAGCATTACTGTTCCAGAATAATTGTAAAGACATTGTTTCTTAGGTCAAATAGAAATCCACAAAAGTATTATAATTATGGATTATATATAGAGAGAGTAGTTTTTCCTACGATCTGAATTTTGAAAGCATAAGTCAATTTAAAATGAACTGCTATAGTTGCTGAAACTAAAAAAGGGGATATGGAAAGAAAAATTTTAAATTGGCCCATTAAATTAAGAGGTACAAGGAGCAAAACATGATTAGTATTTTGTAATAATATAAAGATCACCTGAACTATGAAATTCAAAACTAGTTCTATAAATAAGAACATCAAGATTTATATTGTAGTGCTTATTTATACAAATAATCGCTTCATCTAAATGTTAAACGATACAAACATCATATATATTAACACAACTGTAAACATTTTTAAAATGAGAATGCATAAAAAACAAGACCCCTTCCAGTGATTTAAATGGAAAATGAAGCTTATGCACATTCCTGAATTTCTCATATTCTCTAAACTGGTATTTTATAATGGAACGGGGTGGCAAGAAATCACATCAAAGGAGAGGGTGGATAAATAGGTGTTTGGAAGAAAGAGGGTATGATACGTATACAACTGTCTAGAACTTTTTTATCTAGCCCCACTGAAACCCTCCGCCCAACCCGTAGTAACTGTCTATTTTCTGTTTCCATGATTTTGACTACCTTAGATACCTCATGAGTGGAAGCATATGATATTTATGCTTTTGTGACTAGTTTATTTTGCTTACTGTAATATTATCAAGGCTTATCTGCCTTGTAGCATATGACAGGATTTCCTTTTTTTCATGTTGCATACATAATATATCATATTTTATTTGTTCACCTCTTGATGGATATTTGGGTTGCCTCTACCTCTTGGCTATTGTGAATAACGTTGTGATGAGTGTGGTTATGCAAATTATTTCTTCGAGATCTTACTTTGAATTCTTTTAGATATATGAATTGATGGCTCACATATTCATTTTATTTTTAACTTTCTGAGGTACCTCCACACGGTTGTTCATAATGGCTACAGCATTTTCTATTCCCATCAAGAGTGCACCAGGGTTCCAGTGTCTGCGGCCCCCTTACTGACACTTGTTATCTGTTTTTTTGATTGGAGCTAACCTGATGGGCATGAAGTGATTATCTCATATGTGCTTTTGATACGCATTTCCTTAATGATGAGCAATGTTGAACATCTTTCCGTGGGCTGCTGGCCATCTATGTATCTTCTTTGAAGAAAGGTCTATTTAAGTCCTTTGCCTATTTTTAATCAGGTTTTATTTGTTTTTTGGTTTTTTTTTTGCTGTTGGGTTGCAGAAGTTCCTTATATATTCTGGATATTGACCTCTTCTCAGGTATAAAATTCTCAATTATTTTCTCCCATTCCCTAAGCTGTTTTTTCACTCTGTTAATAGTTTCCTCTGCTAAGCAGAAGTTTTTAAGTTTGGTGCAGTCCTGTTGGTCTGTTTTTGCTTCTGTCACTTGTGATTTTAGTGTGATATCCAAGCAGTAATTGCCAAGTTCAACTGAAGTTTTCCCTCCATGTTTCTTCTGGGAATGTAACAATTAAAGGTATTATGGCTTAGATATTAAATCTATGTTGAGTTAATTTTGAGGGTCCAACTTCATTATTCTGCATGTGAATATCCAGTTTTCCCAATGCCATTTGTTTAGAGACTATCTTTTTCCCATCATGCAGTATTGGCATTCCTAGGCATTTGATCATATATGCTGCAAAAATCTGTTTTTGGGCCACTGGTCTATATTATCTATTAATATCATTATGTCAATACTATACCATTTTAATTACTATTGCTTTCTAGTATGTTTTGAAATCAGGGAATGGAAGAGCTCAAACTCTGTTTTCATTAAAATTGCTTTGGTTACTCGGAGTCCCTTGAGATTTCATAAAAATTTTAGGATTTTTAAAATTTCTGCAAAACATGCCAATGGGATTTGATAAGAACAACAATGAATCTGTAAATCACTTCGGTAGTATGGACATTTTAACAATGTTAAGTTTTCTAGTCCATAATTATAGGATGTCTCATTTATTTCTATATTCTCTGAATTTTTGCAATGTTTTATAGTTTTCAATCTCCTTGGTTGAGTTTAATCCTAAATATTTTATCCTTTTTGATGCTATAGTAAATGGAATCAGACGGTGAAGTGTCTGCCTACAATGCAGGAGACCCAGGTTTGATTCCTGGGTCGGGAAGATCCCCTGGAGAAGGAATGGCAACCCACTCCAGTACTCTTGCCTGGAAAATCCCATGGATGGAAGAGCCTGGTGGGCTACAGCCCATGGGGTCGTAAAGAGTCGGACACGACTGAGTGACTTCACTTTCTTTCTTTCTTTCTTAGTTTCCTTTTCAGTTTGGTCACTTAGTTCCTTTTTAGAAAGACAAATTAACTTTTTTAAATTTTATTTATTTATTTTTGGCTGTGCTGGATCTTTGTTGCTGCATGGACCTTCTCGAGCTGGGGCGAGTGGGGGCTACTCTTTGCTGCAGCATGTGGGGTTTTCATTGCTGTTGCTTCTCTTGTGGAGCACCGGCTCTAGGGCACGCAGGCTTCAGTAGCTGCGGCTCCGGGCGCTAGAGCACAGGCTCAGTAGCTGTGGCACACGGGCTGAGCTGCTCTGCAGCATGCAGGATCTTCCTGGATCAGAAATCCAATCCGTGTCCCCTACATTGGTAGGTGGATTCTTTCCACTGAGCCACCAGGGAAGCCCAAAAGGCCACTAACGTTTGACTGCTACTTTGTGCTTATTTTGACTATAACTTTGTTAGTTCTAACAAGTTTTTGTTTGTTTGAGGAATCTTAAGGGGAGTTTTCTACATAAAAGATCATGTCATCAGAAAACAGAAGTTACTTTACTTCTTCCTTTCCAATCTACCACCAGCCCGAATGTTCTGGCTAGAACTTCCAGTACTATGTTGAACAGCAGTGGTGCAAATGGGCATCTTTGTCTTGTTCCTTACCTTGGAGGAACAGCTTTCAAGTCTTATACATTCAAGCATTATACATTGAGTATAATGCTCATTGTGGGCTTTTCATATATGGCTTTTAATATGTTGAGGAAGCATCATTCTATTTCTAGTTTGCTAAGTATTTTTATCATGGAAGGGTGTTGAATTTTATTAAATGCTTTTGTAAGTTTTTTCTATATTGATTGAGATGTGGGTTTTGTGCTCCATTTTGTTAATGTGCTCCATTACAATGATTTATTTTTGTATGCTGAACCAGTCTTACAATTCCAGCTATGAATTCCACTTGGTCTGGTATGTGATTATTCTAATGCACTGGTGAATTCAGTTTGCTAGAATTTTGTTCAAAGTTTTTGCATCATTATTCATCAGGGATACTGGTATGCAGTTTTCTAGTTTGTTTGTTTCATTTTGTCTTGTGTCTTTGTGTGGTTTTGGGGATCAGTAACACTATCCTCAAAGAATGTTTGGGAGTGTTCTTTCTTTAATTCTTTCTAGGAGTTTGAAAAGGCTTGGTGTTAATTTTTCTTTAAATGTTTGGTAGGATTCTCCACTGAAGCTAAGGGGTCCTAGCCTTTTCTTTGTTGGGAGGTTTTTCATTGCTGCTTCAATCTCCTCACTAGTTAGAAGTCTGTTCAGATTTCTTATTTCTCCATGATTCAATCTTGGTAGATTATATGCTTGCAGGAATTTATCTACTTCTTCTAGGTTATCTAATTTGTTGGCATAACAGTCTCATAATCCTTTTAATTTCTGTGACATCTGTTATAATGTCTCTTCTTTCATTTCTAATTTTAGCTATCTGAATCTTTCCTCTTTTTTCTTAGTTTAATTAGCTAAGGGCTTGTCAATTTTGTTGATCTTTGAAAAACCAACTCTTAGTCTCGTGACTTTTTTTGGACTGTTTTTCTAGTCTCTATTTCATTTATCTCTTCTCTAATCTTTATTCTTTCCGTGTGCTGACTTCAGCTTTAGTTTTCTAGTTCCTTGAGGTACAAGATTAGGCTGTTGATTTGAGTTCTTTCTTAACGCAAGCATTTACTGCTATAAACTTTCCTCTTCCTACTATTTCTGCTACATCTTGTAAATTTTGGTATACTGTATTTTTATTTTCATTTGTCTTCAAATATTTTCTAAATTCCCTGTGACCTCTTCTTTGATTCATCGGTTGAGAATGTATTATTAAATTTCCACGTGCTTTGTGGATTTTCCTGTTTTCTTCCTGTTACTGATTTCTAGTTTCATCACACTGTGATCAAAGAAGATATTTTACATGATTTCAATCTTACATTTGTTAGGACTTGTTTTGTAGCCTAACCAATGCTCTATCTTAAAGAACATTCTGTGTGCCCTTGAGAAGAATGTGTATTCTGCTTTGTTGGGTGCAGCATATCTGTTAGGTCCAACTGGTATAGTGTTGATTAAGCTCTTTGCTTACTTACTGATCTTCTGTCTGGTTGTTCTATCAATAACCAAAGGTGGGGTATCAAAGTCTACTACTATTAATATTATTGTGTTGCTGTCTATTTCTCCCTTCAGTCCTGTCAACTACTGAATCATATGCGTGGGAAAGAATTTAAAATAATTATACAGGGACTCCCCTGGCAGTCCAGGGGTTAGGACTCTGCCTTTCCAATGCAGAAGGCACGGGTTTGATCCCTGGTTGGGGAACTAAGACCCCATATGCCACGTGGCATGGCAAAAAGAAAAACAAAAACAAAAACCCCAAAACCCAAACAAACAAAAATCCTGGAGTCAAAATATTTTCCCTATAAAAATGACTGGCCATAGTAAGGGAAAAAAAAATAGAAGGATATATACAAAATGATAGGTTTAGTGGTTTTTCTTAATTTCACTATATTTTTTTCTGTAATTTATAGATGCTTAATAGTGAACAGAAGTTCTCTTAACAAAAGTTTTGTTTTTTTTTTTTAGCCATGCAAAATATTGTATTATAAACGAATTCTTGAGCTACTGACTTTTTCATTACTTTTTGTGTTGAGGTGTGTTTTTCACACTTGTGTTGAGGTTTTATAAATTATAAGAGACTAAGATATAAGACAAAACAATCTTTATTTAAATTTTTTGTTTTTTTTTAAGAATAAATTCATCTTAGATTAGTAGGATTTCAGTATTAAAAGCCTTCAATATCAAACTTGCCTGAACAATCCCAGCAAATGAAGAAATAGCTGAGTCCTCTTATTTTTCATATTTTCTCCCCAATTGAAATATGATTCATTACAGAACAAAAGGCAATCAAAATGTAACTTACTTTTAGTTTTTCACGTATTTCTGTATGAAAGCATCATTCAACTACCATCCCTACTACTGGTGAACCTAACATCAAATTAGTTAAGAAACAAATCTTAACAACATGTTTTTGGAAACATTTTCACTACCAGTTTTCACTTAGGCATTATATTTATTTTATAGAAATGAATGAAACTGATCTCATTTTCTGGTTTAAAAATATGTCTAGTTGATTTTTATATGCATACCAATTCAATTATTCAGGTTAAACAATAGTTTTTAATTCTTGTTATAGTCATTGTTGGCAAAGTGATTAAGTTAAATGTATAAGTAATCATGGCCAGATTTTTATTCAGAAGCATACTATTTAATAAAATGAAATTTCAATAAATACACTGAAATGTTAATCTGCCTTATTTGGAGATTTTACACTTAAGTCTGAGAGACAGTCATCTAATAACCATAATCAATATTTTAAATATAACTAAGAGTAGAACTATGGTGTTGGAGAAGACTCTTGAGAGTCCCTTGGACTGCAAGGAGATCTAACCAGTCCATCCTAAAGGCGATCAGTCCTGGGTGTTCATTGGAAGGACTGATGCTGAAGCTGAAACTCCAGTACTTTGGCCACCTCATGCGAAGAGTTGACTCATTGGAAAAGACCCTGATGCTGGGATGGATTTGGGGCAGGAGGAGAAGGGGACAACAGAGGATGAGATGGTTGGATGGCATCACCAACTTGATGGACATGGGTTTGAGTAAACTATGGGAGTTGGTGATGAAGAGGGAGGCCTGGCGTGCTGCAATTCATGGGGTCTCAAAGAGTCGGACACGACTGAGCAACTGAACTGAACTGAACTGAAGAGTAGAAAAATTTTATAGACATAAATTTGTTTAGATTTCAATTCCTATGACTACATAATATCTTTTACTTTTCATAAACTCTTAAAAAGTGGGTATGTTTCAAGGTAAGAGAATTTGTTAAATACTGGAAATACTTAATAAAAAAAAGAAAATGTGTATTAAACCTCCTGGAGAGCAAATATTAGTTAGCACTTACTGGACAGAGTAGAGAAACCCTCAGGCTGGTTGTAGCTATTTCACTGTCTGGATCCGCAGTCAACTTCTCTTTAACTGACATTCATCAAAGAAAAAGCAAACAAAAGAAGTTTATTAGAGATGTATCATTGATGCAACATAAGAAAAAGAATGAGGAACTTAAAAAAATGGTACTAAAGAATAATCTGCTCAATTATTTTCCAATCAACTGAATGGAAAAACAATTTTATAGTTTATAATCTCTACAATAAGCAAAGGAAGGAAAATGACCGTATACCTATCTATAGACTAACTACATTTCCTGTAAGCTTCCTATTTCTCACCGACAAAACAAAAGTTGCACTGCACTAACATAAAGGAAATTTATATAAGCAGGTTAACATAGTCACTGATGGCAGACCCTTCTTTTATAATGCTAAGAAACTGGGTAAATATTTTCAACTATGACAATTTTATTTTAAAAGAAATTAATAAAAACTACAAAAGTAACATGTATAAAATTTTTACAAAGCTCAGGTAATAAAAATATTTATTGTAAACATATTAATTCTAATTTCATATTGTAAAAAGAAAAAAGTTCAACTGCTTTTTAAAAAAACCATATAATTATTTGAGTTTTCTATTTATTTACCCATAACCTGATTAGTTACACTATCTTGGGCAAGTTAATCCTCTTCTCTGAGATTAATTTAACTTCTTGGAAAATAACAACCCACACTATATAATCTCTAAGTCTTAGTTCAAATTTCCTGTGGTTCTTAAGAGAGGGAGCACTGGTAATTTTACTTTTAAAGCTATTCTGTTACTCTTGGTCAGTCTAATACAACAAGGATCTTTATACTTCTCATCTGCAAACCAGAGACATTCAGGTTACTTCTGAAAACCCTAGAACTTCAATTAAACTTCAACACAGAAGTGAGACAGGATATACCTAAATGTAAAATTCAAATAATTTTTGAAACTCTTTCACAGTAACTTTAAAGTCTGTATATGTAAGGGGGGCCAAGCGGAGTAGTTGTGGACATAGTTAATCACAGAATTTCAGACCTGAGGTACAAGTGATTGTGACCAGACAGTTGACTGATAGATGGGTAGAGCACAGATATGCATAGATACACAAAGAGAAGAAAAGGGAAAAGTACTTGTATAAAGAAGAAGAATTTCAGAATAGACGTCTATTGAATTAATAGCCATTTATAAGAATTAAGAATCCTGCCTTTATTAAACTTGATGAGCATATAGTCTGAAGTTTTTTTGAAGTGGTCCAAATCTTAGGTACTCTATACAACTGTCTCCATAAACTAGTGGATCTCAACTAAGAGGCACATCAGAACTACCTACAGAACTTTCTAATTTATAATTGCCCACTGAATCAAAATGGAGCAGAGGGATACAAATGAGTAGTTTTTTATAAAAAGTTCCAGATGAGATTCTGATGACACACTAAAAAGTCATTTTATGGCCTGGAAATTCCAAAAATTTAAAGTCTACTTAACTTGTAAGCTATCACATCTAATAAGGCATACAATCCATGAATTTTGTCTGGAAAATAGTTATCACATCACTTAAATTATGAAAAAAACGCTTTGCCATTATAGACCCAATCTTAATCTTCTATACATTTAATGAATAGTGTCTGCTTACTGTGACAACTGCCGTATGATAAATGTGATTACTAACCATTTTACAACCACCCCTCTTAATACCCACACAGCAATACAAATAGCAATGGGAACAGTAACTGACTTTAGGTTTTGTCTACATGAAGTTCAGTGTTAGTACTCTGAAAAGACATGAAAAAGGAGAGGCAACCTGAGGCAGTGGTTCAGAGCAAAGAATCTAGAGCCAGCCTAGGTTATAATTCAGCCTCAGTCACTTTTCTGTGCCTCAGTTTCATCATCTTGTAAATGAGAATAATATTAGGAGCTCATAGCATTGTTTTAAGAATTAAATGAGTTATTACAAACAAATGCTTTAAAATAACATTATTCTCAATAAATATTAGCTATTGTGTGGAATGGGGAGGGAGGTGGGAGGGAGGTTCAGGAGGGAGGGAAAAAATATTAGCTATTGCAACAAAATAAAATATGATTTGTATGTTCATTACTTTCAGAGGTGAAAGATTTTTCTGAAATTATTTTAGAATCAGTTTGTCACTTTCTTTTAAGAAAAGCTTTGATTTTTCACCTTTGCCATAAATTCAATCAATCCTTTCATGTAAAGATACTTTTTGAGGATCTTGATTGAATTGAATTTAACCTACAGATCAAAATGGAGAGAACTGACATCTCTCCAGTAACAATACTGAGTGTTCTGATCCATTAACATGATGTATCTCTCTGTTATTCAGGTCTTATTTTAGTTACTTTTACCAGCGTTTTATAGTTTTCAGCATACCAATCTTGCACTTATTTTGCATAATATATCCCTAAGTACTTCATTTTTTTGATGTTACAATTTTTATAAACTGACCATATAAATTCACACATTAGCTCAAGTAGCTTTTTTTTTTTTTTTTTTGGTAGATTCTTTGGGATTTTTTTCCCTACACAATGATGTCATCTTGAAATAAAGACAGTAACTATTATTCGTTACTAATCTGTTTCTTTTTTCTTGCATTACTGTGCTGGCTAGGATCTCAAGGGCAATGCTGAATAGACGTATTAAGAAAGATATTTTGCCTTATTTTCAATCTTAGGGGTGAAGTTTTTACCATTTAATATATTAGCTAAAGGCTTCTTATAAAATACCCTTTCACACATTAAACAACCCCCTTGTCTCTACTTTGCTGAATTTTACCATGAATGGATATTGAAAGTGACCAAAAGCTTTTACTGAATCTATGGAGATGATCATATGATTTTTTTTTTTTAGTTGGCTGAGAAGGTGAATTATATTGACAGATTTTTAAAAATATTTAATGACCCTAATATTCCTGTATAAACTATTTGATCACTATGCATTAGCTTTTTATATACTATATTTAGTCAAAACAATTCTGAAAAAGAAAAGGTTGGAGGACTACCTGATTTCAAGAATTACTATCAAGCCTTAGTTAGTAAGACTGTGTTACTGGTATAAAGATAGACAAATAGGTCAATGGAAGATAATAAGGGAGTCCAGAAATAAATTTATATACCTATCTTCAATTGGTTTTTGGCAAAGGTGCCAAGGTAATTAAATGGAGGAAAAATTAATATTTTTGACAAATGTTATAGAACAACTGGGTATCTATATGAGGAGAAAATGAACCTACAAGTTTACCTTGTATCACATATAAAAATTAATTTCTGATAAATTGTAGGGACTTCCCTGGTGATCCAGTGGTTAAGAACCCACCTGCTAAGGCAGGGGGCCTGGGTTTGATCCCTGGTCTGGGAAGAGCCCACCTGCCCGCGGAGTGACTGAGCCTGTGTGCCATGAGTCTCTGCTCTACAAGAGAAGCCACTGCAGTGAGAAGCCCGTGCACTGCAACTAGAGAGCAGCCCCTGCTTGCTGCAACTACAAAAAGCCTGCATGCAGCAACAAAGACCGAGCAGAGCCAAAATTAATGTAAAATAAATTGCAGACCTAAACTGAAAACTAAAACAATAAAACTTCTAGAAGTAAAATGTTTGTGATCTTGGATTTGGCAAAGATTTCATAGTATACAAAAAGCATAAACTATAAAAGAAATGGGAAAAATTTGAAGAGACATTTCATCAAAGAAGCTGGAAGGATGGCAAATAGGCACATGAAAAGATGTTTAACATCATCAGTCATTAGAAAAGCGCAAATTAAAACCACAAATGACGTATCACCTACAGAGTAATCAGAACAGCAAAATCAAAGCAGCCTGACAATACCTACTGCTAGTGAGAATTGGGAAAAACTTAAAATCTCAAATCTTATTGGAAAGAATGCAAAAATGGAATATGCACTTCATAAGAAACTGCCAATCTCTTTTCCATACATTTATCATGTGATCCAGCAATCCTATTCCTGAGTACTTACCCAACAGAAATGAAAACCTATGTTCACAAAACTGAGATATTCATACGCAAAATGTAAATGTTTCCAGCAACTTTATTCATAATGAAAACCTGGGAACAATCTAAATGTCCATCAATTGACAAATGGATAAACAAATTACAGTACCAATAAATGGAACATTACTCAGTAATAAAGAGCTCAAACTACACAAATGAGCCTAAAAGGATTATACTATGTGAAAGAAATCAGAAATGAAAGGCAGGGGATGGGATGAATTGGGATTAACATATATACACTATTGATATTATATATAAAATAGAGAATTAATGACAATCAATTGCATAGCTCAGGGAACTCTATTCAATGCTCTGTAATGATCTAAATAGGAAAGAAATAAAAAAAAAGGGGGGGGGATGTATGTACATGTAAAACTGTTCTACTTCATTGTACACTAGAAACTAATTCAACATTGTAAAGCAATTATACTTCAATAAAGTGTGTGTGTGTGTTAGTCACTTAGTCGTGTCTGACTCTTTGCGACCCCATGGACTGTAGCCCACCAGGCTCCTCTTCCCCGGGACTCTCCAAGAAAGAATACTGGACTGGGCTGCCATTCCCTTTTTCAGGGGATCTTCCTGACCCAGGGATCGAACCCAGGTCTCTCACATGGCAGGCAGATTCTTTACCATCTGAGCAACCAGGAAAGCCTTCAGTCTTAAAAAAAAAAAAAAAAAAGGCTACATGTTGTGGGATTTCAAATATCTGAAATTCTGGAAAAGGAAAAACTACGGAGACAGAAATCATATTCATGGTTATGGGAACCAGGGGAGAAGAAATGAGAGGAAGCGTGAAGGTCCATAGAGGAACTTTCTGGGGTGAAGAATGTTACATGCTTTCATTTAACATGTGGTTCATGATTGCATATAACTGTCAAACTCAGAATGTATACTTAAAAAGGTGAATTTTTACTGCTTGTAAACTTCGATAAACACAACCAAAGGATTGAAGAAGAAAGGTAGGGGATGGGAATCATTATGTTAAATTTCAGAAGAAAGTATGAAGGAAAGACAAAGTAAGTAAAGTATTCATCCTCTGTGGCCATTTGAGTGAAAAATAAAAACAAGACATGATATTTACCCTGCTGCATCAACCAACATGTGATAAGTCTTCCAGGAATTCAAGTTTTCTTGTGTCACTGTGAGCTGCAGCAGTATATTACTTTATGACCCATAACAAAGTTACAGTCAGCCACATTTAAAAGTAATCTTTGAAAATCCCTATTGTCCTGTGCTATGAGAGTTGGCCACTAGTCACATGTGGTTATACTTAAATTTAACCAAATTTAAAATTCAGTTTCTCAGTTGCACTACCACATTTCAAGTGCTCAACAGACACGTGGTGCTGGGGGCCACCACACGGGACAGGACAGAGCTGATACAGAACATTTCCCTCATCACAGATGGTTCCATTAGTGCTGTTCTGGATTAAAAAATATTTCTATTCTTTTTAGAATGTTAAGGCTGGAAACAACTGAAATTAATATGTCCAACATGTTCATTTTATAAACGAAGAAAACAAGAGGCACAGAGATGTGATCTTTCACTCAAGATCTCTTCTCATCAGTTTCCTTAACAGAAGTCTTAGGGTCTTCTATGTGCCAGACCCTGAGCTAAGCATTGGGAATTCAAAGAAAGATAAGATTATTAATTCCTGTCTAAAGGAATTCATAGTCTAGATGGGAGCAAACATACTTAGTCAACAGCATCTCTAATGCATTGTAATGGAAACTAGTTGAAACTCAATGCATCAGCTCTGGGGGTTCTGAGCATGCAGGCTAACTAGAATTAGGCAAAGGAGGTAACACGGAAGTTTGAGTCATAGAGAACAATACTGACACAGCATTGAGGAAAAGAAAAGAATTCATTATTTCTGGAATATAAAGAATGAGAGAGGAGTGAATACACATGACATCAGAAAGTAATAAACAGATGCCACACCATGGAAAACTGTATGTTTAAGTCATCCTAACAAAGTTAGTTTTTTTTTTAATTTTTAAATTTTTATATATTTTTGGCTGTGCTGAGTCTTTGTTGCTGCACCGGCTTTTCTTTAGTTGTGGTGTATGGGCTTCTCATTGTGATGGCTTCTCTTGCTGATCAGCACAGGCTCTAGGTAATGCAGGCTTCAGTAGCTGTGGCGTCCAGGCTTAGCTGCCCCACGGCATGTGGGATCCTCCCACATGGGATCAGGCTTTGAACCCATGTCTCCTGTATTGGCAGGTGGATTCTTTACCACTGAGCCAGGAGGGAAGCCCTCAAAGTTAGTTTTTATTCCATTGGTGTTAGCCAGCCATGGATTGCAAAAAAAAGGTAAGGTTAGGTCATATTAGTCACTTAGGTTGCTATCAGAAGAGAGACAGGAAAAGGGGGGCCAAGAAAGGAGAGGAATATATAATTCAAGATTAGGTTTTTGAAATAAACTTAGGATATGAGAGCTTAAATGAGGTCAGTGATGGTAGGGAGAGAAAATTTGACAAGAGTTGAGAAATATTTAGGGTTTATGTCTGATAGAACTTGTGAGTTTTCACTCCTTGAATTAGAGGAAACAGTATTATGTTTCAGTGAAGACAGCTACATGTATCTACATTTGAAACTCAGGGGAAGGTCTGGAATGAAAATATTTATTTGGGAGTTGGTGCTAACTTAAACCACAAAGGTAAATGTGATCATCTCTAGCGAAAGTATGTATACCAGTGGACCAAGGACAAAAACCCAGGGAAAACAAACATGTAGGACGCTTCCCTTAAGAGAATCCATTGAAGGCAAGTGACTGAGAAGAGAGACAAGAATTTCAAGGGGAAAGTTGTTAGCACAAAATGTAGCAAAAATACCTAAGTTATAAGCTGAAAAAACAAACTTTAAATTCTGCAATCAGATTGTCACTTGTGGTATCTGCAAGAGTAGTTTCAGTGGAATGATGGGAGTTAAAAGTACACAATGGTTTGCAGTGAGGAGGTAGAAAGGGAAGTGTAGACTAGTCTTTGAGGAAACTAGGATGAGAATAGGAGGAACACAGGTTCCTAGAGTACCTTGCTTTTGTATTATTTAAAGGATGAAAAAGACCTGACAGTGAAGGTTGACAGAAAGAGCCTGTGGAGAGGAAGGAACTGAAAATACAGGACAGAGAGCAGATAAGTGAGCAGACAGGCCTTATAATACTGTTTCTGAGCATCTCCATCTGAATGCCTCAGAGATACCTAAAATACCAAAAGCCCAAGGATGGACTCTGATCTTGCTCCTGCAACCTGATCTTTTCAACACTGTTTTCCATTTGAGTAAATGGCACTACCATGTAAGCTAGTGCCTAGTAAGAAACCCAGAACTCCTTCTTCATTTCTTTTTCTTTACTCCCCACACATAATCACCATTCTCCCCTTCAACATCTCTCAAAATATCAACTCCTATCTTCATCATTACTACTTCAGTTCAAGACAACATCTCTGTACAATTGGGTTTCTAACTGGCTCACTTACATCAGCCTAGCTCCCCTTCAATTCAGTCTACTAAGTGATCTTTTCATTGCCCATATCCGGTCATACTGCTGTGCTTGAAAATCCTTTAAGGGTCTTCTGTCATTTATCTTTATATCACCTATAAGAACTCACTCCAGGGCTTATCTCTCTGGCCACTTTCCTCCTTTGTTCTCTCCGCTCCAACTCCACTAGCCTTGTCTCTTGATATATTCTCCTCCTATGTTGGGGCTTAATTCCTCCTCATCCTTATAATCTTGCCTTAGACATCACAGCACCAGAGAACTATGTTCTCCTGCTGTTACCTCCAGAGTTCCCTGTCTTTCTTCTTTAAGACACATGTCACAACTGTAATTCATTAGTGACTTGTGTAATCATTTAATTTTGTCTTTCCCATCAGACTGCAAACTTCTCAAGGATGCAGAAACAACTTATGTTTTGCTATTATAATACCATGTTCTCCTGTGCCTGGAACATAGTAGACTCTTAAACAATTTCTTGAATGAGACAAATGAATCAATAGATTAATTTGGGGCAGGAAAAGGGATGTTTCCTCCTGAGAGTGAAGAGAATAAATAAGGATGAGTACGAATGAAGTTATGGTGACATTATGGAAGAAATGGACAATTTAGAGAAGTCATATCTTATAGCACCAATTTTCTTACACTAACAGTGTGTTGAAAGAGGGGGAATATTGTTTAAGTATGGCCAAGGTTTAAAATGTCTGCTCAGGGGAAAGAGAAGCGGAGACAGGAACCTGACCAAGAATTAGTAAAGGACTCTTTTGTGATAGTTATGAGGGGAAAACTCTACATGAAGGTGGAAACCACAATACAAAAATCTACTAAAACAAATGAACCAGACAGTGGATTTCTCTGTGAAAAGCCTAAATACTATTGACTTTAGTTCAGGAATAATGTCTGATTTATTTTTGCCAGTAGAATTTATTGATAAGAATAACTTACAATGAACATATTTGGAGGTAATTAGATCCTTCAAAATATCTGAGAAATCCACCAACATTTTCTTCTGTCAAGTTGTTTCACACAATCTTTTAATTACATAATTAATATGCTGAGAAAGTTACTTCTTTAGAGATAGCACAAAGGCAAACAATCTGTTCTTTAGTCAATTACGACAAATGTTTTATTGGTAGGATCCAATGAATGTTTTGTTGGTTCCCCAGGCCAATTAAGATAAAATACAAAGTGTGACAAAAATTCTACCCAATCTCCAACTAGTCTCCACTTCTAGGATGCATCAGAGATGAAATAAACAGCTTTCGAGTTAAGTAGCTTTTCCTGCTTAACAGTGGCTAACAGCGGTTTGTGCCAGTGAAGAAAGGAACTCTAGGCTCACCTTTCCACTCCCCCTCCAGATGGTGCTACAGCTACAAATGGAGAAGAGTTTACAGCCTGAACAAAGACAGCTTGCCTTATTACTGTTGTGCCATTTAATAGCTTCATCAGCTTTTAGCTTTATTTCCTGGTATGCCCTTTTCCACACAGGCTCCCATAATTTAATAATACTTTTTGACTAAATGAGAGTCTAATACTATGTGGCAAATACCAAGATTCTCAAGAGAATGACCAGGAATGGAGTGTGAAAAAAGAAAAATTCTTCATGTTCCTTCAAAGCAGGCGTCGGTCCCTTCTCCACTTTTAGGGTCCCCCACTATCTCCTTGGCCTTGGAAATGGCGCTTCTACTCCCTTGGATGTCAAGCAGACCTCTAGCTCCTCACTGTCTATGAAGGGATGCCCACCTACAGAGGCAGTACCACCGTGTGCTCTGCCTGACTTAGAGTATTTGCAGTTTTTAAGAGAGCCTCTTTAAAGTAGAAAAATCCTTCAATGAGCTCTTAAGGGTATACTGATATCCAGAGGTAGTGGGATCTTTGGTATGAAAACAGGTTAGAACAAAAATAAACGCTATGCCACAAAGGGAAGCAAGAGGAAAGGTGGTCTTACTGCTTTAGTTTTTTTTTCTATCAGAATGTTGCTAACTACAAATCTGATAGGGGCTCCATTAACCAACTCACATCAAGAATGTCCTTAACGGGTAGGCATCTAACCTTCATCTGTAAAAGTTTTGTTTTCCAAGTGCCCATTTCCAGATACCCGCAAATTCATTCATGAAGAATCTACCTCTTATAAAGAAGAGAATAAAGGAAGAATTTAGTTTACTTCTTTGGAAAGGCCGTCAACCTCTGGGCTTAACCCTCACTGAGGGCAGAATAGTTTAGTTGCACCTTTCTACCTGTCAAGTTCAACAGAACAAAAGGAATGATCCTTTCTACCTAAGAATGCAGATTTTGGAGGAGTGTTAGATTATCATGTGGTATCATGTGGTATCTTGTTACAGATGAGGAACGAGCAATTCAGAGGAGGTAGACTGACTTTCCAAGGCTACACAGTTGACTAAAAGCAGAACTTATTTCATTATTTTATCTATCACCCCACTGACTTTCTATTTCCTTTGTTAATGCAGGGATGCTGTCATCACATATCCTTGGACGTTTTTGCTGGATAAACTTTTAATACACAATAATTGTTGTAAAATATATGCCAAGATTTTCTTTCCATCTTCTAAAATTCCTGAACACTTATTTTTATGAAGCTTTGGTAAAATATTCTGTGTTCATATACTGATGTTACAAAGTTAATTTTAAGATCAATAAAATATAAATTATACAATACAGATCATGACAAAGATATTAAAACTTTTTTCTGGCCACACCATGCAGTATGTGAGATCTTAATTCCTCAACCAGGGAATTAATGTGAGATCTTAATTCCTCAACCATGCTCCCTGTAGTGGAGGCATGGAGTCTTAACCACTTGACTGCCAAGGAATTCCTTAAAACTACTGTTAAGTCTTGAATCACTCTAGCTCACAAAACAAAGTTTTCAGTGTTTTAATTCGCAGTGACAACCTCTAGTAAAGAAAAAAAAAACCCTAAAATTTCTTGAGTTGAAAAAGCACTATTCTAATTTTTACCAAAACAGTTCAGCTGCATAAATAAAACAAGATTATCATACGTACTTAAAGCTCTAGAATGATCCGGGTTCCTTATTCCCTTTGCTCGTAACCTCTGAAGAAGAACTGTTGAGGACAACTGTTTTACAAGATACACTGCCATGGAATAGTTCTGGAAAAAAAAAAAAAAACGATGTAGAAAACAAACAACATATGTAAGTAAACAGGCACATCTACTTTAATCCCAAAATGATAGAGAAAGAAAATTAACACCTGTTAAAACACCTACTGTGTGCAAATACTATCTTAGGTGTTTTCATGAACGGTAATTCATTTAATCTTAACCAAAAAGCTGCTGAGGAAAGTGAAGTGCAGAGAAGTAAAAGAATTTGCCCTAATTTTGCAACCTTCAAGAGATAAAGCCAGATCTGTTATGCTTCTGTATTACCTGACTACCTATGCTTGAAGCTAACCATTTTAGGCACTTTTGTAAAAGAACATTGTTAAACATAAATATAAACCAAGGCTAATAAGATGTCAAAGTCATCGTAAACCATATTTAGTAAGTAACGGTAGCTATTTAAAAAATTACAAATTAGCTTGGTAATTTATACCATTTAACCTCTCACTATGCTTTAGTTATTGAAAAGACCCTGCTGGGGCCATTACCACAATAAGCAGAGGGAATACTGAACAGTCAAAGAGAAGCCGTTGGCTTGGCAAGTGAACAGATGAATGTCCATCACCAGCAGAGGGGTTGCCCAGAGATGCAAGTAGGAAAAGAGGAACAAAGAAAAAGCTGATCAGCAAGGCAAAGGAAAGGGTACATGACTGGATAAGAGGAATAAAAGAGGGCTGAAGTTTATGAAGGGTAAGAGAGGTGAATGAGGAGGCCCACTTTCCACTTGGTATTGGAATCAAGAAGAGCAAGTGACTGGGAAAGGAAAAACAGTTATTGCCATCTTCAATTTATTAGCTATATAGAGCTTTGTATGCACTCTTAATGTATGCTATCCACTTCATTTAAACCTCAAAGAAGGCCTGTAAGAGATAGGTAGGGCAAGTACTTTTCTAAGTAAAGGATTGATGCAAAGGAAGCACACAGAATATTTTCTAATTTAAAATTTAAAAATGTATGTAATCTGCTCATGATCATGTTCATGTACCTGCTTGATGACAAAGGTGGCAGTAGAAATCAAGAGGAAAGAGTAGGGATATCAAGACAAAGGACTAATGGCCAAGGCCAGAGTGGTTCTCTATAGATCTTAACTTCACACACCATTTGATTTGACCCTCCTAACCTAGTCCAATGTACATCTCAACTTGCATTTACGTCCACTTTCTGGAAAACACATTGCCCTCTTTTGGCAAGAGAATATATCCCATAATACCCTCTGGAAGGTCACATTTTCATTTATAGAAACTTACTGGGGCTCACATGTTATACATTTTCTGGGGGGAAATGAAAAGTACCAAAGAAGCTAATGTGAGAAGGATAAATTAGGAGTCTTGAACTAACATATACACACTTCTGCAATGCAGAAAACCCCGATTCAATTCCTGGGTTGAGAAGATCCCCTGGAGAAGGGATAGACTACCCACTCCAGTATTCTTGGGCTTTCCTGGTAGCTAAGACTATAAAGAATCTGCCTGCAAGGCGGGAGACCTGGGTTCAATCCCTGGGTTGGGACGATCCCCTAGAGGAGGGCATGGCAAACCACACCAGTATTCCTGCCTGGAGAATACCCATAGACAAGAAGCCTGGCAGGCTGCAGTCTATGGTGTCACAAAGAGTTGGACATGACTGAGTGACTAAGCACAGCACATATATAAAATATAATCAACAAGGACCTACTAAATAGCACAGGGAACTCTGTTCAATACTCTATAATAACATAGACAGAAAGGAATCTGAAAAAGAAAGGATATATGTATATGTAAAACTGAGTCACTTTGCTGTCCACCTGAAACTGACACAACACTGTACATCAACGGTACCTCAATATAAAATAAAAGTTAAATTAAAAAACTTAGAGCTAATTTACTTTCATCAGGGGTTTCCCTGGTGGCTTGACAGTAAAGAATCTACCTGCGATGCAGGAGACCCAGGTTCAATCCCTGGGACAGGAAGATCCCCTGGAGAAGGGAATGGCTACTCACTCCAGTACTCTTGGCTGGAGAATTCCAAGGATAGAGGAGTATGGTGAGCTACAGTCCATGGGGTTGCAAAGAGTCGGACATGACTGAGCGACTAACACACATACACACGTACTTTCATTAATAAATCCCATAATTAAACATAATTATTTTTAGTAGTCTTTCTTTTGCCACTCTAAGCAGGCTTTTTCTCTAGCTGCAGCGAGTGGGGGCTACTCTCTAGTTGCAGTGCATGGGCTTCTCGTCGAGGTGGCTTCTCTTATCACGGAGCGTGGCTCTAGGGTGTGTGGGCTTTAGTAGTTGCGACTCCTGGGCTCCAGAGCACAGGCTCAATAGTTGTGCGCCACAGGGCTCAAATCCATGTCTCCTGCATTGGCAGGTAGATTCTTTACCACTAAGCCACCAGGCAAGTCCCAAACCTTCTAATTTATTAATGAGGAACAAATAACTTAAAATTTGCCAAAATTTTAAATTGACAACAAACATACCAATCTAATATAAAACTAAAAAACTTCTTTTAGAAAAAAAAATCCTATTCATCTTTATTATTTGATGACAGAAACTGAAGAAACGCTAATTAACACTGTGAAATCATATACTGACAGCTTGAATATTCAGAATCACCTAAGGTTTTATATAGATTTTTAAGGAGAGATCAAGTAGAAACCACAGGTACAAGTGAAAATGTATGTTCACTCTAATTGAAACATGTAACAAGCAAAAAAGCAAAGAGATGGTCAGCTGTTAACAAACACCACTTGTACTGATAATATGGAATTAAATTTTATATCACATGCAAGATTCAGCAGCAACTCCCCACTCCAAAAAAAAAAAACCAAAACCCACCTTCATAGTGATATAGTATCACTTCTAGGTGGATGGTAACATACTAATCCAGCTACCCTTTCAAAGTGCTATCTAACTCCAACTACTGAAATACATTGCACTACACTAATGCTTCTGTCAAATGCTCTTTCAAAGAGTCTTCAAAACTGTCTAATGAGTTCATAGGACATTTTCTTCATTATTAAGATATGATATACACATTAAGTATCAATATTTATACAAGTATCTAAACTTCTCTACAATGACAGTTTAATAAATACTAGATGCAGTGATTACTCTGAAGTTATAATATAGTTCACTTATTTCCTTCAAGCACTGTAGTAGCTTTTTCTTTCATAGTTTTTTAATTGACATATAACATTGCGTAAGTTTTAAAGTGTACAACATGTTGACTGTAAAGAGTTAAAATATATTGTAAGATGGTTACCACCACTATGGGCTTCCTTGGTTGCCCAGATAGTAAAGAATCTGCCTGTAATGCAGGAGACCAGGGTTCAATCCCTGGATCAGGAAGATCTCCTGGAGAATTTCATGGACAGAAGAGCCTGGTGGGCTGTAGTCCACGGGGTCACAAAGAGTCAGACATGACTGAGTGACTAACATTTCCACTCACCACCTTACCACATTTCCTTTGAAGACATAATGGTAACATTTCTCAATAAAAACTAATAATATAGAAATTAATCCTCCAAACAGCAAGCGATCCTACATGTACTATTTAGAGTATCTTCATAAGTTGAATAAAACTAGTGATCAAAAACCAAACTAATAAGTTACTTTGGCAGCTTTAAAAAAGAATAATTTACTTTCAGCGTTTTACCTCAAAAAAGATCTCCAACTTTTAGATCAGGGTCTACATAAAGATCTTACCTGGGAGATCTTCAAATCACTGAAGATACTATACTGTTTTCTTTCTAAGGTGTGGAACGTTTCCCATGGAAGAATATCTCCCCCTCCTCTAGTGCTATATTATCAGCAACCACATTTCCCTCCTCTCCCACAGTTTCAGACTTTCTTCACGGCTCACTGTAAACACCCTGGTGTTTATTCACTTCCCAGGCAGGTTATACTCTCACACACACAGACAAACCCAAAATACCTGCAATACCTTCTTTAAAAAGGACAAAAAAAACAAGGAGCCCAAAGTATATCAGACAAAAAACATTTTAAAGGTATGAAACCTAATAGTGACATATTGATTAGGCAAAGGAAAAAAGATAATCATGATAGATGTCACAAAGGATTCTGATAAAATATCAAAATTTACTGGATATTTCTCTCAAAAATATCCAGTAAAAAAGAGGATCATAGGATTATGTTATTAATGCAATTAAGTTCTATTAAGAATTAATAGTCATTATAATACTTAATGCTGTGACATGTCTTCTCATTAACATAAAGAACAAGTCAAGTATGTCTACTAGTGCTCACATTATTTAACATTGTCTGAAGGCTGTAGACAGCACAACAGAAGAAGAAGAAATTATGGCATAAGTATTAGGATTATCATTATTTATATAATGATACTTCTCAGACTCAAGACTGCCGGTCTGGAAACACTAAGGAACCTACTAAAAAGTTATCAGAAACAATACAGGAATAGTAAATACTCAGCAATAACTAGCTTTTAAATAAGTAAAAAATAAAATTTTAGAAAATACAATAGAAAAAGAACTATTTATAGAAGCAGTAATAACAATAAACAATACAAGAATCAAAAAAATATGGAAGATTTATGAGAAGAAATCTATTAAATTACACAGGAACATGAAAGAAGATTCGAATAAATAGAGAAACATACAGTTCCTGAAATAAGGACACTGAATACCGGAAATAAGTTAATCTTCTCTAAGCTAACACAAATTTTAAGCAAGTTCATTCAATTCCAGAAAGATCTGGGGGAATAATGCAGGGGAATATGTCTTATTCTCTGTAATTACTTTTCCAATATTTCACTCTTCTCAAGGCCCTGATTTCTTCTCTCATTCTCAGCGGCTTCTCTCACTTCCTATTTCACAGACATACAGGAAGTCACCAGATTAGAGCTTAACCCATCTCTCCATTAACAATCACACGCACTCACACACACACACAATTCTTTTATTCCACTAAATAAAGAAGCTGTCCCTCCTAGGTACAATGAGTTACTATGAAATTTACTATTGATTATTTCTTTCTTCCTTTTGTATATTTAACTTCTTCCTCTCAAGATGATACTTGCCATCATCCTTTATACATATTTAACACTCTCCCATTGAAGCAAACAAATAACTATCATCTCACATTTTCCTCCAGCTTACCTGTAACTATTTCCAAATCCACACTTCTACAACTCACAATCTCCATGGCCTCCCTTGCACCTGGTCACAATCTGGCTTCTCCTCCCACTATCCACCAAAACAGCTTTTGCTGTATTTTTAATCCATAAAGTATTTTTTTAGAAAAATACTTGATTTCTCAACATCTGTTCAATACTGCTTATCATCTTCTCTTTTGCAATTCTTTCCTTGGTTTCTCTTACTCACCCTCAATTCTGTCGCATCTCTGATACTATTTTCCCTTGCCCTCTTCAGGTTCATTCTCTTCTACCCAGTACTAAATGTTACATAGTTCCTCAAAAATAAGTCTGCAACACTCTCTTCTTACTTGAAACATTTTCCCTGAGCAAAGTCAGCCTGCTTTTATGGCTCCAATAATCACCAATATGCAGATACGCAGATAATGCTTTTTTTTTCCTCTCGCCCAAACTCTTTTCTGAGCCCATATGCCCACCTATTCAGAATATCTTAAAGTCATCTCAAACTCTAGCCATTCTTGCACCTTTTCAGTTTCTTAAAAAAACTAGGCTCTGAGGTCAGGCCAGAAGAGTGGCTTAGGTGTTTCGCCCACCCCACTGGTGGTGTTGAGTGCAGCGGACATGCTCAGTACCCTGCTTTTGCTCGCAATACCCTGTTTTTGCTCCTGGTTCCTTAAAAGTGGCAGTGGGGTTTTTTTGGTCTTTTCGTATCGTTTGTCCAGAATTTGCCCCAACTGCACATGCCCGACCCCTGAGCACACCCCTACCCTCACCCTGTATTAGGAACAAGCTTATCTCCCCTCAGGGAGAAAGGAAACAAGGAAACCTGTTGTTTGTTCTTGCTCCTCCTTGCTGCAGCAGGGGACCCAATAAAGTCTTGCCTGAAAAAAAAAAAAAAAAGAACTAGGCTCACACCTGCCAGTGGGCTACTCTGAAGATTGTTTGCTCTGAACCTTTCACCAAACTGATTCCTTCTACCCTTCTCTCAACTCTTAGCTCAGTCATTACACCCTCAGGGAAGCCCTACCTGACCTCTCTCTAGTTCAAAGTGCTCTAATATATTCTAATATCACCATGCACCTCTTCTTTATATTTCCTGTGACACCTTCACATTTTCGTGTGTAAACTACCTGGCCCCTGGATCCTGGCTCCAAGTCAAGACTTTTTTTCTCACTATGTTACTGCTAGTTTTCAGTACAGTACATGGAATATAGCATACATTCTAAAATTTCAAATGAATTTGTGAGTATACACAAACTCATATAAAACTGTAATAATAAAAAATATTCTAAAATTGTGCCAGAAAAAGAATGCTAGGCTAAGAGCAGAAACACGCACAGGATAAATAAAAATCAAATATATAACAATGGTTACTTCAGAATTAGCATTTATCTAGTTAATGGTGTTAGAACTGGCTACTTTAAAAATTAAGATTTTTATTTCACACCACATGTAAATTTACAATGGATGAAATATGTAAAGATAAAACAAGAAATCTCAAGTCAAGAAAAAATATAAATAAATATTTATGTAAGATTGAGAAGGGCAGATAGACTAAATGCAACAGAGGTTGAGTGCAACAACTATAAAGAAACAAAACTATGCAACTAGAGATTATCATACTAAGGGAAGTCAGTCAAAAAGAGAACGAATTGCCATATGGTATCATTTATATGTGGAATCTAAAATATGACACAAACCAACTTATCTATGAAACAAACAGAATCAAGGGCATAGAAAATAAACTGGTGGTTGCCAAGGGGAAGGGAGATGGGAGAGTGTAGAAGCAGGAGTTTGGGATTTACAGATGAAAATCAGTATATACAGAATAGACAGACAATAAGATCCTACTGTATAGCATGGTGAACTATACTCAATAACCTGTGATAAGCCACAATGGAAAAGAATATGAATAAGAATGTAAATATATATATCTATATATAACTGAGTCACATATCTTTGATGTATAGCTATAGTTAACACAACACTGTAATTCAAGTATACTTCAGTAAAAAATAAAGGAAAAAAAGAAACAAATTGGTTAAAATTTGGGTCCATAATAATTTAAATCTTCTACACATTAAATAATCACATAAATGAAAAGGTAATAAACTAGAAACAAACATTTGCAGCATGTGGAAGAAGGTTAAATCACTAATATAAGAACTCATAAACAATAAAAATAAAAACAGCAATAGAGAAACAACTACTGATGTATTTTTAAATGTGAATATTCACAAATAAATTTGTTCAATCTCAGTAATAATAAAAGGAGTACTAATTAAAGCAATCTAATAACCACTATTTACCTATAAAAATTAGTAGAGATTTCAAAGAAAATAAAACAGTGTTATCAGTCAACAGGCACATGAAAAAACACTGAAAGAGAATAAATTTGTACATCTTCTGGTAAGGCAATCTGCCAGTGAACACAAAATTTCTTTAAATTCTGATGCTCTTTGACTCAGCAGTTCCACTTCAGGGAATTTACTCTAAAGAAAGTACTATGTATGTATGCAAAGTTAGAGCTACTAGGAAAGCCTTCAAAATGTTCTTTGAAATAGTAAAGAATCAACCAAATAAATGTTCAACAACAGGGAATAAGCTAAACTATAGATGCTTGTATTGGAATATGATGTAGCTGTTTAAAATCATGCAGATGAACATGAAATGACATAGGAAGATGTTTATGAAAATACTGAGTGAAAGTTATCAAGTTATAAAACACTGAAAACTGCAAGATCCCATTTTTAAAATGGGAACATGTTGAAAATTCATTGTGAGACAAAAATAAATCCTTTGGCAACTCATTTTATACCCATTTTATTTATATATAAGCACAAGTAGCCATGGAGATTAACCCTTCCTTATAAAACAAAACTCTGGAAGAAACAAAAATTTACTCACTCTTCCAATTTCTGCAGTCCAAGAAACAACAATGGTGTTTGGTACAGTTGTAGACAATCGGACAAGGGAGGTGATATTAATTGGTCGGCTGGGTCGCTTTGGTTCCACACCATTTTTAGTAGGTGGAAGATAACCCTAAGGATGAAATATAACATTTCTATTTATTACTTCCATAACCATTTCAACTTCCATTCCTTAAAAAAAAAAAAAAAAAAAAAACTTACAAACTACATATTAGAAAATATGAGTATTTTCATTTAAAAGTGGAGAAGCAAACATCTGTAAGAGTTTTCTGTACGTTTCTCTAAACTACCCTACAGTCTCATTATAGTAAGCCTGAGAAAAATATTGGTGATAGAACTTAAAAATCTCTAAAAATTTAAGAATTAGGTTGAGTTCATAAACAGCTTGGATAAACACATAAGGACTATTTTAAAGGTGAGCAATAAAAGCCCCCACTCCTTTGTGAAATGCACAGCAGTCTTCAAATCTCTCATCTACCACAAGGTTTCAGACACAAGAATACATCTGAGGTTTTGTTGAAACAATCTCTTCATCCCAAAATTAAATAAAATACTAAAAGCTACCACACCCAACTCCAAGTCCTAGACTATGTCTCCATAGCTAATGTCACAGCTGTTAATTGTACATAGTTGGTACAAGTGTTTCACTCAGTCACATGAATATACATCCAAAATAAAGATGTTTTCTTAATGAAAAACTATGATTAACAACAGCTGTGATGACTTATTTGCTAGTTATGTTGGCAATGCACTGGAAAAATAGCTTTTAGGACTTACTGGAAGGCTGCAAGGTTTTGTATTCACTTTCACACAAAGATTGGGTGGGAAGTGATCTTCTTGTGGACAACTGGTTTCTGATAAACAAAACCTAAACAATAAAAACAAATTTAATTTCCTTTATTAAAAGATGATCTCATTGATATTATTGTTCCATAGCTAATCTAAAAGATGGTCAAACTTAACAGCAACAACTATTAAAACTAGATATTTCATATTATGAATAAATGCATTTAAATAGGATCAAAATAAATAATTTTGTCAATGTAGAGTTTCAGAGTCACAACTACCAAACTGTAGTTGTCTTCATAATATTTCCAGTCATTTGTTCAAGCATGCTGGTGGGGGCCAGGGTAGGGGGTTGAGGGGTGAGTGCGCTGGGGTTGAATACATTTAAGAAATTTTGGAGAGTAATATGGAACCTTACATTACCATATGTAAAACAGATAGCCAATGGGAATCTGCCGTATGACTCAGGGAACTCAAACCAGGGCTCTGTAACAACCTAGCAGGGTGGGGTGGGAGTTCAGGAATGAGGGGACATGTATATGTCTATGGATGACTCATGTTGGTATTTGGCAGAAAACAATGACATTTGGTAAAGCATTGATTTTTCAATGAAAAAATTCAATTAAGTTTTCTCTATACAGAACATCTCAAAGCTAATAAGGACTGTAACTTTTTAAGAGGGAAATATAGTGTGTGTGCTCAGTCATGTCTGACTCTTTGCAACCCTAAGGATGGTAGCCCACCAGGCTCCTCTGTCCATGGAATTCTCCAGGCAAGAATACTGGACTGGGTTGCCATTTTCTCCTCCAGGGGATCTTCCCAATCCAGAGGTTGAAGCTGTATCTCCTGCACTGGCAGGCAGATTCTTTACCACTGTGCCACCTGGGAAGCCCAATATAACATATGGTATTTACCAAACTTATTTGTCTGTAAAACATTTTTTTGGTTCTCAGCAGACTATACTGAAAATGCTAGAAGTCAAGCTCCAGGGTCAAGTTTTGTCCACCAAGTTCAAGTATTCCATTAGTTCCTCAAAATCGAAGATGTTGAATAATAACATTATTTGTATTATATCCACACGTGTTTAGGATACTATTTAGAAACTCACAAAAACATTTATTTCTAAATTAAATGCATAATCTTTTAGGAAAAACCTAGACAGCTACATAATTTGTACACTCTCAATCTTTTCATTCTATTTTTTTTTTTTTAAACTTAATTGGCTGCACCAGGTCTTAGTTATGGTATATGGGATCTAGTTCCCTGACCAGGTACCGAACTGGGCCCTCTGCATTGGGAGCGAAAAGGCTTAGCCCAGGGCCACCAGGGAAGTTCCTTACTCTATTCATTCTTACATAGATTGAGAAATAAATTAATTTGCTATTTAAGACAACGATTCTCAATTACTTCTTTGTTCCCAATATAGAGCTAAGGTTCATTCCACCTTTACAGGCTGTTCACAGAACTTTTTGAGTTATATGTTAAGTATGCTATCTCTGAATTCTGTGAAATATTCATTGGCTTTACACAAGTTTTTACAAAAGAAGCACAAGTATCTTCTCTCAATATCTTGATCTGCCTGCCATGGAAACTGTGTGAGGGAAGGTCCACAAATGGGACAATTTTCTATGTAAAATTTTGTGGGTACATATACGGTCATCTTTAAGCAGGGACAATCTATAGATCCCATTATATTCTCAAAGAGGTTAGAGAGTCATAGAAAGGTTTAGAATTACTAACCTGCAAATATTTTCTCAAAATATACTTAGCATATAGATATCAACACCCACAAGATCATCTCTAACCCCAGCAGAACCTTCTATTATAGGCCAGTTCTTTACACAGCAAAAATAAGAGGATGCTCTAGTTTCAAATCAATTACACCAATGTCGTGGTAAATTAGAAGCATGGACCTGGTTGCCTGAAGCTACCGAAAACAAAATTTCTGTGACAAGCTGACTCCTATTCAACTAAGTAAAAAGTGAAAATCTAAATCATTCTTACAAACTAAAGGGAAAAAAAGATTTTTTAAAAAAGGAACAATAGCAGAAAGTTTCTATATAGAAGTTCATGGGGCTGGAGAGGGGAAACAGATAAATGAAAACAGATTAGGAATCTAATAGAGAAAATACGGATCTTAATTTTGACCAAATTGTTTTTCATGTTTTAGATAAAGACTTATAATTAAGATAGTAGAAGGTATACACTCTAAACTTAATACCCTGGGATTGCTGTGGGGGATGAGCAGTGTGGGGATGAAAACAATTTAGTAAAACACAAAGAACCACCTAATAATTCCCAAATATAATACAAAATGGTTCTTTTTCCATTAAGTTCCGGAGATAATTTGAATTTAAAAAGCTAAGCCACTCCAGAATTCTTATGCTTCCCTGGTTGCTCAGACAGTAAAGATTCTGCCTGCAATGCAGGACACCTGGATTTGATCCCTGGATTGGGAAGATCTCCTGGAGAAGGGAATGGCTACCCACTCCAGTATCCTTGCCTGGAGAATTCTACAGACAGAGGAGCCTGGCAGGCTACAGTCCATGGGGTCTCAAAGAGTTGGACACGACTGAGCAACTTTCACTTCACAGGCCATTTTTAACCATCACGATTCCCTTAGAATCTCTGAATTGATCTTAGAAAGAAAGAAAACCTTCCTTTGGAATGAGATCAATACCGCTTGCTGCTTTAAAGAATGCATGTACGGTAATGCTAAGAATAGCAGGTGGATCTTCTGTTCTAGAACTATGGTTAGTCTTGGGATATTCTCCTCAAACAAAAACTAACCCAGAAGTCAAACATGTAAAAACAGGTCAGAGCAGCACGACTTTGGTTCGAGTTTCTATATGTGTGTGTGTCAAGTAGGAGAGCTGGGGTGGGGGAGAAGGTGGAATGATAGCCAGAGGGTAGACCCAAATGGTGGCTTCAAGCAACAGTCTGAAAACCACTGTTTTAAAAGACAAAGTCACATACCAGTATGAACAAAATGTAAATTGAGGCAGGAAGTAAAAAATATTACAGCAATATGTAATTATTTATGAAGGCACCAAATTTTAGCCCTTTATTCAGTCATTATCATCATCTGCCCCTGACAGAGGATAAAGTATCTTTTACACAAAAACACCTTTGTCAGTGCCTTCCAAAACCAAAACCTCAATCTCTCCTCTGCTTTCTCAGTTTTCATCACACTATTTTCTAAGTCTAGATCAGAGATTTCCACATTATTCCATGAAGCACTGAGCTGGTTCTCTAATTTCTTTTCTGATCTCCTAGTATATTTATAATCTGTACATACAACTTAGTATTTGATTTTGAGACTGGGCTACATGTTTGACTTATCCTTCCTACTTTATAGGGAAAATAGCTTCCAGAGGACAACAATTGTCTTTTATTTTCTCTTCTATCTCTATTGCAACAAGAACAGTGTGGGGCACTTAAGTCTACACTAGAATAGTCACTGAGTAAAAAGAACAGCATAAGACGGTTTATGTAAGCAGTGAGAGAGAGACATTAACATAAAAGATGTCTTAGATACTCTTAGAAGAAATGGGCTAAGAAAAGAAACTGAATATGGGACAGTACCACGTTGGAAAATTTTCATTTTGCCTCTCAAATTTATCAAGAGATGTCTCACACAGAATCTAAATTAGAGAGTATTTAAAAGTTAATGGTTTAAATATAGGACACAGGGCTGGGAAGACCCAGAGGAATCAGGTGGAGAGGGAGGTGGGATGGGGGACCGGGATGGGGAATACGTGTAACTCTATGGCTGATTCATGTCAATGTATGACAAAACCCACTGAAAAATAAAAAAAAAATTTTTTTTAATAATAATAAATAAATAAATATAGGACACAGAAAATACTTATTGAAAATTAGAAAGATTTTTAAAATCTTTAAGAAATATTGACTTTTAAACTTTGAATATATACTGTAGTCAATACTCTACCTTAACTGGACCTGCACTGTGAAGTCACATTTGGTCCCAGAAATATCCCTAGAAAAGACATGGTAAGAACTACAATTATTTTAAAGACATACACAGGAAAGCTGATTCAAAGACATGACTAACTCCAGAACGTATATCAGAAATATTAACATTTCTTATGGTAACTAACACTCTAATAATATTTTCAGTACTAATACTTACAAATACTCTCCCCTGAATATACTGTTTCAAAAAGTCACTTATTATGGACAAAACTGGATTCAAAGGTTAAACTGCAAGCTACACGCAAAGACAACTTACATGGAACTACTGATCTGCTGCACTTGTTGCGGTGTCAATGCAAATGCAAAACAGGTTTCTCGAAAGCGCTGGCTGTTGTCTGATGCTAAAGAAGAAAAGAATTATATTTTTTAATTACCTTCAAATTCATCAATATGGAACACAATAGCAAACAAAACAAAAAACTTCAACTATTCACATGCCTTTAATTACCTAGGATGGATGCTAGCGTTTAGATAACAAGTCAATTATGGCATTTGAAAAATAAGATATATGCTAAATGTCTAATCACAGACGTCTGCATCTAAAAAGGACATGTATAAAAACATGCTGATATTAATTTTATCTAAAATAATACAAAGCCATTTAAAGATATATGTTTTTTGAGCTAAGTAACAAACATACACATACACCTTGAGATCTGCATAGGTGAGATGACAGTTCGACTTGAACGCAAATTAAGAATTTTATCACCCCCTGCTTAACTATGCCACGCAAATTTTATAAAATAAATATCATATATAATTTGTCATATCCTTAGATGAACTGACCTCAAAATTTGCCTGTGGTTACTATCTCAAAGAAGGAAAGGAGTTACAAAAAGGGAAAGAAGGGAATAGAGAAAAGGAGGGAAGGAGAGGTAGGGAAAGAAAAGAGTATATTCTGAAATCAGTGGTGAATATCTTTCTTGTTTGCTATATTTCTGCACAAAAAAGCACTAAATGAGTGTTGAATGAAGGAAAGACTGAAAATGAAGGATTAGCAAATTAAATTATTTAAATTTTCCTTTTTCAGGATAATTTTCTAGAACAAATGGATCACTTTTAATACCAAAGAACTCCCAGCCTGTGGGCCACTTACACTGGTGCGGAAAAAGCAGCTGAAGTTGGCTACTTGTTACCTGCAAGCAACACTCCCTCCAAAACTACACCAAACACAAATGCCGAAAACGCTGGACAAGTGGGAGAGGGATGCAAACGAGGACTGTTGGGTCTACAATTTCGAGTCAATACAGGAGTTCTCTCTTCAAGTCTACATTGGTATTTCTGCTTTCTGTGATCTGGGAAAGTTTTTTATTTTTCTTAAAAATTAATTAATCTATTTTAATCAGAGACTAATTACAACATTGTATTGGTTTTGCCATACATTGACATGAATCAGCCATGGGAGTACATGTGTCTCCCATCCTGAACCCCTCTCCCACCTCCCTCCCCATCCCATCCCTCAGGGTCATCCCAGTGTACCGGCCCTGAGTGCCCCGTCTCATGCATTGAATCTGGACTGGCGATGTATTTCACATATGGTAATATACATGTTTCAAATCATCCCCCCCCCCCCCCACCGTCTCCCACAGAGTCCAAAAGTTTGTTCTTTACATTTGTGTCTATTTTGCTGTCTTGTATATAGGGTCATCCTCAGCTAAATTCCATAATTATTGCGTTAGTATACTGTATTGGTGTTTTTCTGACTTACTTCACTCTGTGTAATACGCTCCAGTTTCATCCACCTCACTAGAACTGATTTAAATTCATTGTTTTTAATTGCTGATTAATATTCCATTGTGTATATGTACCACAGCTTTCTTACCCATTCATCCGTCAATGGACATCTAGGTTGCTTCCATGTCCTAGCTATTGTAAACGGTGCTGTGATGAATATTGGGGTACACGTGTCTCTTTCTTTTTTTTTTTTAAATTTTATTAAGTGTCTCTTTCAATTCTGGTTTCCTTGGTGTGTATGCCCAGCAATGGCATTGCTGGGTTGTATGGCAGTTCTGTTTCCAGTTGGTTAAGGAATCGCCACACTGTTCTCCATAGTGGCTGTACTAGTTTGCATTCCCACCAAAAGTGTAAGAGGGTCCCCTTTTCGTCACACCCTCTCCAGCATTTATTGTTTGTAGACTTTTTGACAGACTTTTACAAACTTTCTGCAGCGTGAAATGGTACCTGCCATTCTGACAGGCGTGAGATGGTACCTCATTGTGGTTTTGATTTGCATTTCTCTGATAATAAGTGATGTTGAGAATCATTTCATGTGTTTGTTAGCCATCTGCATGTCTTCTTTGGAGAAATGTCTGTTTATTTCTTTGACCCATTTTTTGATTGGGTCATTTATTTTTCTGGAATTGAGCAGCATGAGCTGCTTGTATATTTTTGAGATTCTTTGTCAGTTGCTTCGTTTGCTAGTATTTTCTCCCATTCTGAAGGCTGTCTTTCACCTTGCTTATAGTTTCCTTTGTTGTGCAAATGCTTTTAAGTTTAATTAGGTCCCATTTGTTTATTTTTGCTTTTATTTCCACTACTCTGGGAGGTGGGTCATAGAGGATCCTGCTGTGATTTATGCCAGAGAGTGTTTTGCCTATGTTGGGAAAGTTTTTTCTTAAAGACTCCATCCCCAAGAAACAGTTAAGATAACCAGAAAGTTATCTTAATCATGAAATATCAACTTGGCAAAAGGCAGATAACCAAGGACCAGAATGTAGAAAAGCAGTTTCCTCTTTCAGGCGATGAAAGCAACTTCTTTGTTTCTGACTTAGAGGATACGTCTCTCTCAAAATTTTAGTCCAGTAGGCTTAGCCTGATTTAGATTTCTGGCTCTGTTGTAAAATAGTACTAAAATAAGTTCCCAAGTATCAAAAATAATATTATTCTCTAGGCAAAAATTCAGATTCCTTTAGAATATATGAGTACAGTAAGTTTTGGACACATACACACACAGACTTAGAAAAGATATAACTAAAATAATGAGGTTGCTTTTTGAGCCACACATAGAAATCAGGTTTATTACTTAACAGTAACCCCTTTATATCCTCTTTTATATATATTAACAGTAGACTGGTTACCTGGAAAACCATCTTTCATACTATTTGATTTTCAGGTTTAATTTTGTTATGAATGACAGTGAATTTACAGTTTTGGTCTTAGGTAACAGACCATTTAAAATTTTTTCTAAAAGTTAATTAAGCTATCATTATTTCTTTCAGACAAATTCAGGTCAAACAGAATCATGGAATCTTCATACTGAAAAATAAGCCTTACAAGTCATCCAAAACAATGACCTCCAATGTTGAGGATAAGCATCTAAGACAGTACACAGAGATAAAGGAAAAAATATTTACCTGTAAAATATGTTCTTAAAAGTTTAGATTTTCCATAAAACCTAATTCACAAAAATATCTAAAATTTTATGTCAAATCTTGTATGGCATATGATAAATTATTTTCCTGAAAGGGTACAAATGATCAAATGAGCTTGCAGACCACTGATCTAAATTCAAATTCAGGAATTCAACATTCCTTTCAATTCTTCCATTTATATACTTTGAAACATTTTAGAGATGAGGGAAGAGTGGTCATTACCTTGTCAGGCAGAAGATGACTAGTGATGTACAGTGTAATTGTAAGAAAGCTTGCAGCCCAACAGAGTAGCAAGTATAGTGGGAGAGAGATGAGATCACACAGACATGGATTTGAAACAGGTTTTACCACTTATTTGCCATGTGACCTTAGGTACTGTTTTCTCCAATACTTAAACATACACAAACACAAAAACCCTCGTAGGGTTATTTTAAATATAAATATAAATGAGGTAAGATATTTAAAAAGCACCAATTTCCTTTTCTGTCTCCTTTTCTCCTTATGACCTTGCTGCTGCTAAGTTGCTTCAGTCATGTCCGACTCTGTGCGACCCCATAGACGGCAGCCCTCCAGGCTCCCCCGTCCCTGGGATTCTCCAAGCAAGAACACTGGAGTGGGTTGCCATTTCCTTCTCCAATGCATGAAAGTGAAAAGTGAAAGTGAAGTTGCTCAGTGGTGCCGGACTCTTAGCGACCCCATGGACTGCAGCCCACCAGGCTCCTCCATCCATGGGATTTTCCAGGCAAGAGTACTGGAGTGGGGTGCCGTTGCCTTCTCCTGAATCAAAACATAATGCTGTAACTCTCACCTATTGATGTCATATAGTATATCCAGTTATAGCCACTCTTCAAATATTTTAGACAGCATTAATGTGCCCCCCTCTCTCCATTGACTATTTCCACTGTATTGCAGGCAAGATTTCAGAATTACTCACCATTCTGATCTTTCTCCTCCAGACAAATGCCAGACTATCACACTTCTAAAGTGACAGCACTGAACACACTCTTTGTCATAGCATATATTATTTCTCCCAAATATTTGCTGCCCCTCTGTACTGATTCATTCCCCAAGGAGGACTATGACACAATGTCACTGTTGCCTTGATCAATGAAATATGAGTGGAAGTGTACTACTTCAGAGCAGACCTTTAAGAACTGTCCTTGGGTTTCAACATCTTTCCTTCTAGTCTACCTTGATTCTAAAGTGGAGAGAACATAGAGCAGAGCCACAATCAATTCACAGCTAATAAGCAGCTAAGTGAAAAATAAATCTTAGCTGTTTGCCATTGAAATTTATGACTGCTTTTAAGCTGACATTATTCCAGATGTCACATGACAAGAACAATATTTCTATCAACAACTGCAATATACTATTATTAATCCACACAACAACCATAAACAAATCTTATCTCAGATTCAGAAATTGAGGTTCTAAGTAGTTAACTGTCAAGGCCTCATACTAGGTAAGTAGAACCCAAATTAGAACTCAGATCTACACATTTCCAAAGCCCAAGCTCTTCTCATAACATACGTCTATTAGCTTCCCTGATCTAAGTGTTGTACTTCTTTTAAGTACAGACTAGCATTATATTTGATCACAGAAAACAGGAAAAGAGTTTCCCATTATACCCTCAACATAACTGTTTGTCATTTCTACATATTTCTTACCAATTAAATTATACATATAATTTGAAAGCTTGCTTTAAAAAATTACTTATCACATTTTCAATTATAATCTCTACTACCATATTTAATTATTGCATTGTATTCTATCTATGGGATATATGAAAATTATAATTACTCCCTTGATTAGCCATTTAGGTTTCTCTAAGTTTTCATTATTTGAAAACAACTCTGTATACAGGATTTATATGCTTGCTTTTTGGAAGGGGGGGGTGTTGTTATTATTTTCTTTGGATCAATTCCCAGATGTGGGTTTTCTGGGTCAAAAAGTATGGAGATCTTTTAAAATGAATTTTGATTTATCACAAGAGTGGTTTTCAAATGCTTATAACACTATATATATATATATATATATATATATAAAAAGACCATTACCAATTTGTGCATCTACTTATTGCATTTTACTCTGGCCTGCCTGGGAACTGCTGTTAATTTAATGGGTGGGTCTGTGTAACTCCTTAGTAGTTTAAATTGTATCGAAAATTTTTTTCCTGTTTTCAACTTCTTATTTAGTTAACTGCCCAATCTTGTCCTATGCCCATTTTTATATTTGTATAGAGTTTCATATATAAAAAAAACATTAACCCTTGGAAATTTGCTGAAAATATTTCCCCTGTCTGTTATATTTTTTCATTTTGGCAATATTTTTGGATAATTCAAAGTTAAGTTTTATGTAGTCTTATCTGTCAATCACTTCCTTTGTTAATTTGTGTTGTTTCCCTCCTGAGGTTCATTCAGTACACAATTCATTTCTTTGACTTGTTTCCATGTAATTATCAATCCATTTGGAACATATTTTAATATGTGATATTTTTAAAGTATAAATTTTTGTTTCTCCAAATTGCTTAGTTATACTAACACTATTATATTAAATAATCTTTCTTCCTTATGGGTATATGTGCTTCCTTTATCACATATTCAATCCGTATATCCAACATGTTCCATTTCCAGGCTATTTTCTCATTGGTCTTCTTTATCCTTGTGCTGGCACCCTATTTTTTTTAACTGTTATAGTTCCACTATGTTTTGATATCTTCTATTAGGTTTCTCTCCATTTATTCTTTTTTCAGAATTTTTAACATCAACTCAAAATGTTTTATCAAGATGAACTTCTGAATCCTTTTGTCATGATTCTCAAAGTTCAATGGTATTTTGAGTAAAATTATACCCATGACTTACTTTCAGAGCTGATATCTTTATATCTTTAATCTTTCTATCCTAGAGTACTGTACCTGTGTGCATTTATTCATATCCTTAAGGTTTTACCATTTTGATCATGGGATTCCCAGGTGGCTCAGCGGTAAAGAATCTGACTGCCAATGCAGGAGATACAGGTTCAATCCCTGGGTCAATAAGATCCCCTGGAGAAGGAACAGCAACCCACTCCACTATTATTACTGGGAAAATCCTACGGACAGAGAAGTCTGGCAGGCTACAGTCTGTGGGGTCACAAAGAGTCAGACATGACTGAGCACACACAAATGCATTTTATCATAAAAATTAATCACATAGTTTCCATTAAATTATTCTTACACAAACTATCAATAGGAGAATGACCAAGCATTCATATAACAGAATACGCTGTAACAACAACAAAAAAAAAAAATAGAGAAAAATCAACACCAGAAGTTAGTTTCTTTTTGAAGATCAATAAAATTGATAAACCTCTAGCAAGACTACTAAGGAAAAGAAGAAAAGACACAAATAAGAATAAGAAACATGAAGTGACATCACTACAGAGTCTATAGATAATAAAAAACATATAAAAGAATATCATGAACACCTTTCAGCCTAGAACTGACAACTTAAAAACTCTTGCCCCTACATTAAAAAGAGAATATTTCTCAACTCATTCCACAAAGAGAGTATTACTTCAGTACCAAAACAAGACAAATACATTGAGAGAAAACTACCACTGTTACTTCTCATGAACATAAATACAAACATTCTTGACACAACTTCAGCAAATCAAATCCAATTACATTAAAGTTAAAAAAAATGACTATATGACTATAAAAAAATGACTATACTATGACTATATTTTAAAAAGGGTAACACATCACAACCAAGAGAGACTTATCCCAAGAATGCAGGGTTGGTTCAACATCTGTCACTAGGTTAACAAACGAAAAAAGAAACAACATATTGTCATTTCAATAGACATAGAAGCATCTGACGAAAATTCAACATTCTTGATTTTTTAAAAAAACTCTCAGCAAACCAGGTATAAAAGTGAACTTTCTCAACCCAAGAAATGATTTCTATGAAAAATCTATAGTCAACGTTATACTTAAAGATGAAAGACTAAAGAACTAGAAACAAGGCAATGATATCCATTTATCACTTTATCACTTCTATTCAATAAAGTACTGGCAATTCTTGTCAGTGCAATAAAGCAAGAAAAAGAAATAAAAAACATCAGGATTGGAAAGTAACTAAAATCATCTATCCACAGACAATATGATGATCTATGTAGAAAATTTCACAGAACCTACCAAAAGGTATTAGAATAAGTGAGTTCAGTAAGGTAACAATAAAATACAAAAATCGGTGTTATTTCTGTAAATTAGCAGCAAACAGTAAGAAATTGAAAATTTAAAAACACATTTATAGTAGCATACCCTCAAAATGAAATATTTAGGGATAAACGCGACAAAAGAGGTGCTCGACCTGTGCAATGAAAAATGATAAATAATGCTCAGAAAAACTAAGGACCAAAATAAATAAAGAGGCAGTGTTTATGGATCAGAAGACTCAATGCTGTTAAGATATCAGTTGTTTCAAACTGATCTACAGATTCAATGTAATCCAATCAAAATCCTAGCTAGTTTTTGCTGTTTTTTTTTCTTTTAATGAAATTGACAAGGTGCTTTTAAACTTCACATGGAAATGCAAAGTACCTAGAAGAGTTAAAACAACTCTGAACAAGAACAAAGTTAGAGGACTAACACCACTTGATTTCAAAACTTATCATAAAGATACAGTAACTAAGACACGGTGATGCTGGTGTCAAGATAAAAAAAAATAGATCTATGGAGCAGAGTAGAGAATCTTGAAACATACCCACATATATATGAACAACTGATTTTTGACAAAGGCACAAAGGCAATTCAGTTGAAAAAGAATAGTCTTTTCAACAAATGGTGCCAGAACAACTGGATAACCACATGCAGTGGGGGGAAAGTGCTTTGAAATCATATACGACATGATATGTAAAAACTAACACAAAGTAGATCATAAGTAACAGAGAAAATGGTAGAGTAGGAAGCTCCAGGAGTTATTCCCTCCTCCAAAACAACCATTAAGCTGGAGAAATTTTTTAAAAAAAGATCAGAATTAATGATTTCACAACTTTAAACCTGATCAGCCACTTCACAGCAACCAGGAGGAATGCTTGATGAAGAGACTATTGAAGATGTTGAGGGGGGTTTGTGAGAGATCTAGCAATCATCCCCTATGCCTCGGTCCTACTATAGCTGTAGGGACTGTGACCTGCCATCTATTACAAGACTTAAACAGATGTACATACTTTACACACCTTAGGAGGGGGCAGGATGAGAGGGTTATTGGCTATTTGCAGAAATCTCTGTCAGATCACTGGCTGACTGAAGAGAAACAGCAGAGAAACGTCATAGACCACACAAAAGAAATACAGCTAGCTCCAGCTTATCCCTAAGTTGCTGACAACCTCTTTGAACTCTGCATCCACCTTCTCAAATCCATGAAAATCATGAACAAAACTGTGGGAAAAGGTTCTTCCAAACTCCATTCATGATGACAGCTGAAACCTCTTCAGGCTGCACAAAGTCAAAGGTGTTTATAGCCTTAAAGATGTTATAGTCCTTCCAAAATTGTTGCAAGACTGTTCCTGATTCATCACTCGCCTTTACTGCCTGACGAAAAGTGTGACACAAATAGTATTTCTGAAAGTCGCTATAAGTCCCTGGTCCATGCTGAGGGACATAGTACTTGGTGGCAGATGCACTTCTTTGACATTGGCATGAAAGTTGTCCATAAAAAGGGCCTGGAGCACTGTTGAGCAGCAAAAGAATGTTGAATGGGACATGCTTCTCCAGGCAATATTTCTCTACCTCCAGGATAAAGTGGTGGAAAAACCAGTCCTGTGCAACACAGGCTTTGGGGTTACTCTTCCATACAACAGGAAGAGAGTCCTTGGCTATGTTTTTAAGGATTCTTGGGTTCTCTGAACGATAAACCAAGAAAGGCTTCAGCTTCATATAGCTGGAACCATTGCCACCAAATAAGAGTTAGCCTATCCTTTCCGCTACATAGCATGGCATCAACTTTTTCTACTTACTGATGTAACTTTGGTCTGGATCCTCTTCCAGTACAGTCCTGTCTCAGTTCAGTTCAGTTCAGTCAGTCGCTCAGTCATGTGTGCCTTTTTGCAACCCCATGAATCGCAGCACACCAGGCCTCCCTGTCCATCACCAACTCCCGGAGTCCACCCAAACCCATGTCCACTGAGTCAGTGATGCCATCCAAACATCTCATCCTCTGTCCTCTTCTCCTCCTGCCCTCAATCCTTTCCAGCATCAGGGTCTTTTCAAATGAGTCAGCTCTTCACATCAGGTGGCCAAAGAATTGGAGTTTCAGCTTCAACATCAGTCCTTCCAATGAACACCCAGGACTGATCTCCTTTAGGATGGACTGACTGGATCTCCTTGCAGTCCAAGGGACTCTCAAAAGAATCTTCTCCAACACCACAGTTCAAAAGTATCAATTCTTCGGTGCTCAGCTTTCTTTAGAGTTCAACTCTCACATCCATACATGACTTCTGGAAAAACCATAGCCTTGACTAAATGGACCTTTGTTGGCAAAATAATGTCTCTGCTTTTTAATATGCTGTCTAGGTTGGTCATAACTTTTCTTCCAAGGAGCAAGCGTCTTTTAATTTCATGGCTGCAATCACCACCTACAGTGATTTTGGAGCCCAGAAAAATAAAGTCAGGCCACTGTTTCCCCATCTATTTGCCATGAAGTGATGGGACTGGATGCCATGATCTTAGTTTTCTGAATATTGAGCTTTAAGCCAACTTTTTCACTCTCCTCTTTCACTTTCGTCAAGAGGCTCTTTAGTTCTTCACTTTCTGCCATAAGGGTGGTGTCATCTGAGGTTATTGATATTTCTCCCGGCAATCTTGATTCTAGCTTGTGCTTCCTCCAGTCCATCATTTTTCATGATGTACTCTGCATATAAGTTAAATAAGTAGGGTGACAATATACAGCCTTGACGTACTCCTTTTCCTATTTGGAACCAGTCTGTTTTTCCATGTCCAGTTCTAACGGTTGCTTCCTGACCTGCATACAGGTTTCTCAAGAGGCAGGTCAGGTGGTCTGGTATTCCCATCTCTTTCAGAATTTTCCACAGTTTATTGTGATCCACACAGTCGAAGGCTTTGGCATAGTCAATAAAGCAGAAATAGGTGTTTTTCTGGAACTCTCTTGCTTTTTTCATGATCCAGCGGATGTTGGCAATTTGATCTCTGGTTCCTCTGCCTTTTCTAAACCCAGCTTGAACATCTGGAAGTTCACAGTTCACATATTGCTGAAGCCTGGCTTGGAGAATTTTAAGCATTACTTTACTAGCGTGTGAGATCTCATCCACATTAAAACAAAAACCTGCTCAAGTAAATACTTGCCTTCATCAATAACAGCTTGAAGAGTTTCAGGAAATTCCCAGGCAGCTACCGTTATCTGCAATGGTTGCCTCGCCACTTACTTTTACATTGTGAAAGCTGGCTCTAGCCTTGAACTGGTGAAATCAGCCATGTTGTTCAGTTGCTAAGTCATGTCCAAATCTCTGCAACCCCATGGACTGCAGCACGCTAGGGTTCCCTGTCCTTCCCAGCCATGGATGGCATTAAAAGATGCACCCTCTGATTTCTCACCATGTTTTTACTTCAAGTCTTCATAAAGACTTTGAGCTTTCTCTTGAGTCAGCATTAAGCTGAGCTGCGACTCAGTGCTGAGGCTGATCCTGCATTCACACACTGAGAAGTTTCTCTATCTCCTCCATTACTTTTCCACGCTTCTTCAATATTACTGTCAACATCACCAGCACAGCAGACTTCACATGTTCCATGATCTTCTCCATGTTCTTTAGAATTGGGCCTGTGCTTGAACAATTCATGTTATAGGAACAAGCAACATCTACCATCTTTTCACCTCATTGCACTCTCAATTATTTTCATTTTTGTTTACCTTGCTATCACTTGGTACTTCCGAGCAGTATCAGCTACATCACCACTGCTTTTACACTTGCTTCTGGACATCCTAGGCTTGATATAAAGATATGTACTACTGTATTCTATACAGTAAAGTACACAAAACACAACAATTTGTAGAGGAAGCATGCACTTGACAATGTATGCCAGACACGTGAACTTACGTGCCTGGACATGCAAATGCACATTCTCATCTTTGAAAGTTCACAACTTGAAGGTTCATATGTAGGGGACTTACTGTACACAAAACCAGAACCACTTCAAACTGACTAGGATGGCTATAATTAAAAACAAAACAGAAAATCACAAGAGTTGGTGAGGATACCGAAAAACTGGAACCCCTCATACACGGATGCAGATGCTGTGGAAAACAAGCTGGCGGCTCCCCCAAGAGTGAAACACAGAACCATCAGTAAGACTCAGTGACCCCCTTTCAGGTGTAAACACACACAGCAAAGAAAGGAAGGCACGGGCTCAGGCAGGTAACTGGTTGCCAACGTCCATGACAGCTTCATTCACAATAGCCACAAGGTGAAACGGTGTCCATCAACAGATGAATGGATAAACAAAATGTGCTTTATCTATGCCACAGAATGTATTATTCAGCCATTACAAGGATAAACTTCTGACACATGCTATGACATGGATGAACCATGAAAATACTAAGCTGAAATAAGGCAGACACAAAAGGGTAAATATTATATGATTCCACTTATGTTTCTAGATCAGGCAAATTCGCAGAGCTCCAAAGTAGATTAGGGGTTCCTAGTGGCTGTAGGGAAGGAGGAATGGGAAATTACTGCTCAATGGCTAACAAAATTACTGCCTGGGGTGATATACATTTGGAAATGTAGTTATAATCATTGAACAACATCGTAAATATAATGAAACACACTGAATTATATACTTTAAAAATGATAAAATGACAAATTTAATTTATATTATATATATTGTGTGTGCTCAGTTGTGTCCTAATCTTGGCGACCCCATGGACCGCAGTCCACCAGCCTCCTCTGTCCATGGAATTTTCCAGGCAAGAATATTGGAATGGGTTGCTATTTCCTATTCCAGGGGATCATCCCAACCCAGGGATCCAACCTGCGTCTCTTGTCTCCTGCATTGGCAGATGGATTTCTTTACCTCTGTATCACCTGGGAAGGCCCTATATTATTACAATAAAAAGATTAATAGGTCCCAGACCTAAATGAAAAATCTAAAACTACAAAATATCTAGAAGAACACATAAAAGAAAATTCTTTGTGATCTTGGGTTAGGTAAAGACTTCTATTTTTAAAACTGTATTTTATTGTAGTTGATTTACATGTTGTTTTAATTTTGGCTGTACAGCAAAATGATTTAGTTATACATATATGCACATATTTTTCATATTCTTTTCCCTTATGGTTTATCACAGGATACTTTATTCCCTGTGTTATTCAGTAAGACCTTTTTTTTAAAGCCATTCTATGTATAATAGTTTGCAGCTGCTAATCCCAAACTCCCAGTCCAGGGGCAAGTTAAGAGTACAGATTGCTTTAGAGATACAATCCCAAAGCACAATGTTTTTTTTAATTGATGCACTGAACTTAATGAAAATTAAGAACTCATGTTCTTGGAAAGACACTGTTAAAAAAAAAAAATGAAAAGAGACGCCACAGACTGGAAGATATTAAACTCACATATCCATTAAGACTTGCAGCTAGAATATATAAAGAACTCTACACAAAATCACCAACAAAAAAGCAAACAACATAACAAAATTCACAATGTGCGAAAGATCTAAACAGATGCCTCACCAAAGAAGATAAATATATGGATGACAAAAAAGCACATTAAAAGATGTTCAACATCCTTAAGTCTGTGGGAAATGCAAATTAAAACCACAATAAGATACACACCTATTAGAATGTCCAAAAATCTTTCAAATGATAACATCAAGTGTTGACAAGGATGGAGAGCAACTGCAAAGTTCATATGCTGTAGGTAAGAATGTACAATGACCTAATTCTTTTTAAAAAAGTTTAGCAGTTGCTTACTAAGTTAAACATATATCCACTGACCCACTCATTCCATTCCTAAGTAATTTATCCAAGAAAAATATAAGCATATAATCATTTGAGCCCAAATTTTTATAGCAGCTTTGTCCTCACCAGCCAAAAACTGGAAACAACGCAAATATCTATCAACAGGTGAATGAATAAATAGTGTTATATCCATACAATGAAATATCACTCAGCAATAAAAAGCAATAAATTATCAATACAACATAGATAAACCTTAGAATATAATCTTAATTAAAAAAAAATCAGACCTCACTCCCCACTTCAAAAAAAAAAAGATTATATATTTCATGATACCATTTATAAAATTTTAGAAAATGCAAATGGATCTATAGTGACAAAAAACATCTAATCTAGGAGCTGGGTGGGAATGGAAGGGGCAGTAGGAAGGAATTACTAATGGGATGAGGAAACTTTGGGGAGTGACAGATATGTTCATTATTTTTATTATGGTGGTAATTTCACATAGTCAAAATGTATTATACCGTACCTTTCAAGTATGTGTAGTTTATGGAATGTCAAGGATACTTGGATAAAGCCATTTAAAAAATAGTATGTAAAGCAAAATGGTGCACAGCCACACCCACACGCAAAAAAAGGGCAGATGGTGAGGGGGGATGAACAACAGAGCCCTGGAGAACCTGTACCAAATTTAAGGCTCAAGTCAAGGAATAAATACTCAGAAATTCAGAAAGAAAAACAGAAGGAAATGTTGTCCTTGATATCAAAGGAAGACAGAATTTCAAAGTGATAATGTTAAATGCTCAGAAGTCAGGATAAGAATTGAGAACTAGACTTAATAACTAGCAAGTCATAGACAATATTTGTTGGACCTGTTTCAGTGCAATGTGATTGTAACAAATTCAGGTATGAATGGTTACTCATTTTAATACTTAAATATGAGATGTTTGTTTTCATAACTGCAATAGGAAATTAATATCTTAGATTTCTGAACTAATTATCATTCTGTTTTGAATTATTATAAGCAATCCTGAAGACCTCCAAAGTTCTATAATATAACTTGAAATTTTGCTAAGAGTTGTTAATATGAGCATTTTCAGGATGTAGGATGAGTGTCCTGGGTAATAATTCAGTCTCTCAATGTGGCCTAAATCATTGTATACTTGTCAGTAGCTCTTTAGAGGGTAAAAAGAGGCATTCAGATTTCCACCTTTTCTATACACCAATTTAGGATGAAATGTCCTAGTAGAGTTACCTACAAAGGTTGTGGAGGATTTCTCTTGAGAATATTAAGGGCATACTGTACTCAAAAGAAAAGATTTTCAATAATCTCCCCATAAGTATTAATTTCTGTTTCAATTGTAAGAAAGAAAAGCATTGCTCATAATAACCAGAATTTAATTATATATATAATATATATATAAATATATATTATATATAAACAAAATATAAATAAAACATATAAATAAAATAAATATATAAAATATATATTATATATATAAAAATATATATATTCAATATATAAAATGTGCAGAGAAAAAGTTAAGGTTTTAGAAACTTCATTTTTTAAAGTATAAAACATTGCTCCATAGAAAGATGAACTAGACTAAAAACAGAAAGAAGAATCATGTGGCAATTTACATAAACTAAACAAATGGAAGGTAAAACCTAGATACATAAAATAAACAAAGTTATTGAGATTCTGATGATAGAAACACTGAGCTAATCTAAGTGGTTGTACTTTCAACTGCTCTAAAAATATTCATTATTCCACCTCACCAGCAGAAAGAAAAGCTAAAAATAGTCATCTTTCTGTTACAGAATATTTCTTGCTGTCTTGGGGAAAGTGAAACTAAAGTACCTATCTACAAACATCAGTCATAAAATCTTTAATGAGCATATTGGTTTACTTAAAAAAACAAAAACCTGGACAACTAGGTAATTTTTTAAAATATACATGAAATTACATAATTTCATCATTAGGCTGCTTAACTACCATTAAAACATAAGATTGCAAAAATCTGTTCCCCAATAAAAGGCCTATAACAAATCATCAACAAATTTACTATCTAGCTGTGATATGGGAAATACTTTAAGCAAACAAAATATAAAGATCTAAGAACACAGTCATAAAATATTAAGGTAAAAAAAACAAGATATAAACTTGAAATGTACAGCATAAGGAGAATTTATATATAAATATATATATATGCATTGAAAGATCAAAAGAGGCAGCAAAACTGATTACTTTGTAACTTAAAATTTTTCCATATTGAGTATGTATTGCTTTTATAATAATGTTTTATCTTATACAGAAACCAATATAATATCATACATATGCATTAAACATACAGCTATGATGTTCTATTGCAAGGTTTTAAGAATTCTAGGATGGCAAATATTTCACAACAAAATCTGACTAAAGTTCTTTAGGGGGGACAACAAAAGCTAGACATGAATTTTTCCACTTATATAGAACAAAAAGTACTAATAAGTGGGAAAAAACATTGGAATGTGCAATTCTAATGGACTCTAGCTCTATAAAACCCTTGGTTTCATCTTATCACATCCTAATTGTAGGTTCCTAATAAATTCATTTTCAGTAAGCTTACTATACTTTTCATCATCTTTCTCCTCTGGAATTTAACTCTGCCTGTCCTATTTGTCTTTATAATTTCTCAGATAGTTTACTGAATTAGTTAGCTGGTCTCCTGAAAAGACTTAGATCCAATGAGCCTATAGAGACCCCTGAATAACTTTAGAACTAAAACTATGGTAAATATTATATCTGGCCTATCTATTCTTTCACAGCTGACAGGCCATCGGGCTATTTAAGTCCATTGGGGTTAAGAAAAAAGACTGGGTCAAACCAAGCCAGTCAGCTATGAACCAAGTTTGATGCTCAATGTTTAAATGCAAAAACAGAAAAAGGAAGAAGACTATAATTGGAAAGGTGGGTTTTTTTCTTTTTGCAAAAGTTTTTCATTTTCTTCTTTTTCTGATGTTGGGAATACAACCAATCTAAGCTAAGAAAAAAACAAAATTCTGCTACTTGATAGCTAAAATACATTTGGAATACATTCTTCCAAGCATTCTGATGCTGAATCTGAAGCTCCAATACCTGATGCGAACACCTGACTCATTGGAAAAGACCCTGATACTGGAAAAGACTGAAGGTAGAAGAAGGGGGCAACAGAGGATGAGATGGTTGGATGGCATCACTGATTCAATGGACATGAACTTGGGCAAACTCCGGGAGACGGCAGGGGACAGAGAAGCCTGGCATGCTGCAGTCCATGGGGTGACGAAGAACTGCACATGACTGGGCAACTGAATAAGAACAACAAGCATTTCATTGTTGTGTGTATGTACATTCAAGAGTGTAATATACACAATGTTTCCCATTTTTTATGGGAATTTTTTTGCTCTAAATACTTTTCGCAGCTAAAAAGGTATAATAAAAATCTTTCCAGGTCAACAAACCTACTTCTGTCACCATTTTAAGTGGCTGCAAGGTATTCTATTACACAGATATGTGATAATTTAACCAATCACCCATTGTTAGGATATTTAGGTTGTTTTCAATTTTCCCCTTCAGGTTGTTTTCAATTTTTTCCTTTTGGAAACTACTCCTTGATGATCCTTTCCTCTTCCATGGCAAGTGTGTATACACATTTGTGTGATCTTTATTTCCTTAGGACATACTCTCTTAGAAAAGGAAGGGGTGGGTCAAAGGATATACATATTTTTAAAGCTTTTGTACAACTGCCCAAACTGCTTCCAGAAATGCTGTTCACTTGCATAAGTAAGTGGTATATGAGAGTTCCCTGCCAACATTGGGCACTAGATGAAAAACATCTTATTGTCTTAAACCTGCATTTCTCTGGCTACTCTAAGCTGACTACTTTTCATACCCTTTTTGGCTTTATGTTATGAGCCACTCTTTCGCTGCCTCAAAACTGAGAAAGGATTTGCTTTTAGTGTCATAACGGTCACTGATGACCTAGATAACTGGTTTCTTTGGCATGGGTTAAGTGAAAATCTACTTGGAAAGGATTCATGACAGAAAGGGGTGGAAAGAAATCAAGAGACAGTGAATTCAAACACTGCTGGCAAGGAATTTTATGGTGAAGGAAAAGAAAATGGGGGTATAGCAGGAGGGAAATTAGGAGAACAGTTTGTTTTTTAAGATGGAAAAGTTTGCACAAAATTGTATATTAAAGGAATGATCTAGTATATAGGCAAAAAACAAAACAAAACTGATGACATAGGAGAGAGAAGGAAGAATTAATAAGCAATGTCCTTGAATAAGGAAGCGAATGGGATCTAGAGGACAAGTATTAAGATTGGTCCTGGTTCAGAGATCAAAGAATTCATCCAGAGTCACACAAAAATCACATATAGAATATGTGCAGAGATGCAGGTGGGTGTGTATAAGTTACTTGTGATGGTGGGAACTTTTAGAAGTTAATTTTTGACTGATTCCTTTTTCCTAGTAAAGAAGAAATAACAAGTAAAATCATCAGCAAAGAGAGTGGAAGAATAGCTGTGTGAGAGAAAATAGTGTGTTGTGAGAGAAGAAGATTAAACAGTCATCCGGAGTATATGAACTAGGGTAACACTGTCTGATGGCTGGGTAAAATTAAGCACTTCTGTCCACACACAAATTATTTATAACAGTCTTTCATATATCAAAGATTATAATATGATCATATGTAGTAAATATTTTCCCTTGGTTTATTTTGCCATTTAATGTAATAAAAAAATTTTTGAGTCCTCACAATTAATGCTTTTTTCCCTGAAGAAAAACTCCTTCCTAACTCCAATATTATTTAAATATTTTTATGCCACATAATGTATGTTTATTCATTTATTTAAATGCAACCTGGCTTTCTGACCCTGCACCACTGCGTTGGTTGCGGCAGTAAGCCCTGACTCGAGTCAGCAATAAACTTCCCTTTTTTGCGAAAATAAATAAATAAATGCAACCTATATTCCTCTCTGACCTCACTACAGTTTCATTTTTAAGCATTTAAACCTTTAAACCATTTTTATATTATTCTGACAAGTTGGAAGGTAGGAATTTTACTTTTAGCGGTTTATTAGGTAATTCTTAACAATTTAATATCCAATTTATGCTACTAATTAGAAATTTCACTTTTATGCTGTTTTAAAATTATATTTCTACTTCATTAACTGCTTATTCAGGCATCATTTCCACAGCTTTAATTACTATACGTTTGCCATTCCTATAGGAGAAGGCAATGGCACCCCACTCCAGTGCTCTTGCCTGGAGAATCCCATGGACGGAGGAGCCTGGCAGGCTGCATGCAGTCCAAGGGGTCGCTGAGTTGGACACGACTGAAGTGACTTCACTTTCACTTTTCACTTTCACGCATTGGAGAAGGAAATGGTAACCCACTCCAGTGCTCTTGCCTGGAGAATCCCAGGACGGGGGAGCCTGGTGGGCTGCTGTCTATGGGGTCGCACAGAGTCGGACACGACTGAAGCGACTTAGCAGCAGCAGCAGCAGTCATTCCTATAGGCAGTATATTTTTAATGTCATATACCATACGCCTCTTTTTCAGAATTCCTTTATTCTTATTTCTTCTAAATTATACTAGACATTTCAGTCATGTTATCTACCACAACCAACTCTCTCTCCTAGCTGACCCTTCCCAGCCCACGCCTTCTACCAGGAAAGCAGCTCTAGGCTGTTTTCTATACTAGACAGTCACTGTCAGCAACAGGGGGCATAATTTTCCCAGGGGCAGCCTATCCAGTAGCATATCCACTGGCAAACCATAAAATGACTATGCCTGAAGGAATTCATCCATTAGCAACATATTAACCAAAATCAATTCAAACTAGCTTCTTTCAGGATTTGGAGTGTGGACACAGAAAGTCTCCAAAAGCTACCTGCAGTCAGAGGCAAACAAAATAGATGCTTAGAAAGAGAAAGAGGTGCCACAGAGGGAGAGAATATACATAACCAGACAAAGTACATAATCATTAACTTTCTAATTCTGGGTTTTAATTCTTATATAGCCTCACAATAAACCTTTCTGAGGTGGCCTGAGGTACTACCCTTTCCTGCAATCAAAAAACTACAACACAAAGGAACTCTGAAAGTCATTTGATAAAGCACTCTTTCTCTTCCCTTCACTCCCTTCTCTATTAAATTGGATTTATAAGTACAACTACACTAAATTTATTGAGAACAGACATCTTTCAAAGGACAGTGTTTTTCTTTACAAAGTCTTTGTGGAGTCATAAACTTTTTTTCTTCTAACAAATCCTGTAAATTTGATGAGTATTCCTTCATATTTTTTCTTTTTTTGCTGTTGTTGCATGAGACTTTGCTTCAATTTTCTAACTAGTTTTTTTTTTCCTAACCAGTTCTTAGCAAACATAACAATATTTCTCCTTGTGTGGGCCATGAGAATATACCATGAGCTGTTCTTGAGGGAAAAGGGTTCCATGTTCAAAGAATTTTGGGAATTGTTGCATAAAACATATCCTACTTAGAGATTCATAGAGTACAATATTATATTTAAAACTCCAAGAAATTCTGCAATAACAAAGTTTTACAAAATTTAAGTTTCCAAAATTAATGGGAGACAGTCACAGAACACCAACTGACATGCCATGGAACCAGTACCTAACAATCACATTTGTAAAACAGTGGTACAAAAGTTAGTAGACATTTCTTGTATTCAGCAGCTTCCATTCTCCCAACAGATATTTTTATTTGTGACTTTCTTCCAGTCTCAGAATGGAGCATATGATCAAAGTCTAGGCTGAAAGTACACTGCATTCCTCTGCAAGGTTGATCGGTCAAGGGTGGGACATGGCATTTAAAGTAGTTAAATCATAGTGAACCTCACAACTTTTTCCTGGGAATACTGGGACAAAGACTATTTCTCTTTTGGGCTAGATTTGAATCTGGAAGGATTCCAGGAACTGCTGGGAACTACATGATGACTAAAAAAATGAGACCAACAGCAAGGAAGCAAAAGTCACAAAATAACATGAAACAGATTTGTTACACAAACATTCGTTCAACGAAGTATTTACTGAGCATCTAACATGTATAAGACATTATGCTAGGTGCCTGGGATAATTAATGAAGAAGAAACCAACACCTCTGCCCTTATGGCACTCATATTCTAAAGGAAAAGAAAGATAATAAATGACATCATAATGAAGTATGTCAAAAAGTGGTAAACATTATGAAAAAATAGGACAGGGTAACAGGGATTAGAAAGAATGAGATGGACTTCTAAATAGGGTACTCTGGGTAAGTCATTTTAAAATATTAGTAATTTGGCTTAAAGGAACTGAAGGAGATAGCCATGTGAATATCTTGGTAACAGCATTCCAGGTTAAAAAACACCCGTGCCAAGGCCCAGGATAAGAGCATACAGTGCATCTGAAGAATAGCAGGAAAGTCACTGTAGTTAGAGCCAAATTAAACAGAATACTAGTAAGTGATGATACCGGATGGGTAATGAAGAGGGGACTAGATCATAAGGATTCTGGAGTTTACTTCCCTGGTAGTTCAGCTGGAAAAGAATCTGCCTGTGATGCAGGAAACCCTGGTTCAATTCCTGGGTTGGGAAGATCCCCTGGAAAAGGGAAAGGCTACCCACCCCAGTACTCTGGCATGGAGAATTCCATGGACTAAATAGTCCAAGGGGTCACAAAGGGTCAGACACAACTGAATGACTTTCACTTACTTACACTATAATGAAAAAGAAGAATCCAGGATGACTCTAAAGATTTTAGCCTGAGCATCTAGGCAGATGGAAGGTGTCCTTAACCAAGATGACTGTGGATCAAATTTGTTTTAAAAGAAAGAACAAAAAATCATTGCTGGACATATTAAGGTTGAGACAGACATCTGAATAGTAATTTTATATGGGCAGTTGCATAAGACTCTGGAACTCAGAGAAAACTTGGCTACAGATACAAACTTAGAATCATTAATGTTCGGTTACTATTTAAAGCCTTGAGACTAGATAGAATTATCAAGTAAGTGTAGATAGCAAAGAGGTCTGGGATAAGAAAAGTATAGAAGACATACAGATGGCCAAGAGGCATAAGATGTTCAATACCACTAACTACTAGAGAAGGGCAAATCAAAACTACACCGAGGTATCACCTCACACAGGTTAGAATGGCTATCATCAAAAAATCTACAAACAATAAATGCTGGAAAAGGTATGGAGAAAAGGAACCCTCCTACACTGTTGGTGGGAATGTGAATTGGTGCATCCACTATGCAGAACAGTATGGAGGTTCCTTAAAAATCTAAAAACAGAGCTACCATATGATCCCTGGTGGATCCTATCGGCTTCCCTGGTGGCTCAGATGATAAAGAATCCACCTGCAAAGCAGGAGATCTGGGTTCGATCCCTGGGTTGGGAAGATATCCTGGAGGAGGGCATGGCAACCCAATCCAGTATTCTTGCCTAGAAAATCCTCATGGACAGAAGGGCCTGGTAGGCTACCATCCATGGGATCACAGAGTCAGACAGACTGAATGCCTAAACACACCATATGATCCAGCAATCCTACTCATAGGCATAAATCCACAGAAAACCATAATTTAAGAAGATACAAGCATCCCAATGTTCACTGCAGTCCTATTTACAATAGCCAAAACATGGAAGCAACCTAAGTCAACAGAGTATGGATAAAGACGATGTGGTACAAATACACAAAGGAATATACATCAGCCGTAAAAATGAATCAAATAATGCCACTTGCCACAACATGGATGGAACTAGAGATTATCATACTAATACGTGAAGAGAGAGAAAGACAAATAAATGATGTCACTTATATGTGGAATGTAAAAAAGGTACAAATGAACCTATTTGCAAAACGTAAATGGAGTCCCAGGTACAGAAAACAAAACTTGAGGTTACCAAATGGAAGGGGGAGGGGGAGGAGGGGATAAACTGAGAGACTGGGACTGACATATACACTACTGCAGACAAAGATGACTAGTAAGAACCTACGGTAGCACAGAACTCTACTCGTTACCCTGCAGTGACCCACAGGGGAACGGCATCTAGAAGAGAGTGAATAGATGTACATACAGATGGCTGATTCACTCTGCCATATAGCAGAAACTAGCACAGCACTGTAAACCAACTATACTCCAATTAAAAAAAGTTAAAGAAAAAGAAAATATGTGTAAGAAGAAATAACCAGCAAGACAAAAGGAAAACCAAGAAAGAGAGTTGTGTCCTAGATTACTCTGTTCAGTGACAAAAGTGCTGCAAGCAGGAGAACTTGATTAACTGAGTCAAATGCTGCTAATAGATCAAGTAAGCTGGGGACTGAGAATGGGCTTTGGCATCAAAATCTTCCTGACAAAGAAAGTTTCAGGGAGTGATTGGAACAAAAGCATTACTGGAGTGAACTTACAGGAGAATGGAAAATGAGGAATTGGAGACAGAGACTACAGAAGACTTGTTCATGGAATTTTGCCGTAATGAGGAGCAAGGCAATGGGGGTAGAAGCTGATAAGGGAAGAAGAGGGTTAAGAAAAGGATCACGCTGATGTCATTGAGCTGAGCATCAAACCTCTTCTTCTTTGGTTATATAAACTAATGGATTCATTTTTACATTTCTGCCAGTTCTAGGTGGATTTTTTTGTATCACTTGTAGTAAGAATACTGATTTTTTTTTCACAATAACTTTTTAATTCACTCTCATGCTGAACTCTTAATTAGTTCTAACACCTCCAAACAGCTGATTTTCCACTAGTTTTCCCGTGTAAAAATTCTTGCATATATATTAAAAAAGAGTTCTTGCATAAAAGTAGCTAGAAGTTTCCAGTTACACAACTATACACCAGAAAGGGAAATTATTTTAAATAATCTTTCAGTAACTATCTGATAGCACAGACTGTTTGTTTTCTTAACTGTGTATTTTCTCCAGTAAATATAAGCATTAAGTATTTACCATGAACTTTTTTTCTTGTTTATAAATGTTACCCACCTTATTTGTCATCATACATTACTATTAATTGTATACTTGTATTCAGATATAGTTTAAGTCATTTTCAAAGTCATTCTACACTATCCTTTCATAAAAGAAGTAGAAGGGCAAATATTAAAATCTGAGTAGCAACCTATATTCATAAGCTCAGAAAAGGTTCCAAAGACTGTAATTATCTAGTGTAAATATTAGACATTTAGTAACACTGACCCGTAACTGATTTTATATTTACAACAGACAATCTAGAAATTCCAGGCATTTGGGTAAATACTGATTTATACTCTTGAAATACACTGCTGAAGAGAACTCAGTCTTACAAACTATTATGTTTACTTTCCTGCAGGAAGAAATGGAATTTCCTTCTGATAAGGATTAAGAGAATTCATGTGGTGAAGGTGGTGGCAAGTGAGCCCAATATCCAAGCATTTTTGCCATGAATAGTGATCAGAGGGAAACCAGCTATAAGTCATTGGCTAATTTCTAACAAACACTTAAATTACAAAAAGCAAACAAGTACATTTCCTTCCTGGAGAAGGAAATGGCAACCGACTCCAATATTCTTGCCTGGAGAGTTCTATGGACAGAGGAGCGTGGCAGGCTACAGTCCATGGGGTTGCAAAAAGTCAGACACGACTGAGTAATTAACACGATTAACTAAACATGTACAAATAGCTATCACTACCTGGACTCCCATTCCTAAGCAGAGAACCTATGGGTTCAAACGTGGAAATATCATGATATAAAGATTAATGGAGTTGATTGAGAATGCTCAAACCAAAGTAGGCTTCTTATATTCAGCTCCTTGCTCAAAAACCACTGCTCTCCTAAGGTGTCAAATAATCAAAAATAATGCCAGAAATTCTGTCTTGACTACAGTCCCCAGGTAAGCAGAAGAGTGTTTCCCTAGGTCAGTCTCTACCTCTCCTAACGAGAGTACCTCACTATGCTCATTATGATGCTCATGTTTTAAAGATCCAGTAAAAATTTTTCACAGAACATGACCCAAATCATAAGCCAGTTTCACCTGTGTTCAAGCAATGAAACAGCAGCCTGATCCCATGCAGGAGGAAAGCTCACTGTGCTGCCTGTCTATTTAAGTATGGCGCACTGCTCCAACAGAGAATTTCAGGAACTCAGTAGTCAGGCTAGTCCACTGACCTGTAGAACCAATTCCCTTCACTCTAGAGATGAGACCGTTTTCTTCTTTTATAGAACTGGAAAGAAAATGAAGGAGTCTTGTGGAAGTTAATAAGAGGTACATCTGCAGGCCTGGAAAAAATGCCACAGTAAGGAGCTAAAAAGAGTAGACACCCAAGAAGAAGGCAGAAGGAGGTGGGAGAAGCATGAAGAAAGACAAATGAGAAGATGCAAAAAAAACAAAAACAAAAACGTACTTTTCACTGAAATTTGGTCTGCGCCAGTTTTGCACATGGGTTAAGAGAATAGTTTCTTCCTGCTCCTCAAGTTGACCTTCCTATACCACAAAACCCTCCATTGAGAAAATCCAGAAGGCCTAGAAGCAAAGGTTATTTTCCTCATGGGACACAGAAACAGGTGTTTAACCATCATTTTTAAGCTTGGAGGAGAAAAGGGGATGCAAATAGTTTAATATCTCAAATGTAAACATTTCCATTTCTCCTACTCTTTTGAACTCTGGGTGCAAATGATCAAATGAGTGCATTCTCTTACACATATTCTTGTATGCAAATGTCTATATATGAAAACTAAGAGCATTAAAATAAATCAACTGGAAAAATAAGTGTCACCTTTAATTAAATCAGTATCTAAACTGTAGTTTGCTGACAGCAGAAAAAGTATGCTCTGTAATGACCTTCAGTTGAAGAACTGAATGAGACTGATAATTATCACTTTTCAAAACGTAAAATGGTTAACAGTGTGAATGATTTTTTAGTTTTCAAAAAATTACCTGTCTATCCTCTAATTTTATATAGAAAATCTAATACATATAGGGCAATAAGAGATACAACAAACTACTATTATTAAGAACTACAGTTTCATTTTATAAAAGTTAAAACACATTTCAGAAGTCTGCATAAAGGAGGTCAAAAGAGATGAAATGCTAGACTGGGGAGCAAAGTAGAAGTAAGCTGCAGACACAGAAAGGCTGATATAGATTACTCATTAGGTAGTAAAAGCTCCAGCACTTTAATTCTAGTCACACCAAGAGTCATTCTCTAAACAGTCTTTTGATTTAGCAAATCCAGGTCTTATGGTGGGAAGGTAAGAATTAATACGAAAAAAAAGTCACATATATAAATACAATCTTGGTTTTAAATTTACTTCAAAAGCAAACCAAAATCTATACAAAGCATAAGAAAATTGCACTCTAACACATAAAAAATAAATACAAACACATGACCTGTTTTACTTTATCTAAAAGTAACCATGGGATGAATTCTAGAGAAATTTCAGTCTTAAGCAGAAATACAAGTTATACCATCAAATTAGTTATTATTTATTAGTTAAAGAATAATGTATTATTTCTATTAAAAAGGAAGTTAACAATTCACATCCTAAGTGAACTTGAAAATATGAATTTCCTAATCTGCTAAATGGATAAAATTGCAATTTGACATGCTAAATAGTTTTTTTTTTGACATGCTAAATATTGTTATAGCTCACCTCTTTTGGTTGAGCTTTAACTAAATTCACAATATATTTGTCAGATTTTCTAATCCCCACTTTACCTACCTTGGAGTTGAAAAACTTATTAGCTTTTAGATTCTATACAGACCTCTCAAAATAATCTGAAATAAAGCACTAAAGTGAATGTCTGTTTGTCCATTTGACAGCAATTCTTTTATAACCATAATTATTGAATATATTGAGATTTCTATTCTTATCATGCAATGAGAAAAATGCTTCTGTCGATGACTGTCATGTAAACTTCAATTGTTAATATAAACTTTAAAGAAATAGCCATCAACATACTTCTGGCAAAATAAATCAATGAATAAGTTAACAAAGTGGGGGAAAGAGGCAAGACACATTGATTACACTGAAAAATTAACAAAGCTGTTAAGAAAACTTAGATTTTAAAGTGTTTGGTAAACTAAAATTGGCTTCCCTTGTGGTTCAGTGGTAAAGAATCCACTTGCCAATGCAGGTTCAATCCCTGAGTCAGGAAGATTCCCTAGAGGATGAAATGGCAGCTCACTCCAGTATTCTTGCCTGGGAAATCGCATGGACGGAGGAGCCCAGCAGGCTACAGTCCACGAGGGTGCAAAAGAGTCTGACATGACTTAGCAACTAAACAACAACAAAAACAGAACCCTAAATAATAACTACTTAAGAAAACAAAGATGGCAGAACAAAGACCAAATATAACAATGCATGCATGCTAAGTTGCTTCTGTTGTGTCTGACTCTTTGCGACCCTATAGACTACAGCCAGCCAGGCTCCTCTGTCCATGGGATTCTCCAGGCAAGAATGCTGGAATGAGTCACCATTCCCTTCTCCAGGGGATCTTCCCAACCCAGGAACTGAACCTGCATCTCCTGCACTAGTAGACAAATTCTTTACCACTGAGCCACCTGGGAAGCTGCTAAAAAGCCAGCTAGATGCTTCCTATTTATAAGAGCAAAAACTGCCTCAAGGAGATACCACTTCATACCCACTAGGTTGGTTATAAACAAGAAGACAATAACAAGTGCTAGCAAGATATGTGGAGAAATAGGAACCCTCATATATCACTGGTGAGACTGTAAAACAGTACAACTCCTTTGGAAAACCGTCTGGCAGTTCTTCAAAGGTTAGACAGAGTCACCCAGTATTTCCACTCCTAAATACATAACCAAGAAAACTGACAACATATGTCCATATAAAAACATGTATATGAATATTCATAAGCTTTATTCACAATACTGAAAAAATAGGAACAACCCAAATGTCCATCAACTGATGAATTTAAAAAATGTGGCACAATGGAATACTACTTTGCTATAAAAAAGAATGAAGTGCTGAAACATGCTATAACATGAATGAACCTTGAAAACATCATCCCAAACAGGCAAATCCATCAAGACAGAAACTGCATTAGAAGTTCCAGGGGCTGGGGAGTTGGGACTGGAGAGTGACTGAGAATGAGTATGAAGTCTCTTTTCAGGGTGAGGAAAATGTTCCAACACTGACAGTGGTGATGGTTCCAAGACTCTGTTTATATACTGAAACCAACAAATTGTACACTTTAAAAGAGTAAATTTTATGGTAAATTCAATCCTAAAGGAAATCAGTACTGAATATTCATTGGAAGGACTGATGCTGAAGCCAAAACTCCAATACTTTGGCCACCTGATGTGAAGAACTGACTCATTTGAAAAGACCCTCATGCTGAGAAAGATTGAAGGCAGGAGAAGGGGACAACAGAGGATGAGATGGTTGGATGGCATCACCAACTAGATGGACATGAGTTTGAGTAAGCTCCGAGAGCTGGTGATGGACAAGGAAGCCTGGTGCGCTGCAGTTCATGGGGTCACAAAGAGTCGGACACGACTGAGTGACTGAACTGACTGATGTTATCAATAAAGCCACTATTTAAAACACAAAGAACGTTCTAAAATAAAATGCCACAAAAGGTTGAAAAAACAAAGAACACAGCTTTTATCAGGCAAACAGTAATAAAAAGGAAGCTTAAAAAAAGTAACAACACAAAGCAAGGTAACTTTATGAGGAAAAGTCTAAAAGCAGGAGGAAAAAAATCAGTTTAATTCGAGACTTTCCCCCTCAGATTAAAAACAAAGGATGGTCATTCTCACCACCATTATTCAACAGTGTATTGCAGTCCCAAAAAGTGCAATAAAATAACAGCATATAAGGTATAAAAGAAGAAATAAAACTGCCTCAACTACCAGATGACATTGTAGCATGATATAGAAAATTTCAAAAACTTTTTTAAAAAAAGCCTTCTTAGAACTAAGTAATGAGCTCAACAAGGTCACAAGCTAGAAAACCAAGAACAAAAAGTCAAGCATACCTCTATATACTAAAAACTACCATGAAAAATCAAAATTTAAATTATAATACCACCTGTAATCACTCAACAGAGCGAAATACTTAGATATAGCTCTAATAAACAAGTGTAAGACTTGTATACTGAAAACTACACACAAAATGCTGATGAACAAAATAAAAATTAAATGCAAAGATATTCATATATTGAAAGACTCAATAGAAAAACTGTATATTATCCCTAAATTGATATAGAGGTATAACTCGATTTCCATCAAAATCTCAGCAGGTTTTTTTGGTAGAGAGAGACAAGACCACTTTTAAAATTTATATGGAAAGGCAAAGAAACTAGAATAGCAACAAAAATTATAAAACAAAAGAATAAAGTTAGAGAAATTACTCTGCTCAATTTTATGAGACTATATATCTATGGTAACCAAGATCATGTGATATAAATGAGAGACAGAAAACAGATAAGTGGAACAGAACAAAGGACTCAGAAATAGACCCAAATAAATATGGACAATGATTTTTGACAAAGGTGAAAAAGCAATTTGATGAAGGAAGAATACACTTTGATGAAGGATAAAGCAAATGATACTGCAGTAATCAGAAATCTGGAGATGAACCTCACCTTATATAAAAGGTAACAACAAATGGGGCACAGATTTAAACATAAAACATAAAAATATAAACCTTTTAGAAAAATACCATAGGAGAAAATCTTTCAGACATATCCAGAATTGAGCAAAGAGGTTTTAGACTTTACCTCAAAAGCATGATCTATTAAAAAAAAAAAAATTCAATTTTGCTCTATATAATACCCTATCAAGAAGATAAAAAACCACTACAAAAAAGGAGAAAATATTGGCAAATCACGTATTCAACAAAGGACTAGTATCTAGGATATGCAAAGAACTTTAAAACAACTACAAAACAGGAGAAAATATTGGCAAACCACATATTCAACAAAGGAGTAGTATCTAGAATATATAAAGAACTTTGAAAGCTCAATAATGAAAACACAAATGAATACTCCAATTAGAAAATGGATAAAAAATATGGAGAAAAATCACTAAAGAGGATATTCGGATGCCAAATAAGCAAATAAAAATGTGTTCATAAAAAAATTTTTTTAAATAAAAAATAAAAAAAGATGTTCAATAGCCATTAAGCCAAATTAAAATTATAAGATATCACTACACATCTACCAAAGGCAAGAGAAAAAAAAAACCAACCAACCAAATGATGTAAAAGATTCAGAGAAACCTGATCACTTATACATGGCCAGTAGAAATGCAAAATGGTATAGTTATTGTTTGTGCCTTCCAAGAGTCTCTGTTTCCCTCAGTCCTATGGAAGTTCTGTAAACAAATCCTGCTGTCCTTCAAAGTCAGATTCCTTGGGGATTCCCACTCCCTTTGCAGGTTCCCCAGGTTGGAAAGCCTGATGTGGGACCTAGAATCTTTGCAACAGTGGGATTTTTATGGTATTACTGTTCTTCAGTTTGTGGGTCACCCACTCAGTGGGTATGGGATTTGATTTTAACGTGATTGTTTTCCTTAGAAGAAAAGCTATGACCAACCGAGAGAGTGTATTAAAAAGCAGAGACATCACTTTTCTGACAAAGGTCCATATAGTCAAAGCTATGGTCTTTCCAGTAATCATGTATGGATGTGAGAGTTGAACCATAAAGAAGGCTGAGCACCAAAGAATTGATGCCTACGAATTGTGGTGCTGAACAAGACTCTTGAGAATTCCATGGACAGCAAGGAGTTCAAACCAGTCAATCCTAAAAGAAATCAGTTCTGAATATTCATTGGAAGGACTGATGCTGAAGCTCCAATACTTTGGCCACCAGATGTGAAGAACTAACTCATTGGAAAAGACCCTGATGCCGGGAAAGACTGAAGGCAGGAGAAGAAGGGGACGCCAGAGGATGAGATGGTTGGATGGCATCACTGATTCAATGGACATGAGTTTGAGCAAACTCCAGGAGACAGCAAAGGACAAGAAAGCCTAGCGTGCTGCAGTCCATGGGGTTGCAAAGAGTCGAACACGACTCAGTGACTGAACAACATAGTAACTGTGGAAAATAATTTTGCAGTTCCTTTTAAAACTGGAAATGAACTTACCATATGGCTCATCAACTGAATACTCAGGCATCTATCTTAGAGAAAGGAAACTTATTTCCACACAGAAATCCATATATAAAGTGAAAGTGAAAGTGAGGTTGCTCAGTCGTGTCCGACTCTTTGCGACCCTGTGGACGGTAGCCTAACAGGCGCCTCCATCCATGGGATTCTCCAGGCAAGGATACTGGAGTGTGTTGCCATTCCCTTCTCCAGGGATCTTCCCGACCCAGGGATCGAACCCTGGTCTCCCGCATTGACGGCAGGCGCTTTACTGTCTGAACCACTATAAAGAGTAATAGCAATTTTATGCAAAATAGTCAAAACACTGGAACTATCTAAAATGTCTTTCAGTGCATAAAATGGCTAAATAACAGAATACTATGCAACAGACTACTTCCTAGAAATGAAAAAAGAACTACTGATATACACAACAACTTGGATAGACCTCAAAGAAATTATGCTGAGTGAAGAAAGCCAATCTTCAAAGGACATAAGGCATGATTTTTTAATGTAATAATGGTGAAATAATTTAGAGATAGAGAACGGATTAGTGGTTGTCAGGGACTAGGCATGGGGGAGGAAGATAAGTGAGGCTACGAAAGGGTAGTTTAACAGGCAGTCATGTGGACTTGGTGGTAGTTACATGAAGCTACTATGTGATGTGATGTTCAAGCTGGATTTAGAAAAGGCAGAGGAACCAGGGATCAAATTGCGAACACTTGCTGGGTTATCGAAAAAGCAAGAGAGTTCCAGAAAAACATCTATTTCTGCTTTATTGACTATGCCAAAGCCTTTGACTGTGTGGATCACCACAAACTGTGGAAAATTCTGAAAGAGATGGGAATACCAGACTGCCTGACCCAACTCTTGAGAAACCTGTATGCAGGTCAGGAAGCAACAGCTAGAACATGACATGGAACAACAGACTGGTTCCAAATAGGAAAAGGAGTACGTCAAAGCTGCATATTGTCACCCTGTTTATTTAACTTATATGCAGAGTACATCATAAGAAACACTGGGCTGGATGAAGCACAAGCTGGAATCAAGATTGCTGGGAGAAAGGTCAATACCCTCAGATATGCAAATGACATCACCCTTATGGCAGAAAGTGAATAAGAACTAAAGAGCCTCTTGATGAAAGTGAAAGAGGAGGGTGAAAAAGTTGGCTTAAAGTTCAACATTCAGAAAACAAAGATCATGGCATCTGGTCCCATCAATTCATGGCAAATAGATGGGGAAACAGTGGAACAGTGACAGACTTTATTTTGGGGGGCTCCGAAATCACTGCAAATGGTGACTGCAGCCATGAAATTAAAAGACGCTTGCTCCTTGGAAGAAAAGTTATGACCAACCTAGACAGCATATTAAAAAGCAGAGACATTATTTTGCCAACAAAGGTCCATTTAGTCAAGGCTATGGTTTTTCCAGAAGTCATGTATGGATGTGAGAGTTGAACTCTAAAGAAAGCTGAGCACCGAAGAATTGATACTTTTGAACTGTGGTGTTGGAGAAGACTCTTGAGAGTCCCTTGGACTGCAAGGAGATCCAACTAGTCCATCCTAAAAGAAATCAGTCCTGAATATTCTTTGGAAGGACTGACGCTGAAACTGAAATTCTAATCCTTTGGCCACCTGATTCGAAGAGGTGACTCATTTGAAAAGACCCTGATGCTGGGAAAGATTGAAGGCGGGAGGAGAAGGGGACGCCAGAGGATGAGATGGTTGGATGGCATCACTGACTCAATGGACATGAGTTTGAGTAAACTCCTGGAGCTGGTGATTGACAGGGAGGCCTGGCATGCTGCAGTCCATGGGGTCGTGAAGAGTTGGGACACAACTGAGCGACTAAACTGACTAAACCACGTGATAAAGTTGCAGAGAGGTATACACACAAAAGTGAATGCATAAACAACTGATATAATTTGAATAAGGCCTGTGAGTTGTACCAATGTTAATTATCTAGTTATTAAGATATTGCTCTACAGCTAGAAAAGATGCTAACAATGGGGAGGCTGGGTGAAGGGTAGACAGGATGATCCATACTGTGCACTTCTTTGGAGTTTTCTATGAATCTATGATTATTTCAAAATCAATTAAAAAATACACACAAGCTATAACTTGGAAAAAATTTGCAAATCATGTATCTAAGGACTAGTATCTAAAATACATATATGGCAACTCTCAAAATTCAACACTATATAAACAAACAAATTTTAAAATGTGACTCTCTGACACATATCACAGCAAGATTCTTTTTGACCCACTTCTCAGACTAATGGAAATAAAAACAAAAACAAACAAAAGGGACTTAATTATTAAACTTTAAAGTTTTGGCACAGCAAAGGAAACAATAAATAAGATTAAAAGACAAAGCTCAGAATGGGAGAAAATAATTGCAAACGAAACAACTGACAAAGGATTAATCTCCAAAATATATAAGCAGCTCAATACCAGAAAAACAAACCAATCAAAAAATGGGTGGAAGATCTAAATAGACATTTCTCTGAAGACATACCGAAGGCTAACAAACATATGAAAAGATGCTCAACATTGCTCATTATTAGAGAAATGCAAATCAAAACTACAATGAGGTATCACCTCACACTAGTCAGAATGGCCATCATTAAAAAAATCTACAAACAATAAATGCTGGAGAGGATGTGGAGAAAAGGGAACCTTTTTCACTGTTGGGAATGTAAAGTGACACAGCCACTATGAAGAAGAATATGGAGATTCTTCAAAAACTAGGAATAGAACTACTATATCACTCAACAATCCCACTACTGGGCACAGACCCTGAGAAAACCATAACTGAAAGAGACCTATGTACCCCATTGTTCACTGTAGCACTTTATACAACAGCTAGGACATGGAAGCAACCTAGATGTTCATCAACAGATGAATGGATACAGAAATTGTGGTACACATATACAATGGCTATTACTCAGCTATAAAAAGGAACACATTTGAGTCAGTCCTAATGAGCTGGATGAACCTAGAGCCTATTACACAGAGTGAAGTCAGTCAGAAAGAGTAAGACAAATATTGTATATTAACTCATGTGTATGGAATCTAGAAAGATGGTACTGATGACCCTACTTGCAGGGCAGCAGTGGAGACACAGAAATAGAGAACAGACTTGTGGACACAGCGGAGCAGGGAAAGGGTGGGACGAACTGAGAACAGCAGGGAAGATACACATTGCCAAACGTAAAACAGAGAGGGTTAGGGTTAGGGTTAGACGGGAATGTGCTCACAGGGAGCTCAACCCAGTGCTCTGGGACAACCTAAAGGGGTGGGATGGGGTGGGAGATGGAAGTGGGGTTCAGGAAGGAGGGGATATATTATGCATATCTGTGGCTGATTCATTTCGATGTATGGCAGAAATCAACACAATATTGTAAAGCAATTATCCTCCAATTATAAAAATCAGGAAAACAATGTGAAAGACATGCACAAATATTTCATCAAATACACACATGGAAAGATGTTCAACATCATCATTAGCTATTAGGGAAGTACAAATTAGAATACAATGAGATATCACTACATACGCAATTAAACACTGAAAATAAAAAGCAACAATGACATATAAGCTGGCAAGGATGAAGAGAAACTGGATCTCTCATATATTGCTAGTGGAACCATAAAATGGTATGCACACTCAAGGAAACAGTTTGGTGTTTCTTCAAAAAACTAAACACATACTTAGAACTCAGAAAACTCACTGCTGGGTATGTATTCAGAAAAAAAGAGAAAACTGACGTCCATAAAAAAATCTATAAATGAAAAAGAAACAAAGAAAAAAAAAAACTGCACATCAGTGCTTATAACATTATTTGTAATCGACCAAAATTGAAGAAAACCAGAACACCCTTCAACCGGTAAAAAGGTAGAGAAACTGTGATACATGCATACCATGAACTACTACTTAGCAATAAAAAGGAATGGAACGCAAATTTCCAACACAAATCATAAATAAAGTCAAAAGATATCACAACAGAAAAAACAGTTGTGAATTATATCACAAAGTGCTAAATTCCTTAATTTTACAGATCAGAGAAAACCAATTTTTTTTAAGTCCTTGATTTTTTTTTTCATTTATTTTTATTAGTTGGAGGCTAATTACTTTACAATATTGTAGTGGTTTTTGCCATACATTGACATGAATCAGCCAGGGATTGACATGTGTTCCCCATCCCGATCCCCCCTCCCTCCTCCCTCCCCATCCCATCCCTCTGGGTCTTCCCAGTGCACCAGCCCTGAGCACTTGTCTCATGTATCCAACCTGGGCTGGTGATCTGTTTCACCCTTGATAGTATACTTGTTTCAATGCTATTCTCTCAGAACATCCCACCCTTGCCTTCTCCCACAGAGTTCAAAAGTCTGTTCTGTACATCTGTGTCTCTTTTTCTGTTTTGCATATAGGGTTATCGTTACCATCTTTTTAAATTCCATATATATGTGTTAGTATACTGTATTCGTGTTTATTTTTCTGGCTTACTTCACTCTGTATAACGGGCTCCAGTTTCATCCATCACATTAGAACTGATTCAAATGAATTCTTTTTAATGGCTGAGTAAGATTCCATTATGTATACAGACAGAAATATAGATCAATGGAACAAAATAGAAAGCCCAGAGATAAATCCACGAACCTATGGACACCTTATCTTTGACAAAGGAGGCAAGGATATACAATGGAAAAAAGACAACCTCTTTAGCAAGTGGTGCTGGGAAAATTGGTCAACCACTTGCAAAAGAATGAACTAGAACACTTTCTAACACCATACACAAAAATAAACTCAAAATGGATTAAAGATCTAAATGTAAGACCAGAAACTATAAAACTCCTAGAGGAGAACATAGGCAAAACACTCTCCGACATAAACCACAGCAGGATCCTCTATGACCCACCTCCCAGAATATTGGAAATAAAAGCAAAAATAAACAAATGGGACCTAATGAAACTTAAAAGCTTCGACACAACAAAGGAAACTATAAGCAAGGTGAAAAGACAGCCTTCAGAACGGGAGAAAAGAACAGCAAACGAAGCAACAGACAAAGGATTAATCTCAAAAATATACAAGCAACTCCTCCAGCTCAATTCCAGAAAAATAAATGACCCAATCAGAAAATGGGCCAAAGAACTGAACAGGCATTTCTCCAAAGACGACATACAGATGGCTAACAAACACATGAAAAGATGCTCAACATCACTCATTATCAGAGAAATGCAAATCAAAACCACAATGAGGTACCATTACACGCCAGTCAGGATGGCTGCTATCCAAAAGTCTACAAGCAGTAAATGCTGGAGAGGGTGTGGAGAAAAGGGAACCCTCTTACACTGTTGGTGGGAATGCAGCCACTATGGAGAACAGTGTGAGAATTCCTTAAAAAACTGGAAATAGAACTGCCATGTGACCCAGCAATCCCACTCCTGGGCATACACACCGAGGAAACCAGATCTGAAAGAGACACGTGCACCCCAATGTTCATCGCAGCACTGTTTATAATAGCCAGGACATGGAAGCAACCGAGATGCCCATCAGCAGACAGATGGATAAGGAAGTCCTTGAATTTAATGACTAAACTTTTAATATGTTGACTGCTTGACAATTTTTCTTTGGTTCTGTATTTTCTCATTTCTCAGATTAAGCTTATTCTTTGAAATAAAATGTTACTTTCTTTAAGATTTTTTTTTTAATGGACCATTTTTTAAGGTCTTTATTGAATTTGTTACAATATTGCCTCTGTCTGATGTTTTGGTTGTTTGGCTGCAAGGCATTTGGGATCTGAGCTCCCCGACAAGGGATCGAACCTGCACCCCCTGCATTGAAAGGCGAAGACTTAAACACTAGACCACCAGGGAAGTTCCATAACCGCCACGGAAGTCCCATAAATCAATTTTAAATGAGCAAAGTTCACAGAACAGTTCAAAGAGAAAGAAATATAACCATCTCAAACAAACTGTCTCTCCTAAGAGATGCAAGTAAAAACTTCAATGTATTACAGATACCTAATCTGAAATGTTCAAAAAGTTTAGTAACAGAGTATTCCTGAGGCATAGGGGAAAAAAATATTCTCTACATAGCCACTAACATTATAAATTGGCAAAAACCTTTTCTGGAGGGAAATTTGGCAACATCTATCAAAATTTTAAACATACATTCTACTTCTAGGAACTTATCTTATAAAAATATTGGATATATTTGGACATGTGCATAGGGATATAGATCCCAGAACAATCTGTGTAATACAGCTTTTTTGTGTAATACAGTTTTTAATAGCAGGAAAGTAAATGTCAATCAACAGAAGAATATTTAATAAAACACAGTCCAATCAACTGCATACTAAGCAGATGCTAAAAAAAGAATGAGGCAAATATGAGGACAAAAACTTTCTGGAAAGACATAAAAGGAACTGAAAGCAACACCTGTGGTTGAAATAAAATTAGGAGAGAGACTTCCTTTTCACTATAAACTCTTTTGACTTTTATATGAAGTAAAAATGCATTAAAATGTATTTTGAGAAAAAATTAAACATAATAAATAGACTGAGCGACTAACAGTTTCATTTTGACAAAACAGAAATAGACTCACAGACACAGAAAATGAACTTATGGTTGCCAGGGTGGGAGGAGGGGGTTTAAATTAGGAGTTTGGGAATAAAATATACACACTTCTATGCATAAAATATATAACCAACAAGGACCCACTGTATAGCATAGGGAACTATACTCAATATTTTGTAATAAACTACAATTAAAAAGAATATATATATTTATATATAAAGCTGAATCATTTTACTATATACTTGAAACTATTATAAATATTTTAATTAAAAATTTTAAAAATAAAATTGTAATTTATATTACTTAATGGACACTAGTGTATGGTGATACTACTGTATACAGCAACAAATGTAACTAAAATGCATAAGAAATAAATTAGTCAAATTTGCCAAAGTTTAAAATAAATAAATATTCTCTACATCTTTTAGAAAAGAAAAGAAACCAGTGCTGCCAAATTAGGAAGACAAGTTTCTAGGGAAGAAACCCGCCTACAGAAAAAATTAGTGCTTTTGATTTCCTAAATTTCAAGTACAGAAGAGCACAGCCTGTGTTGAATTGTTAGAAGGCAGATTTTCTAAAAGCAGAGTAAATCATAAACCTTTGAATGCCCTTTTCAATACTTATCAGAGCCTGCGTCCTTGAATTTGCATCACCTGATCTTCAGGCACTAGCTATTAGGCATGTCAAGGAAGGCAAATTGAATTATAAAAAATGAGAGGAGAAGGAAACTGTGAAATCTAATCCAATGCCAGAGGAGCCCTTGGCAGAAAACACTGGTAACCAATGTTATTAAGATGTAGCAGAAACCCTACCCGCACTGCACAAAACAAGATGGATCATTTTAACTATTTAGGAGTGCTGACACCATCTGCTGTCTTGTTTCCTAAGGCAAAAAATCAAGTGTGTGTGTGTGTATGTGTGTGTATAATTGGATGAATAAATATATATTAATTCAAATATTTTCTATAAATTATTCACACTTCTTCCCAAGTCTAAAATAACTGTAATTTTCTTTATGCAAATGTCCTACTTTAAAAAGAAAACAGATTGACCGAGCTTTCTAAAATACTGAGACTATAAACCCTATACACTTAGGCTGTTGAACTTTCCTAGGAGTATCAATACACTGTTCCACATCAAAGTAGAACTACTCGTAATAGAACTCAGGAAAATCAAATATACATTGAAAAGAGATGTGGTGTTTTAGACCTGTGGTGTTTAATGAAAAAGACTATTTGACAAACATTAAAACCTATATAGAAGTCACCTCCCAAGACTTACAAAAAGAGTGAGGGAGAGATAAATTGGGAGACTGGGATTGACCTATACACAGTATATATAAAACAGATAATAACAACCTACTGTATAGCACAGGGAACTCTACTCAATTTTCTGTAATGACCTATATGAAAAAGGAATCTAAAAACAGAGTGGATGTATGTATAACTGATTCACTTTGTTGTATAGCAGAAACTAACAGCATTGTAAATCAACTATACTTCAATAAAAATTAATTTTAAAAAAGACTTAAAAAGAAAAAAGTGACTTGCTTCATGACAAACTGAAGAATGACAGCCATATGATCAATTAAAATGTGTCTCAGTTTCAGATTATTTGCAGAAAACATTAGAAAATACTTTATTTATTGTATTTAAATAAAGTGGAGAGCTAACAAGTGTTTACTGTGGTTACCACATAAGAGGTTCTTTTGAGAGTATACAGATGAATACATCAGAGTTGATTTTGAGGAATAAATCACAAAATTTTATCAAGAGCATGCAAGAAAGTGAAATTGATTTGGACGGGAAAGAACACAGATATATAAGGGGGGCATCATGGAAAGTTTAATGGAAAAGGCTTTTCAAAGCATCTGAAATAGGCCTCATAGAACAAATAGGATTTTAATACTGACAGACAAAAATACACAGTAAATTAAGCATTTTACTTTATAAACATCTTTACCTCATCTCCCAATTCTTCCAGTTACTATGGACAATGAAAAGAGTTCTCTTTAATATGTGTCCCAAAATGAAGAAAGACCTTAAAATTACTTACTGTTAAAGAAATAAATTATAAAAATGGATAAAAATTATCTAATAAAGTAAAGGAATGCCAAAACTATTGTTTTTAGTTAGAAACATGAACCGTGCATACAATACAAACATTCAGCTTACACTGGAACCTCTTAAACTCTGTTTAAATTTAGTGCTTACAGTTAAAATTGAAGGGGAGAAAAATGAAAAATTAAATTTATCCATCACATTCTGAACTCAAATGATTGTGATGAATTAGCTAAGTACAGGTCAAAACTAAATTCTTAAAGAGTCTGTAACGATTTTAAATGTATGTATGCTGAGAAAGAAAAGAGAATGCTGCAAGGCATTTAATTTTTCAGAAAATAGTTTTCTAGATTCAAAACAAACGACCTACTAGCAAAAATCATCCTTTAGAAAACTGAATCCTACGATGAGGTAGTCACTTCAATTAATGAGGTACAGAGAAAGTCTTTTAACAATGTTAAAAATCTTACAGATTCTTTTTTTCAATCGTTTCTGTTACTTAGCAGGGCTTTAAAATACGTTCATTCTAAATTCCTGCAGATTACTCAGAATCTTTTTTCAATCTTTTCAGAGTCTCTGAGTATTTCCATCCCACAAATACTTACTGGATCAATAAACTCCCACAAATCACTTTCTGGTGAGCTTTCTATGTATAACCAAATTGTTTTATTTTATTTCTATGATAAGAGTGAGAAACTAGAAATCTATTTACATCCCACTAAGCAATTCTATAGCACCTATCATTTTGTGTGTATATCAAAAATAATGGATTTATTCATGAAGACAGGCTTCCCTGGTGGCTCAGATGGTAAAGAATCTGCCTGCAAAGCAGGAGAGCTGGGTTCAATCCCTGGGTCAGGAAGATCCCCTGGGAGAAGGGAATGGCAACCCATTTCAGTATTCTTGCCTGGAGAATCCCATGGACAGAGGATCCTGGCAGGCTACAGTCCATGGGGTTGCAAGGAGTCAGACACGACTGAGCAACTAACACACACATTCATGAAGTCTGGTGTTCTATTAATACGAAGTCACCAGAAACAATGAGTTAGTGAATATTGAACCATTGCTCCTAGGAGAAACACAGGGTTAAGTTCCTATAAGCCTCTGATCACAACATTTTTTCAACAACTGATCAATATCTAACCTTGCTTTCTGTGTGTTTCTATTTAAAGACACATTATTTGATATATATTGATAATTCATTAACACTAAGTTCACCGCCAACAGCACTGTAATTCATGCCTGAGCAAAACTGATCTAATACGTATGTTTTCTCCACAATGCACATCACAGCCTTTTTGCATTTCAGAACATTATAGACAAAACTTCAACACTATGTTTAGGGGCCATTTTAAATAATGTGATCATCAACAAAAAGCACCGAAATGCAAAAAATGTGGCAGTAAGTAGAGTGCAAAGAAGATATTTGTTTATGAGAACAGAAAACAAGAAGGCAAGAACCACCTAGTCAACCACAGGTTGAATGTGTGCATCAGCCAACTCAAGATTTTTGCAGCTCTGTGCATGTCTCCAAACGGCTATGTAACTGTTGTGAGAAGTGATTTTGAATTTACAAGTAAATTTGAGATAGCACACATTCACTCACCAGAATGTGCAAACAATGAGGCTCAACAACACAAATAAAGTTCAACTAAATAAACCTTATGGGAAATATTTTAGCACTTCAGTCAATTTTGTAAATGCAAGGGTTTACTTATTGGATTTCAAGAATGGATAAAACTTTATGACACTGTTCTTAAACTGTTACATGAAAACACTCCATTAAAGCATTCTATAACTTTTCAGATGAAGAGTAAAGAGAGAAATATTATTTAAAACTCACTGACTACTCTTTAAAAAGTCATTAAGAAGAAAATACTATATAGAAAGATAGCAAAAGCTATCTGTAACTTTAATGTAATTTCTTATGAACTATCTCCTTCTAATATCTTTTTAGGGGAAAACCAGATATTTACCTGTTATTTTTACACACTAAAAAGTTCATAAGGATAAAGTATCCTGAAGTAATAAGATATTAAGCTACAAAGGCATAAAAAATTAGTGTAGACAATCAGAAGTGAGCATATAACATACACACTTAAGCAAAGTACCTCAGTTAAGTATCAATCATTTAAATGCTCAATTTTATTTATTTAAAATATTATTCAATATAATCATAATGTATATCCAGTTTGCATTTCTACTTTTCATAACAAAATTTAATAGACATGTATGTAAACATCATCTATTCACTCTGGTACCTGAAATTCATATTAGTAAAACTGAAAACAACAAGATATGCTAATTATTAAGCATGTTTTTGGCAGCGAAAAACTAGAATAGAAGATTTATTTAGAACACAGAATTAACAGTCGTTAAAGAGAAAAGAGCTACTTTATATACATATGCTCACACATGTACACAAATACATTATATACACATGTGTATGTACACATACACATTATATACACATGTGTATGTATATATGTGTGATGTGAAAGTTGCTCAGTTGTGTCTAACTCTCTGTGATCCCATGGACTACACAGTCCATGGACTTCTCCAGGCCAGAATACTGTAGCAGGTAGCCTTTCCCTTCTCCAGGGGATCTTCCCAAGGCAGGGATCGAACCGAGGTCTCCAACATTGCAGGCGGATTCTTTACCAGCTGAACCACAAGGGAAGGCCGTATATATATATATATGTGTGTGTGTGTGTATATATATATGGCCTCCAACAAAAACGGGGAGACGAACAAGGAAAAGTCTATAATATATCAGTAAGACAAAGGGAGGGAGAAGCAAGTCACAGAATACTATGTACAATATGATTCCTTCTTAAAAACGAGAAACATAACGTGCTTATATACCCATACACACTAAGCTGCTAATGAGGAAGGGAATTTGGCACTTTTACTTTTTATAATGAGCATGTATAAGTTTTAGAAGTTTACAGCAGGTTCTCAACAAGTGTTTCCTTATTAATGGCTATTTTACAAATGTGATAAAATTCATGTTGTTTGAAAATGACTCCTATAATCTTAATTTATTCATGTATTCTGCTAAATATAATTTAAAACAAACATTTCCTAGTTCAAGAATTTCTGTAAATGTTCTCAAAATTCAACACTCACCAATCCCCCAAACTGAAATGTTTACTGATTTGTAACAGGGATTGACAAATTTTTTCTGTAAAAGCCATACAGTAAATATTTTAAGGTTTTGCAGACATACATGGTCTCTGGTGCATATTCTTCTTCGTCTTTGTTTTTACTTTACAATCCTTTAGGAATATCAAAATAAAAAAAGTTCTTAGCTCAGATCCACCAAAACAGGCTGCAGACAGGATCTGCCTTTCCTGCCACAGTTTGCCAATCACTGATTTTTAACAACAAACCAGCATCTGAAAGTCTGATATTTTAAATGCATTACACTGAAAGAATCAGAGATCCCAACAGGGTCAGTTTTCTTCTATCTTAAATAAAGTAAGGGAGCATACAGCAATTAAAACTTCTAGTTGTTTAATACATTGAATTCTATTAATATATTACACACTGATCAAACAATGGGAAAACATAGTACATGAAATTTCAAGTGTTTATTAGTATTATATAACCATGATCATGTGGGTACCTGCAAGACACACATATTCACTTGAAAAAGTCAACTGAAATTGAAATACTACACATCAAAGCTCACATCTCCTTTTATAACAATTTAAACCATTTACTCATTTAAATAATCAAAAATATCAATAGTCATTTTAGATGTCATCAACCCTTAAAAATTAAATACAATTCAGAGACTGACAGTAATTACTGGGTTTTGATTTTGTAAAGGTTACTATAAAATATTAATCAACAATCCAAAATATTATACTTTTTAAAACATTTATATTTTTGAAAAGTTATTAACATTCACTGTGTCAGCAACCAACACTGAAGACTTGAATATACTTTTTTCCTGTCTAAAAGACAGCTTATATATATTTGATTTTGTCTAAAACTGAAAGATCCTTATTACCATCTGGATGCTACTACCAAATATAAAATTCATTATGAATAATAATCTGGGTCACATTCAAACTCAAAAGTGAAAACGTATCCTCCAATAGTAACCAAATAACCATTATAGAACAATCTTACCTAGACTTGTGGGTTTTATCAGTTCATCCAGTAAATCATAAAATGGTAATTTCTGAAGTTTTATATCCGGATGGACTGGGTGAAGAGCTGGTGTAAGATGAGGGAGTTCCAGTTCATGTTTAGGTCCCAGGAGAGAAACGGGGAGTAAGGGGGAAGAGGCAGGGTGGCCATCGTAAGCGAGCTGTGGAATGGCAGATGGAGACAAAGCTGCTGGCATAGGACTTGAATGCACGTTGGGGATGGACAAGTCCGCAGGCGTCATGATTTTCTGGGGGAACCTCCGCCTGTAGAGTTCTTTAATTTTCATTTGTACAGCAGGACTGCAGCCAGCCTTTAGCAAATGCAGGGCTTTTGTGAGAAGTTCGTGTTTGCGTCCGTGCTTGTTTCTCCCAGCGTAGCCCAACAGTACTTGGAGTTCAGAAACTCTAAGGCTCATAACCATTTGCTTAGAGACAAAACAAAATGTGAAATATTAGTATTCCAATAACATAATTTACAATATTAAATAATACTTTATTATAACATTTTATCCTTATGTTTCGTTTACAAAGGCCAGTTCCATTATAGTCAATTCTAGTTATTTCAGACTTAAAATCTAACCATTTAAAATAAGTAACCAAAGAAATTTAAAATTAATGTTCATAAATTCACTAGCTTCTACGCAGGGTTATGAAAGCTGTAAAATAAAGCAGATATGAGGTAGAACCACATCGCACCCCATTTCACTGTCACAATGAAAACAGCAGGTCTTTACCCAGCACCCACTAAGCCTCCAAGAGAGCACTGCGTGCTTTGCGGACGGCCAAGGATAATGAGCCCTACAGAGAACGCGTGTTCTTGGGGAAAGATTACACACACATGTGAAACACACCAACAGTCCACCTCAAGCACCAGATGCAGGCATGATACAAATACTGTAACATTATAGACAATATTGTATTCTATACTAATTTTGGGATTTACAGGGCTTAAACTATACCTTTTTTGACCCATTATATACCATATACATATGATATTTTCATATGGGTTGTCATTAAATCTTTACACCACCACAAGGTGTTACCCTTCCTGCTTTACATGTGAAGAAACTAGTTAAGAAAGGTTAAATAACTTACCTAAGACCACTTAGCTACTATAATAAATATCAACCAGGATTCAAACCCAGATATGTGTAATTTTAAATCCCATGATCTTTCATTAAACCATTAGGAAAAGGATGAAACTGGAAACATACTATTGACTCTATTGGCAAAGCTAGGCTAAGAAATTGGGAATTCACTGTCAAGGGGATTAGGGCTCTGTGCTTTCACTGCTGAGGGCCTGGGTTCAATCCCTCATGTGGAAACTAAGATCCCACAAGTGCAGCAAAAAAGTCCAGGAATTCAATCCTCATGTCGAAATGCATAAGCCTGTAGTAAAGAAATCTAACTTTGTTTAACTCTCTGTTCCCAAATTTCTTTCTCCTTTTCCCCCAACTTTTAATACTAAGAGACCACCAACAGGAAATATCAATGTATACCAATTCCCTCATTTTAAAGTTGAGAAAAATGAAACCCAAAGGGAAATATGACCCAAGATCGTAAGAGCTATTAACAGCAGAATCCTGACTTTACCACCACTGGTAGAAGGTGTCAGGATGAAAGACACATGTAATCCTACCATTTGCTCTCTATTTTCCCAACTGTTTTATATACTCGTGCATGTGTGCTCGGTTGCATCTGACTGCAACTCCACGGGCTGTAGCCCACCAGGCTCCTCTGTCCATGGGATTATCCAGGTAAGAATACGGGAGTGGTTTGCCATTTCCTCCTCGAGGAGATCTTTCCAACCCAGGGATCGAACCCGTGTCTGTCTCCTGCATTCTCAGGCGGATTCCTTACCACTGAGCCATCAGGGAGGCCTCATCCCAAATACCAGTAACACAAAAGCTCACCTGGCTTCCCTAATTTATGGCCACTCCTGAAATGACATCCATTTCAAGCCAATCATCTAGAAGTTACCTACATATTACAAAACAATTAAGAAAAACAAGTGTATAAAGAGCTTTATACGCAACACAGGTGGTTAATCAAAAAACTATCAGCCCTTCCCCTACCTTCTCTGGCCTGGTTTCCTCAAAGCTCACTTTGTCATCCGTGCCCTTTCAGCCTGGCAGAACTAAATGATTCTCTTTTCACTACTCTCACCGGTCATTTTTCATATCTTTATTTTGGCACTTATTTTGCTGTACTACAATTTTATTTTTATACAAACAATTCCATGATCAGACTGAGGACCTCTTTGGTACAAGGTCATGTTACCTTCAGCTTCTAACACTACGGCCCAACAATAATGCCTTGACAATGCATGATGAACAAAATTAGAAAGTCATACCAGAAGAAAGGGTGGGGATGGATTCTACAAGGATAAGTTATATATACAACTAAAATATAACTCCAAATGAACTTCCAAGCTCTTAGGTTCATTCAAAGGTATAACACAGACCTTAAAAACAAATTTTACCCCAAATCCTTTCTTTCTTTAATTAGACATAAATATATCTTTCTTTAGATTGCTATCAGAGGTTAAATAATTACTATGTCAATTTTTCTCTACTATTCTACCTGTCCTAAGAGTACAGAATAGTTTTAAAGATTTTTTTACTACTTATTTTAAAAGGAACAGAGATTTCAACAGAAAAGCACTGTATTAGTAAGTAAGTTGCTCTTAGAGAATAACATGAATTATGCTTCAAAGATTATAGGTTAAAAATAAATTTAAGTTGACATTGGTCAAATATATTTCATTTTACAGAGAAAACACAATAAAGTTTTCAAAACAGAATGTCTTTCTATTTCAATTCAATTCCATTCTAAGTCAAACACAAACAAAAATCAACATTCAGGGGTTACTATAAACTTCTCACAACTTTTGTCCTAACTCTATGGATGTAAGGATTTAAATGCAGCACAGATGGATTATTGCTCTATTTCTATGGAAGAGTACATTGACAACTCACATAAAATTAAATCTTGATTGATCATCAAAAGAAAAAAGTTAATGACATAGGTATAATTTTTGGTTTTGTTATCACAGGATGCATAATTAATCATAATTACTGTCCTCATTTTACACATGGAAAAACTGAGCCCTAGGAAGGTTAAGAAATTTGGTGAGTATTACACAACTACTTCTACTCCAAACGCACTTTTATACTATGTTACTGTCTTTTAGAGAAAACCAACCACATGCCTTTTAGTTAGGAAAATTTTTTAAAATATCAATTTATTTAATACTCAATCTCAACTTCAAGTTTCAACATTTTAGCCTTAAAAAACTGGTGGTTAAGATAAAAAAAAAATCTGGATTCAAATTAACCACTTCACCTTATAATCAGATATAGTGAAAGATGAGGGTCTATCTATTGCTATTACTGGAGCAGCTTCTGCACAATCTTAAGGACAGTAATAAGCATGCAGTATTTAAAAAAACAAGTAAAAGAGGGTGGGAAACACAAATATCTGAACTTATCTATTACTCAAACCAAAAACTTCAGAGAAGCATGGAGCAGTCAATTCACAGTGTAAAGTGTTGACAACAGAGAAAAATTAAACACATCTGAAATGTTGAAATGCAATGTATTTTAATCTTTCATGTGTTTAAAATCTCCATTTGTTAGCACTACAACAAAATGAATATTTATATCTAAGGATAACATCAACCACTGCTACTACTAGAAATCACTGCCTTCTTGGATAGCACTGAGCTGACTCTACATGCCCAAATGATAGTTTTCAGAATCCTAAGGAATTTAGAATGTCTGAGAAATGAATATATTCTGTATAGAAAGCATTCTGTGAGAGACATCTTTCTAAAATGAATATTTTTAATCAGATAAAAATGCACAGTTCTAAAAGTCAAAATTTTAGAAGAAAAACATGTCCCTTGCCCTGCCCCCATTTTTCACATCCTTAAGGCAACCATTTTCAATTAAGTCTTTTTAGCTGTGTGTCTTCTGGCATTTCCCCCTCTATTTCTTCTATATAGTAGGTCTTTTAGAGTTATTTAAAATAACTAATGTTTTAAATTTAAAAATTGATTCCTATTAAAAGATAACGATTTAGATTTGTTACATCTCCTCTACCTCCATCTTTCTTTTTTAAAATATTTATTCATTTATTTGGCTCTTCTGGGTTGTGGCATGCAAGATCTTTTTTGCTTTTTTTAACTTGCAGCATGCAAGATCTTTAATTGCAGAATACTAACTCTTAGTTGTGGCGTGTGGGATCTAGCTCCCCGACCAGGGATGGAATTCGGGCCCCCTGCACTGGGAGCACAGAGTCTTAACCTCTGGACCACCAGGGAAGTCCCTACCTCCACCTTTCCATCATCATTTTTGGTTGACTCAATTGTTGGTGTTTACATTATTACTATGGCTGTAAATAATATTCAAAGATGAGCCAAAAGTACATCATGATTACTGTTTATTTTTTATAAGACCTTAGTTAATAACTGTACCATTTGTGTATTTGCTTAGTTTTCTATGAAGTAATAGCTAATTCATCTGCAAACTGCTAAAGTGCAACTTTCTTCCCAACATATTCAACTATATCAGGTAAACCTCTGTTTTAACTTCCTTCTTCAAAATATACTTCTTAAAACCCTCCATTAGGTTCCAATTTGAACTGCTTGCTCTCTTGGCCTGGCAACAAAACTGTGGTGATGGAATTCCCTCTAACTTATCCTGGGAATTCCCTTGTCACTCGTCATGTTGGACCTCGTTTCCTTGATCTCACTTCTTCCTTTCTGGATTTTCTCTTTTTAGTGGGGTATTTCCTCCAGTAGCTTCCTGAGAAGAGGGCATGGGAAATACACTTTTTAAAAATTCCTTGTATTGTCTAAAAATATCTTCATTTATTCATACTTAATAAGTGAGTTTGGCTCAGTACAGAATTCCAGACAAGAAAGTATGTTCCGTCCGAATTCTGTAAGGCTCTCCTCCTCATCTCTGCTAAGCAGCCTGGCGTCTTTCTGATGGCAGTCTTTCAGTCACCTATGTGTCCCTTACAGAAGCTTCCCATGGTTTTGTTTGTAACTGTATGAACTGACCGTGGCTAAGTTTCTACATGTAGTAATGTATGTCCTTCAGTCCTGGGACGACTGCTTACAGTAATCTTTCTTTGACTTCGTTCTCTTTCTTTTATGTCTATTATCTAGATTATGGCCTTCCTAAACTGTCTCTTTTGCTCTATTTTCTTTTTCCTCTTGCATTTACATCTCTTGTCTTTAGCTCTACTTTCTGGGAGATTTCCTGAACTATAGCTTCTAACTCTTCTTTTAAAATTTTAATTTCTATGAGTTCTTTTCTGTTTGCTGCACACTTCTTTTCTTTTCCTTCTGCATCTTGTTCTTATTTTACACGAATTTAGTATCTTCTTTACTCTTGAGGATATAAATAAATTGGGTGCTTGACATTGTAGTTTTCTTCAGCTGCCTGCACTGTCTCTATAATCCAAGGTCTTTCTTACTTTCTTACATTTTCTCTGGTCCCTGCCTCTCAGGCTTGATGTCCTCCTTGAGCAAGAGGAAATCTTTGTACATTTGTATCTAACAGTAAGTGTGTGCTCAGTCACTTCAGTCATGTCCGACTCTGTGCGACCCTATGGACTGTAGCCCACCAGGCTCCTCTGTAAATGGGATTCTCCAAGCAAGGAATACTGGAGTGAGCTGTCACACCCTCCTCCAGTGGATCTTCCCAACCCAGGGATCAAACTTGTGGCGTCTCCTGCAACTTCTGCATCGCAGGCGGATTCTCTACCTCTGAGCCACACAGGAAGCCCTGTATCTAATAGTAAGACGACAAAGATGATCAGATGAACTGTGTCAGTGACCAGACCAGGGTACTTCACTCCAGGATGATCAGGCAGGAAACTTGGCTATCATGAGGATTCCTTTTTTTCCTTTTATCTGATCAATTTTGGCAGAAAGGAATCCTTCAACTTCCTGGTTTGGCAGTATAAGGCTGGCTTCCAGTGTTCTCAGAACACAGTAGGGGAACGGGGAGGGAGGAAGAAGAGGTCCTTACCATCCAATAAGAATACATTTCAACTTCATCTCTTCTCAGATATTTAAGATTTTACACACACAGATATACACACAACACACATATACACAGACTGTATGTGCCTGTATAAGAACATGACTTTGACCACAGAGGAAGGGACCATACACTGAGGAAGATAAATAATCAAGCAATAGTGATGAGAACTGTAGACTGAGTGCTGAGATAAATAAAAAGTGCCAGTGTTACTTTCTCATTAGCTATGACCTTATGTTATTAAAGGTCATAACTAAATTCTGAATAAGAATTAGGTACTTCCTTTTGAACCACCTAATTACCCTTGTTCACACATTCACACTGCAGTATTTTAAAGGATTAGTCATGAAGCAGACCCTATATTACGAATCTTTATCTGGTATCAATTTGCAACCAATTATAAAGCAAAATGAATTCTAAAGGTAGACAAAAGAAGCATTTAACAATGTCCATTAACAAAGTATTTCATTTCTACTTTTGCTTTCTATCCACATAAAAACCCAATTATCGAAAATACTGTACATACATTAAAGATGGTACAGTACACCAAAATATTTTATTCAATATTTTCAAAGTTGAATTCTTTCAGTGGAACTGACCTTGGGATCATTTCTAATCCTTTTCATTTGAAATAGTTAAACAATTGTTAGATTAGCAATTGTCAGCAATGTCCAGTTCAACCAGAAAACCTAGTTAGACAGTTTCTACTAAAGGAGCAAGTTAGGTTGGTTACATACTTCTCCATAATCTTGTTCCACCCAATTTCTCATCTTGTACTGATTTCTCAATATAAGATGACCGAAAAATGACCTGCAGTGCCTACTCCTCTAGCTGACTACCTTTCCTCTTTTCGTATCTTCCATCACATGGGTTGCATTTAGCTCCGATATAATGACAAAACATGAAGATTCCATTCTCCTTTAAGCGAAGTACGAACCTAACATTCTGTTGAAATAGCATACCATGGCTTTGATTTTTGATAATTTAAACATCATTCCCGTTTCTGTACTACCACATTTCATGAAACCGATAGATATGTCCTTTAAAAGCCCCTTCTAGATGATAACTTGAATACTAAAAATAACAAACTCAAAACAAAACAGTTTAAAATTTGGATAAAATATTATTTTTAAAATTAAAAAGTTTAGTTTAATTTAAAAATCAAGAATTTAAAATTCTAACACATTGCTAAACTTCTTATGCACAGGTAGGAAAAACAAGACTTTATACAAAAAGTTGCTCTATACATAGGTGTATAACAAACAGTTTCTGGATTTATGAATGAGCCCTAAATGAGTTGTAGAAAGAGGGAATACTGGAACAAAGAATGAACACAAAGAGATAAGCTATTCTTCAGAGACAGGGGCATAAATCATATTAATTCAATTATCAAAAGTAACAACACTGACTATGTGCTAGGTACAAATACAACATAATATGGTACTAGTATATGTAGAATTTGGATTCTAGGACTGACTTGGCCACTAATTTACTGAATCACAATTTTCCAGGGTCTATATTCTCATTTAAAAAATGTGAGATTGACTAGAGCTTCTCAAAGGTTCCTCAAATCCTCAAAATTCTGTAATACTATAACTCTATTAAGGCTTCCTCATAACTCAGTTGGTAAAGAATCTGCCTGCAATACAGGAGACCCAAGTTCAATTCCTGGGTCAGGAAGACCCGCGGGAGAAGGGACAGGCTACCCACTCCAGTGTTCTTGGGCTTCCCTTGTGGCTCAGCTGGTAAAGAATCCTCCTGCAATGCGGGAGACCTGGGTTCAATCCCTGGGTTGGGAAGATCCCCTGGAGAAGAAAAAGGCTACCCTCCAGTATTCCGGCCTAGAGAATTCCATTGCACTCTATCTGAAAGTTAAGTGGAAAAGGAGGAAGAGATAAATGTTAACAAAACAGGACTTCCCTGGCAGTCCAGTGGTTAAAATCCAAGCTTCCAATTGTAAGGGGCACAGGTTTGATCCCTGGTCAGGGAACTATGATCCCACATGCTGCACAGTGCAGCCAGAAATTTTAAAAACTAAATTAATTTTTAAAATATTAACAAAACAAACAGTGATGGAAAAAACGCACTCTGTAACTACGCAAAACTTTCAATCATTGCCTTCAATTTGGGTCCCAGAAAAGTGATTAGTAAAAAACCTTAGAGGGAAAGTATCAGGAGAAAGAACTATGTGAGGGTCACAGATACGACCTATTCAACCAAAGTCAATGCTAGAAATAGTGGAGTTCAGACTTGAAAGTCAGGTGACAAAGACCACACGATGCTGTGGAGTACTGACAATTACAGAAACTAGTAAGTAATCTGAAATGATTTTTTTTTTTTTTTTTTGTGGCCATAACGCATGGCACAAGAACTCCCCCAATCAGGGAATGAATCCACAACCCCTACAGTGGAAGGCCAGAGTTTTAACCACTCACTGGACCAACAGGAAAGTCCATTAAATGATGTCTTTAAAAACTGTAGAATCACAGGATCATAACATAAAATAGAACTTTATTTTTATTGACATATAGTTGACTTACAAGGCTGTTAGCTTAAAATAGAACTTTAAAACGAATGGATAAGGAAGCTGTGGTACATACACACCATGGAATATTACTCAGCTGTTAAAAAGAATTCATTTGAATCAGTTCTAATGAGATGGATGAAACTGGAGCCCATTATACAGAGTGAAGTAAGCCAGAAAGATAAAGAACATTACAGCATACTAACACATATATATGGAATTTAGAAAGATGGTAACGATAACCCTATATGCAAAACAGAAAAAGAGACACAGAAGTACAGAACAGACTTTTGAACTCTGTGGGAGAAGGTGAGGGTGGGATGTTTCGAAAGAACAACATGTATATTATCTATAGTGAAACAGATCACCAGCCCAGGTGGGATGCATGAGACAAGTGCTCGGGGTGGTGCACTGGGAAGACCCAGAGGAATCGGGTGGAGAGGGAGGTGGGAGGGGGGATCGGGATAGGGAATGCATGTAACTCCATGGCTGATTCATGTCAATGTATGACAAAACCCACTGAAATGTTGTGAAGTAATTAGCCTCCAACTAATTAAAAAAATAAGAAAAATAAAATAAAATAAAATAGAACTTTAGAAATCTTCTTGTTCAACTCTTCATCTAATATATGAAGTTCTACTTGTAACCTCCCTAACTGATGGTCTCCCATCCTCTGCTGAAACACTTAAGATTGTGAACTATGAGTTTACAATCTTAAAACAGCACATATTATTGAAAAGTTCTGTGAATTGACGCTCAATGGTTTTAAAATTTCATTCTGTTGGCAGAGACCCCTTCCCAGTCTGGTTCCTTATTCCAAGAGCATTCTGCTGTCCATCATACTCACAGTGAGTGATATAATCCAGATAAAAGTCTGACTATTCTTAGTATTATCTATCTTATTATGAACACAACTATTTCTACCAGTGCAACCTGATAAGGCATTTTAGGCTGACAGGATTATTTTATTTAGGCAAATGGAAGGATGTTTTATGTTATGCTTTTTTTTCAGCAGGGGCAGGGAGTCACATCCACATCATATTGTCACTCATATTAAGACTGAGGTTAACTAAAACCTTTATTCAATTGTTTTCACATGAAATGCTACTAGGTTAAATAAACCCCCTCATCTTTTAATTTTTTTTAATTTAAAAATAGAACTTTATATATAGTAATGTTAAACTTCATTTTTTTCACGTTCGTCACTCCAGCCTTTCAAAATGCTGTGTAAGAATTGCACCCTGCAGTCTCAACTGTAGCACTTATCACAGTGTTACCTGATTTTCTAGTCTATGTCCTCTCCTAGACTTTAAAATTTTCAAGGACACTTTTCTCCACATTACCTATGCTAAGGATGGTAGATGATATCCAGTAAATGCACTGGAGATGATGGTGATGATGAATTAATTCCTCTTGATTCTGTCATCTAACATATTCTTCCCAGTTTTGTGTCACCAACAAAATCTGAGAGTTTTGCTTCTTAAATATTAATACAGATCACCCTTAAAACTTGAGATATAACAGGGTCTAGGCTATAGAGGCCAATGGCACATGATAAGAAATTCCCGTTCAGATAACAAAGTTAAAGATTACAAATATTACAAATAAGACTGTTCAACTACTTAGAGACAGATGATTACTTTCCCCCAGGATTCTCCAATTTTAAGGTAATTATTCAATAAACATTGTCCAGGGTGCACAAGAAAAACAATTCAGGTTATTATATACCAGCCTTGACTTATAGCTCTCAGAGAAAAACAAGCTTAGAAAAAAAGATATCCATCTTTTGGGGAGGGGGATGCCACACATCTTGTGGGATCTTAATTAGTCCCCCAAGCAGGGACTGGACTCAGGCCCTATCATTAAAAGCACCGAGTCCTATCCACTGGATCACCAGAGAATTCTCATAAATGTTATTTTTATTTTTTATTTTTTAAATTTCTATTACATTACAGTTTATTATAGGATATTGATTAGAGTCCCCTATGCTACACAGTAGGATCTTGTTGTCTATCTCTTTTATAAACAGTAGTTTGTATCTGCTAATCCACAACTCCTAATTTATCCCCCTCACTCCCTTTCCCCATTGGTAACCATAAGTTATATCTGTGAGTGTGATTCTGTTTTGTAAATTTATTTGTATCATATTTTAGATTCCACATATAAGTAATATCAAATAGTATTTGTCTTTCCCTGCCTGACTCAGTGCACATAGTATGATAATATCTAGGTCCATCCATATTGCAAATGGGTATTATTTCATTTTTATGGTTGAGTAGTATTTTATTGTGTATATATACCACATCTTTATGCATTCATTTGCTGATGGACATTTAGGCTGCTTCTATGTCTTGACTATTGTAAACAGTGCTGGTACAAACACTGAGGTGCATTATACAAATATCCTGAAAAATCCTGGGAATGACTGCTCACAAACTACTAAGAAATATTGGGGAAAAAATAGGTTGCACGGAAAAGCCAAGTCCTACAGTGACAGCTTGTCTAAGTATTCTTTTAAATCCTCTCAGAAACCTATTAATGATAATACCCCTTCCTTTTCTACATAAATAGAACACTCTCACCTGATTATTCTACGAGTTACAGCTAAGAGAAACAACAGAAACATCCTTTACTGCAAGGTAATATTGATAATAAAGCAAAATTGCTGAAGTATTACAAAACTTAACACAGACCATTATCTTCAGAACAGATCAGTATGATAAACATTTACATGCAAAGCTTTTATAATAGTTAAAGCAAGTTTAAGAAAATGCTCATATTTTCTTTGGAGAAATTCCATTAATGTATATAAAAATGCATTTCAAGGTGAGACCATGAAAACATACTACACACTCCCTGAAATTTAGGGAGGAGGGAAGATCAGGTACTTACAAGCCTCTGATATCAAAAAACCTAACAGCATCCACACTTGCATATCCAGAACATTAAACAAACAAAAAAAAGTTGGGGGGGGGCAAACCAATGCCAATGTTACTGTCAAGGAAGAAGTAATTTTTTTTAAGCACAAAATTAGGAAAAAAGTTTAACTCGTATATCTATAGATCAAAAAAACTAGCTAACAAGAGAAAGAAATGTACTATAATTATGCTAAAAGAATAATTTACCTTTTGTTGATATCAGAAAGTAAAATACATACATATATTATGAGCTTATCATAATCAAACAAAAATAAAAACTCAATGCCTTTCCTTAAATGCATAACTAATCAAATTCTAGAACATTTCTCCATATAGTCAAAGCAATTACATTCTTTAAAGTGCAAGTTCAATTCTTTCTTTCCTAAATCTACAAGGGCATAATTTTCCATTCAAAGATCAAAAACAGAGATTCGTTGATAGAGAAGAAACAATACCAATAGCTGCATCCTAAGTTTAAAATGATTTAAAAAAAAAAAAAAAGAAATTAGCTAGGCATATTGGCTAGCTTGGAAGAAGCAACACCTAAATGGCCTTTTAAAAATCTGTTCAATGAATTAGTATTCAACCCTCAAAGTTCCCCTAAAACAGCAATGTTTTTCAGGGAAATGTAATTGAAGCTTTATATATATATATATATATATATATATATATATATATATAATATTATATATAGAAATCATATTATATATAGAAATCATATTATATATAGAAATACATATATAATAATTGTTAATATTACAATGCGTTGATCCCAGCCCTTCCTTCCCCCACTTCCCCCACAAGTCTGTTCTCTATGTCTGTGAGTTTGTTTGTTTTCTATTAGGTTGGTGCAAAAGTAATTACGGTTTCGAACTCTGAATTGTAAATCATTATAATTAGCCTCAAACACATCTTTATTAATGGAAAATAGGAACCATTACAATCAATACATTTTTGCCAATAAGAAATAAATTTGTTGCCTGTAGCATAAAAATCTGTACTTCGGGATTCAAGGAACACTTGGAAAGTATTTTCTGCATCCTGATGGTTGTGAAAGCATTTTCCCTGCAAAAAAGTTGTCAAGATGCTTGAAGAAGTGGTAGTCAGTCGGTGAGAGGTCGGGTGAATATGGCAGATGAGGCAAAACTTTGTAGCCCAATTCATTCAACTTTTGAATCACTGGTTGTGCAAAGTGCAGTCAGGCACTGTTGCAGAGAAGAACTGGGCCCTTTCTGTTGACCAATAGTGGCAGCAGGCATTGCAGTTTTCAGTGCATCTCATCAATCTGCTGAGCATACTTCTCATATGTTATGGTTGCACTGGGATTCAGAAAGCTGTAGTGGATCAGACCAGCAGCTAAACACCAAACAGTGACCATGAATCTTTTTGGGTGGCAAATTTGGCTTTGGAAAGTGCTTTGGAGCTTCCTCTGAGTCCAACCACTGAGTTGGTTGTTGCTGGTTGTTGTATAAAATTCACTTTTTGTCACATGTCAAAATCCAATCAAGAAATGGTTCACTGTTGTTGCACAGTATAAGAGAAGACGACACTTCAAAATGACAATTTTTTGATTTGTGATCAGCTAATGAGGCACCCACTTACCGAGTCTTTACACCTTTCCAATTTGCTTCAAATGCCAAGTGACCATACAATAGTCAACACTGAGTTCTTGGGCAACTTTCTCCGTTAGTTGTAAGAGGATTAGCTTTGAGGATCCTCTCACTTGGTTGTTGTCAACTTCTTTTGGCCAGTCACTGTGCTCCTCATTTTCAAGGCTCTAGTCTCCTTTGTAAAACTTCTTGAACCTCCACTGCCCTGTATGTTCATTAGCGGTTCCTGGGCCAAATGCATTCTTGATCTTGCAGGTTTTCTCCACTGCTTTATGACCCATTTTGAACTCAAACAAGAAAATTGCTAGAATTTGTGTTTTGTCTAACATCATTTCCATAGTCTAAAATACAATTAAGATAAACAGCAAGTAATAATTCGTTAACAAAATACATAAAGCAAGAAATGCACATTAAAATGATGTATAACATAGCCACAATTAAGAAAGATTCCAGTATCAAATAGCAAAGTTCAACAATGCAAAATGAAATTACTTTTGCACCAATCTAATAGAAAGGCTCATTTGTGTCACATTTTAGATTCCACATATAAGTGATAATCATACAGTATTTGTCTTTCTCTGATTGACTTAGTATAATAATCTCTAGATCCATTCATTTTGCTACAAATGGCGTTACTTCATTCTTTTTTATGGCTGAGTAGTATTCCATCGTTTGTATGAACCACATCTTCTTTATCCATTCATCTGTCGATGGACATTTAGGGTGCTTCCATGTCTTGGCTATTGTGAAGAGTGCAACTATGAACATAGGGGTGCATGTATCTTTCTGAGTTAGTTTTGTCCAGATACGTGCACAGGTGTGGAATTGTTGGATCATATGGTAATTCTATTTTTAGTTTTCTGACAAACCTCCATACTGCACCAACTTACACTCCCACCAACAGTGTAGAAGAGTTCCCTTTTCTCCACATCCTCTCCAGCATTTGTTATCTGTAGACCTTTGAATGATGGCTGTTCTGACCAGTGTGAGGTAGTATCTCATGGTAGTTCTGGTTTGCATCTCTCTAAAGGGTTACCCTTGTGGCTCAGTGGTAAAGAATCTGCCTGCCAAGCAGGAGACACAGGTTTGATCCTTGGGTCAGGAAGCTACTCTGGAGAAGGAAACAGCAACTCACTTCAGTACTCTTGCCTAAGAAATCCCATGAACAGAGTAGCCTGGCAGGTTACAGTCCACTGGGATTACAGAAGAATCGGAGATGACTTAACAACTAAACAACAATTAGCAATGACAACCATCTTTTCACGTGCCTCTTGGCCACCTGTATGTCTTCTCTGGAAAGTATTATGCCCATTTTTCGACTGGGTTGTTAAAGAGTTGTCTGTATATTTCAGAAATTAAGCCCTTGTTGGTCATGTCACTTGCAAATATTTTCTCCCATTACAACAGGCTGTCTTTTTGTTTCTGGCTTCCTTTGCTGTGCAAGGGCTTTAAGTTTGATTAGGTCCCATTTGTATATTTTTGTTTTCATTTCTATTGCCTTGAGACTGACCAAAGAAATTATGGGTATGATTTATGTCAGAGAATGCTTTGTCTATCATCTCTTCTAGAAATTTTACAGTGTTTTTTCTTATACTCAAGTCTTTAAGCCATTTTGAGTTTATTTTTGTGTGTGGTGTGAGGATGTGTTCTAACTTCACTGATTTAAATGCAGCTGTCCAACTTTCCCAGTACCACTTGCTGAAGAGACTGCCTTTTCCCCATCTTATAGTCTTGCCTCCTTTATTGAAGATTAATTGAGCATAAGTGTGTGGGTTTATTTCTGGGCTCTCTATCTTGTTCCACTGATCCATATGTCTGTTTTTGTACCAGTAGCACACTATTTTGATTACTGTAGCATTATCTTAAGTCTGGAAGGGTTATGCCTCCTGTTTATTCTTTTTCCTCAGGATTTTTCCACAATTCTGGTTCTTTTACAATTCCCTATTTAGGATTATTTGTTCTAGTCCTGTGAAAAACGTCATGGGTAATTTGACAGAGATTGTGTTAAATCTGCATGTTGCTTTGGGCAGTATAGCCATTTTAACAATATTAATTCTTCTAGTCCAAGAGCATGGGGTATCGTTCCATTTCTTTGAATCATCTTCAATTTATTTTATTAATGTCCTATAGTTCTCATCATAAAAGTCTTTCACCTCCTTGGTCAGGTTTATTCCGGGGGTGGGTGGGTGGGTGTGTGTGTGTGTGTGTGTGTGTGTGTCTGTGTGTGTGTGTGTCTGTGTGTGTGTGTGTGTGTGTCTGTGTGTGTCTGTGTGTGTGTGTGTGTGTGTCTGTGTGTGTCTGTGTCTCTGTGTGTGTGTGTGTGTCTGTGATTTTAAAAGTTTTTTTTTTTTAAACAACCCAATCAAAAGATGGGAAGAAGACCTAAATAGACATTTCTCCAAAGAAGACACACAGATGACCATGAGGCACATATAAAGACATTCAACATCACTATTAGAGAAATGCAAATCAAAGCTACCAAGAGATACCACCTCACACCAGTCAGAATGGCTGAATGGACATCATCAGAAAGTCTACACATGACAAATACTAGAGAGGACATGGAGAAAAGGAAACTCTCCTACACTGTTGGTGGGAATGTAAGTTGGTGCAGCCATCATGGAAAACAGTATGGAGGTTCCTCAGAAAACTAAAAACAGAATTACCATATGATCCAACAATCCCACTCCTGGGCATATAACCAGAGAAAAACATGGTTCAAAGGGATACACGAATGACGAAGTGCACCGCAGTGTTGTTTGCAATACCCAAGACACGGAAGCAAACTAGATATCCACTGACAAATGAATGGATAAAGAAGATGTACATTTATACAATGGAATATTACCTAGTCATTAAAAAGAATAAAATGCCATTTGCGGCAACATGGATTGACCTACAGATTATAATACTAAGTGAGTCAAACAGAAAGACATATCATATGATACCACTTAAATACAGAATCTTTTTTTAAAAGATATACAAATGAATTTATTTACAGAACAGAAACACTCACAGACTTAGAGAACAAACTTACAGTTACCTGGGAAGGAAGAGATTGGCAGTTTGGGACTGATAAGTACACAATGCTATATTTAAGATAGATAACCAACAAGGACCTACTGTGTACCACAGGGAACTCTGCTCAATACTCTGTAGTAACTTACAGGGAAAGAATTTAAAAAAGAACACATACATGTGTATACATGTGTATGTGAATCACTTTGCTGTACATCTGAAATTAATACAACATTGTTAATGAACTATACTCTGAAATAAAATAAAAAATTTTTAATAAAATTTTAAAGATTTTTTTTTTACAGTCTTTTTCTGATATTTCATTGTTAAAGAAATGCAACTGATTTCTGTATGTGCATTTTGTATCCTGCTACCTTGTTGAATTCATTTATCAGTTCTAGTGTTTCTATGTGGAGTCTTTTGGGGATTCTATATATAGTATGTTATCTACATACAATGACAATTTTATGAGGTTATTTCTTTTAAACTTCAAATTTTACTCACTGTAATAAAGTTAGCTGCCCAAACATGAAAAAATAAAAATCCTAAATAAAACTTAAAACTGGAAACAATCTGATTGGGTTTCACATTAAAAAGATTTAATTTAAATGACAGGATACTCCAAGTCACCCTTTTCCAAACCAGGTTCGTAGGGTTAATAGATATTCAAAGTTAAAAAAAAAAAAAAAAAAAAAAAATAGATATTCAAAGTAATATGGTGGTGTGGCAAAACCAATCAAGGAAATTCAAGATTCTCTAATTCCCCACCATGCCCTACCTTCTCAAATAATATTCACACATTAAAGGTCCTAAGAGGTCCTGCAGAAAGAAGTATGTTAACTTTGTATCCAACATTTTGCAGTTACCTGGCCACTAAACTTTTCATTATTATTATTGTTCAATCACTGTCATCTCATTTCCCAGCACTTCACAAAAAAAGAATTTTAGAAAAACCAACAAGATCTTCAAGTTTTCCACTGTACACCTGTTGTTATAGCAACATTATTAAAAGTAGCCCCTTCTACTCTTAAAAGTGTCCCACTCTGGATGATAAATTATATGGTCACCCTAGAATTAATACTCTAAAACTAAACACCTATTTTAAAGCATGTGAACTACCTTTGCCAAATGCCAAATTAACAAGGCCATGCTATTACATGCAGTTAAAAATGCTATATAGATGATGATTAATCTTGATATTTTTTTCTCAAACTTCTGAAAAAATTCTCCACTAGCAATCATACATATTTTCAAAATACTCTGTACTACAGAATTCTCGCTAAATGAACTCACAAACCAGATGTAGACAGTGAAAGATGTCTGTAATACATAATTTTTAAAAAGTGTCTTATCATATATAATTGTAAGGAAAGGAAAACTCTTAAGAGACATCACAGCACATCCACACAAGATGTTTTATGTTTTAAAAGGTATTTTAAAAAATTATTTCAGTCCTCAATTGTGAGAGGTCCTTAGAATTCCTGACTGTTTTCACTCACTCCAATCTTCCTAGATGACCTCAACCGTCTCATTACATTTTGAGGTTAACAATCATCAAATCTTCATTTCTAGCCTAGCCTTTGTCTTCTGAATTACAATGTTAAACACTTCTATGTCCCAGAAGTAGTCAGCTCAACACGTCCAAACCTAACAAATCAAACTTCTCTCAAACCACTTAACCAGTTATCCAAGCCAGAAAACTTATATGCCACCTTCTCCCTCACTCACATCTACTTTCCAAGTCACATCAATCCTACCACTTTAAATGTCTATTACCACCTTAATTCGGACTACCATGACCCCTTTCCTAGATGTCTGTAAGAAATTCAACTGTTCTCCCCGTCTCCAATATTATCCTTTAAAGTCATTCTTCACACTAGAGGTCTTTCTAAAATAGAAAGATGATCATGTCACTCTTGAGCCTAAATCTTTCATGATTAGCCACTACACTAAGGATAAAGGCTAAATTTCTCAGCATGGCGTAAGACATCCTTCATGATCCAGTCTTGGACACTGCCACTAACAGCCCTGTTAACTAGCCTTCCATCCTCCAGGACTTTCATAAATATGCTGTTTTTCAGTAACTCTTCTCTCTTCTCCCATCCTAATCTTTTTCTAGTTAATTTCACCTCATTCAGGTCACACCTTAGAAATCATCAACTCTGGGATACTTTCCACAGGCTATCCTCAATATTAGTAAATTCACCTTATGTTACCTACAATTTAACCCAATACAGTTCTCATGCCAAAATGAAGAGAAGCCCTATTTACTTGTCTACTTTCTACCAAACCATACGCTCAGTCTATACAAACTGTGTTTTGTTCACTGTCAATGAATATGAGTAACAATATTCTGGCATCTCAACTATTATAAACCATATTGGCAGTGTAAGCCTATTAGAAACTATATGTATTCTCTCTCACAAATAAGGACATTATATAATTCTGCTCAGTGCCTACTCAGCATGTTATTGCTATTTAAATAGTAACTTACTTAATTTGGACAGGGAAAGAATTTTGTTCTTAATCCTACAAAAATGGGGGAGTTACAGAAACTTCTCCAGTTGCAGAAATGTAGGGCTAAGAGACTGACATATAAAAAAAAGGTCATCTAACTAAAACTGAAAAGGGAAATTAAGATACAAGATCAATTTAGGGGTTGTTAATATCAGGATGAAACTATGAGAGTCTGAAATAATGAGGGTGATAGCAGGGAAGGAAAGGAAGGCACAACATTTAAAATATTTGACAAGAATTGGAAGTGAAGGATGTAGCTCAGATGGCTCAGAAATACACACAGGGAAGCCTTCCTTGAGCACCCAGACTAGGTCAGGTCTCCCTGTTACATGTGCTTATAGAATTTTGTTCTTTTCCTTTACAGAACTTAGTACAGTTTCAGACTCATAATTTCAACATGAAAAGTCCTCATAATAATTTGGCTCCAGCTTTCCACAATTTGCATTCCTCTCTTATACAGATATCCAGACATGGATCTACTGGGTGTTCCATAAACATACCTCAATGTCTCTCATTACCTTTTTTTCACGCCGTTCCCTCTGCTTGAAACAACCTCCCTGTAATCAAAAACTTTCGAGAAGTCTCCTCCTTTGAGAGCCAGTTTAAAATAAGCTTGGCCAGAAGTGACTAGTCTTCCTCTCATGAATATATTGTTAACTATTTACATAATTACTTTTATAGCTTTCTATTACAGTTGTTCTAGACATTTCTCTCCTCCACAAGAAAGGCATAACTCCCCGAGGTTAGCTATGGGGCAGGGGTGCAGAGGTAGGTGTGAAAAGGCTGAACAGAAGGGAACTGCAAGCACAAACAGCAGCAGAAGAGAAAGTACCAGAAATTCAACAAAAGTCAGTCTATGACTAACACCCACGCCCTCTCCGAAAGAAGTCTTATACTGGGTACTATCGACCCGGCCTTTCCTCCTGCTCCTCATGTTAGTTATTGGTGATACTACTTCTAGAAATCAAGGCCCAAAAGCAATACAATGTAAGCAGCAATGGTTAGCCACACATGGAATTTAAAATTTTCCACTAATCACTCTTTAAGAAGAGAAAAAGGTAAAATTCATAGTATATTTTGCTTAATGCAGTATATATCCAAAGTAGTATCATTCAAACATGTAATCAATAAAAAACAACTGAGATATATTCCTTCATTTTCATGCTATGTCTTCAAAATCCAGTGTATCTTTTCTCAAAGCCACATCTCAAATGCTCAATAGCCACAAATATAATAAATAAACCACAATGGAAAAGAATATACACATATATGTGTGTGTATAACTGAATCACCTTGCTGTACAGCAGAAATTTATAATTGAACTACACTTCAATGACATTTTTTAAAAGAAAAAAAAAAAAAGTAACTAAACAATGCAGCTCTAAAATAATATCTCTGTCATTCACTGGCTCCAAACCAATACCCTGGGCTGTATCTGACTCTTCATCATTATTCTCCAACCTCACACACACACTTCCATGGCCTCACCTTAGATCTTTGCACCAAAACCTGTATCACCTTCAAAAATCACCAATTCAAATACTCCACTCTCCAACTACCATCTGTTTCTTACGTGCTTAAGCACCTTCACTCCAACAACTCAACTTTATCATGACCTCCAGTTAAGTGCTGTTTATCACTCTATCCCTTCAGCTTAGATTCCTTTTTCTTGGAGCGGGCCATGGTATAGAATTAAACATTCCTGTGCAAAATCCCCTTTCCCACTCTATGCCTGGCGCACACAACTTGTTCTAACTTTACAACTCAGACAGACAGAAGAATGCATTCACACAGGCAGAGATGTTACAATACACTCATAATCATCCATCTCAATGGGTATAGGCATCCTACTAAATTTTCCAGTAACCAGCAAACTTCCCACAGAAAGATAACTATTTCATATCTTTCCCTTGCTCCTCTCATATCTCCTTTCCCCCAATACTACCTTTAGGAAGCATAGCACTAATATCAGTCACTCAGTCATATCTGACTCTTGGACTCTTGGACCCTTGGACTACAGCCCACCAAGCTCCTCTGTCCATGGAATTCTCCAAGTGAGACTACTGGAGTGGACAGCCATTCCCTTCTCCAGGGGATCTTCCCAATCCAGGGATTGAACCTCATTCTCCTGCACTGCAGACAGATTCTTTACCATCTAAGCTGCCAGGGAAGCCCACTTAGGAAGCATACATAAAACCAATGACTTCCTCTAACAATGTTATTTAGCATATTTGATATATACTTTTTAAAAAACTTACAAAATTAAACAGCATTTTTTGCTAATTATAAAAATTTAGATTCATAAAAGTGCTGCTGCTGCTGCTAAGTCACTTCACTCATGTCCGACTCTGTGTGACCCCGTAGATGGCAGCCCACCAGGCTCCCCCGTCCATGGGATTTTCCAGGCAAGAACACTGGAGTGGGGTGCTATTGCCTTCTCCTTCATAAAAGTGCAGGAGAACCAAATTATCTTTCATATAATATATGAAAACCATATATAACATATATAACCATGTAAACAGAATAACAGAATATAAGTTTCATGAGGGCAAAGAATCTTTTTCATTCCCAACCTACTATTGAGCATCTAACCTAAGTATCTGGCACATAAAGCAGCCTTCATTTTTATTGATGGAATAAATAAGAACCTTGCTGTAAGCAACTGTGACATGAAAGGCCAAACTTGAAATAGGCAAAAGGAAGGGGGAGGAAAGAGTGCTTGTTTTCAAGATTTAACACAGAATATCTATAGCCCAGAAAAGGCATAATTAATTTTACTTTACATAAGACTTTTAAAAATGTATCAAACAAAACAATGGACAAAAATCAAACATAACTTTTCATGGTTTGCATGTGTGCGTGCTAAGTCACTTCAGTCATGTCCAACTCTTTATGACCCTATGGACTACAGCCCACGAGGCTCCTCTGTCCAAGGGATTCTCCAGGCAAGAATACTGGGGTGGGATGCCATGACCTCTCCAGGGGATCTTCCTGACCCAGGGATCAAACCCATGTCTCTTACATCTCCTGCACTGGTGGGCAGGTTCTCTACCACTAGTGCCACCCAGGAAACCCTTTAATGGTTTATCCTTTAACGGTTTACGCTTCCACTAAAAAGCTAGACTTCTCCTATAACTGATTTAATGTCTTCATTAACTATACCACAAACACATATAAATCTAAGCACTTCTGAAGACTTAACCAAGTGTGGATCACTGTGGTCATTAACCAAAGACCCCTTCTCTTCCCCAAACATCATTGAGCATAATTAATAGATTCCATGGGCATGAATATCTGCCACAGTTACATATATTTTCAAAATGAGGTCTCCAAAACTTTACTCTCCACTTGTGGAATCCTCCTCTTCAAAAAACACTATGTCACATTTATAATTTATAAAATTGTGATATAATTAATAGTTTAATTAGAAGCAATGGCTTAAAAACAACCTTAGAAATAAATAATACACAAAACTATTATTTCACTACTAGTTTTGATTTTTAAAGTAAAACATATTAATAAAGCTGCATGGAGGAAGTGGGGAGGAAACAGGATGTGGCTGCACAAAAGAAAGCCTCAAAGTTTTGGAATACTCTGTTAAGTTTGGTGTTTGTTTTATTAGTCATCTATAAGTTACACATTGCTCTACAAAGTTATACATATTACTCTACATATATATTTATTTTTCTAAAGCAACCTAGCTTTCTCAGAAAAGAACACAATTCCTATTAACACTCAATATAAATCCTAATTGAACAGTAGCAAATATTTAAGAATGGTCAAATATTTTGTATCATAAGCAAGTTTACAGTGTTTTCCAGTTAAATACAAAATGACCATACACAAATATCTATCATATTCCCTCCCTAAAAGGAAGCATTGGAAGAACTGATGCTGAAGCTAAAGATCCAATACTTAGGCCAACTGATGCAAAGAGCTGACTCCTTAGAAAAGATCCTAATGCTAGCAAAGATTGAAAGCAGAAGGAGAAGGGGATGACAGAGGACAAGATGGTTGGATGGCATCACCAACTCAATGGATGTGAGTTTGAGTAAGCTCCAAGAGATGGTGAAGGACAGGGAAGCCTGGTGTGCTGCCATCCATGGAGTGGCAAAGAGCTGGACGTGACTGAACAACAACAAAAAGGAAGCATAAAGAATAAAGGAAGAAAAAAAAATTTACAAGCTCAAGGAACAATAATTATTGCTTAAAAAAAAAAAGAAAAGAAAAGAAAATGCATAGGTCCATTCCTCTGACAAAACACAGAACAGGAAAGGAAGAAAAGGGCTTAAGGGCTAATACAAGAAAATCTCTCAGAAATAAAAGCACCTCCGGACAGCGCCACCGAGGACTGCAGCACAATGAATGAGAAAACATCCACATGCAGTTTCCATGTCATGAAGTCTGAGCACACATCATAAAGATCCTAAAACTTCCAGACAGGCCACTTGCAAAGGTTCAAGAACTAAAACGTCACTCTTTACTCCATACAATACAGAAATCATCTTTAGTTTACGAGAGTAAAGAACAGAAAATGTCTATTTAGAATTATACCATACTTCAAACTGGAGTTTCAATCAACAGATAAAACAAGTCTTTAATTTTCTGAAAAGCTAAGATTTGTCAAAGATTTAACAGAAACTGAGTAAAATCATTAATTTCAATGTTCACTTATTTATATTTCTCCTGCTCCTAAAGATTTTGACTACTTTAACTTAGTTTGGCGGAAAAAAACAATACAATACTTTTTAAAAACCATGGGGCAGAAAGGGTTGTGGGCAGGGGCAGACAGCAAGACAAAAGAGACACAGGAATCTAAAAGCCTATATATATAAATTTTTCAAAATAAAAAGCTATTTTTATTAATCAAAATCATTCATATGTGAAAGTTGAGGAGAAACAATTAACTTTCTTAACTATATCGGGAATGCAGAGATTCAAAGTTAAGTAAAAGGTAGAGATCAATTACGCATGGCTCTACTGCCTGTCTTAAGCAGATAATTTACAAAAATCCTCCTTTTTCCAATCTTAGCTTGACATCCTGCAGAAAGATGCTTGAGACACAGAGGCTGAAGTTTTTCAAACAACTTTAAAGAGTAGTTGAAAGTGAAAAGCATTCAATCCTGTAATCTCTAGGTCCCACTTTAATACAACAGAGAAAGGGAGAAAACAAAATACGTCAAATGCAAATCAACCATCTTTTATATATATATATATATATATATATGTGGTAAGAGCTGATAATGGGGCTTCGCAGGTTGTACAATGGTAAAAATGCAAAAGTGACGAGGGTGCCATTCCTGAGTTGAGAAGATCCCCTGGAGTAGGAAATGGCAACCCACTCCAGTATTCTTGCCTGGGAAATCCCATGGACACAGAGGAGCCTGGCAGGCTACAGTTCATGAGGTTGCAAAGAGTCAGACACAACTGAGCACGTATGCATGCAAGAGCTAATAAGATCTGCTAAAGAGGAAATTATCAGCTAAAATTAGGCTAGAGAACATCTGTATGGATTTTTCATTTATTCGAGCTATTTCCATCCCCTACTATAGAAAAAAAAATGGCGATCAAGGGTTGAGACATAACCTTGAAAAAATAAAAAAATCACACAATTCCCACACCATTACTGACTGAAAATATTGGAGCACATTTATTCAGTTCAGTTCAGTCACTCAGTGGTGTCCGACTTGCCACGCCGTGGACTGCAGCACGCCAACCTTCCCTGTTCATCACCAACTCCCGGAGCCTACTCAAACTCATGTCCATTGAGTCGGTGATGCCAATCAATGCAATGCAAACCATTACTGCCTAGCATTTTTACTATAGAGACACAGGATACAATTAAACAGCTCTGCTTAGCAAACTTGCCTTGAAAATGGATCACTATTATCTATAAGCAAAAGTTTTTTCTTTTAAATTATAAAAAATACCATGGATAAGAAGATGAGAAGGATACTCCCATTTTAAGCTACACTGTGTATCTTACATAAGAAGAGTGTTCAGAGTCTCAAAAGTTTTGACTCTCTGTTTTTTAATAGTCTTGAAAATAGAGGATCCCTCCCTCCAAAAAACTCTGCTGATTAAATCTATTCATGTTTACTGTATTAGAAGTTAAAACTGGAATTGTTGTCTAATGGATATAATTTTAGTTTTATAAAATGTTCTGGATATTGGTTGCATAACGATGTAAATATATTTAATAGCATTAAACTGTATACACTTAGAAGTGGACAAGAAGTAAAAATTCAAGTTATGCATATATTACCATAACTTAAAACTTTCAAAGAAAAACAGAAATTAAAACAAAATTTTGAAAGATTGTCATTTAAAATATAATACATTGCTTGCTAAATCAAAATATTAAATTAAACAAACTATTCAAAAACAAAAAAAGCAAAAATAGTCATTATGTGACATTTTTGCAAAGTTCTTTAATGTTTGGTTTAATAAAGACAGATTTATTTTCATATCCACTTTCATATTCAATCTGCATTAGGCTGTTCTGAAGTACATGAAGAAAATTCAGCCTCATGCAGGTACGTAGTGAGAAAAGATGCAATATTTCAATAGCTCTCCCAGGTAACTGGGGCTTCCCTGGTAGCTGAAACATTAAAGAATCCGCCTGCAATGTGGGAGACCTGGGTTCAATTCCTGGGTTCGGAAGATCCTCTGGTGCAGGAAATGACAACCCACTCCAGTATTCGTGATTGAAAAAGTCCATGGACAGAGAAACCTGGTAGGCTACAGCCCATAGGGTTGCAAAGAGTGGGATACAACAAAGTGACTTCCACTTTGTTTTTTGTTGTTTTTTTTTTCAGATACGGATATTCTTTCATCCTTCACCAAAACTCAACAAGTGGCAGTTTCTTAAAGGCTGCTCCAATATGGAATGTGAATCAATGAACATTTCCTACTCTTAGGTACTGAAATCCATTGATCTATGTTACATTTCCAATGGATCATTTTACCATTTTGTAATACCGTGCATTGATTATTTAGAAAATAACAGTTGAGAGTTATGTAGTCCTGCCAATGTTGATTTTGACCCTTTCACTATACAACTTCGCTATATGACATTCATTAATAGCACCACTGATCTTATACCAAAAAAAGTCAAGTATTGGGAAACTATCAAGCTCAAAGTGGTAAACACAAGTCTTCAAAAATTCTATTTTCACTTGAGAGCTAGAATTTTATCATTAGCAACAAATACTGTCAGTGTGGTGCAAACTCACTTGATTTAGTTTTGAGAAAATGTCTGCCAAATACCCAAGTCTTCGTACTTTGTCAGCCATTCTTTAAAATAAAAATGATACCCTATTTAAAAAGCAGCTAGTTCAGCATGCAACTCAAACAACTGTACAAATTCTTTTTCGTGAATTAGCCATCAGATTTGGTATTTAGTAAAAGTGGTTTACTGGACTTTCATCACACAAAATATACTTTAAAATGTGCTCAAGGACTGAGACATAATAAAATTAAGTTTTACTGCTTCATCATCTTAATTGAAGTACACAATGATATCCCAAACTAGTAACGTTTAATACTACTGCCTTAATTCATGCAATTTTACCCACCACTGATTATGCAAATGCCAACATAGTTAATGGGCTTCCCTGATGTCTCAGATGGTAAAGAATTTGCTTGCAATGTAGGAGACCTGGGTTCAATCCCTGGGTTGAGAAGATCCCCGGGAGAAGGGAGTGACTACCTACTCCAGTATTCTTACCTGGAGAATCCCCATGGACAGAGGAGCCTAGCAGGCTACAATCCATGGGGTCACAAAGAGTCGGACATGACAGAATGACTACCACTTTCAATATAGCAAATAATGCCTTACTTTTATTGAGCAAAGTTTTGACCTTCAGGATCCCCAGAAAGAGTCTGGAGAACTACCAGAGGTGTGGGAAACAGACTTTGTGAACCACTGTAATAGCTGATGCATTACTTGGGTGATTAAGAAACAAATATTTTTGGTATATATCCCTCTGTAAGAGTGTTTAAATACACGTCTACCTGGTAATGGGCTTCCCAGGTGGTGCTAGTGGTAAAGAACCTGCCTGCCAATGCAGGAGACATAAGAGACAGAAGTTCAATCCCTGGGTAGGGAAGATCCCCTGGAGGAAGGCATGACAATCCACTCCAGTATTCTTGCCGGGAGAATTCTATGGACAGAGGAGCCTGGCAGGCTACGGGCCATAGAGTCGCAAAGAGTCCGACATGACTGAAGTGACTTAATAGTAGCAGTTACATGACGACATTCTCAAACCAACTGATATCTAACACTTCATTCACAGTCATAACTCAAACAGAATATGATAGATACTTCCTAAATAAGTAACAAATAATTACCAAATACCTACCATATTAGACTCTGAGCTAGGTGCCTCTACATTCCCTTTTTGGGGTAACTCACAGAAGCCCACAGATCAGACTGATAATTTTAATATATGAGAAAAATATTTACCCTAAAATCTTTCAGATCTTATTTTTGAGATTACACTTACGTGGTTACAAGCAAAAGTCTTAAAATTCACCATAAAGCATAAGAAAGCATGTTTAAATTCTATTTTAAGCAGTATGCCATGAAGCTAAAAACAGGCTTGCTCACATTCAAAAACCCAAATACAAAATGAATTGCTTTGGCTATGTACTGCTAGCACGCCATCAAGAGCCTACATTCCATTTCTCCTCAAGCCAAACAACCCTTACCTGTTACAGTTTTCATTCCTATTTTTAAGGGAACCTCAAATATAACTTTACTGGAGTTACATTAAACATTGTCAACTATTAAAAAAATTTAGCAAAACCATCAAGACAAGTTAAGAATTTTTAGACATATACACTGATAAATCCACAAGCTAAACCTCTACAAATATACATATGAAATATCTGCAATGTAAAAAAGAGAGAAATATTCTCACTTTGGAACACGCAATGGAAAGAGCTTCAACACAGTATACTGTTAAGTGAAAAAAGCAAGTCAAAGGATACCATGTATAATAAGATTATGTATAGCAATGTATGTACATTCATTTAATAAATACTGAGTTCTATATCCCTAATTTGTTTCAAATCTAGACATATACAATAAATTACAAACACTATACAGACACAATTAAATGTCCACACACAGAAAAATGAATACACAAAAGGCTATATGTGATTCCATTTATATGAAGTGTTCAATATAGGCAAATTTATAGGGACAGAAAGCAGATAAGCAGTTGCCTGAGGGTGAATGAGTTGTGGGCAATAGGGGTGATAGCTAAAGAATGCAAGATTTCTTGGAGGGGAAAGGGAAAAATATCCTGAAATTGGTTGCAGTAACAGTCACACAACTTTGTGAATATATTAATATTAAAGTACCATTTAATTGTACATGTAAACAGATGAAAAGCATGGTATGTGAATTATACCTCAATAAAGCTTATGTTCTTTCTGCCTCAAAAAATAGGATACCAAAGTGGTTGCAAGGGGCAAAGGGTGGGTGGGGTGAAAATGAAGACTTAAAATTTTACACTACTTACTGCTGTATCATTACAATGAGAAATGTATTCATTTATTATCTATATAACTTAAAGAAATGTGAAAGGTAAACCTAAAACAGTCTTCCAAGACAGCATATTAAAAAGCAGAGACGCTACTTTACCAACAAAGGTCCATCTAGTCAAAGCTATGGTTTTTCCAGTAGTTATGTATGGATGTGAGAGTTGGACTACAAAGAAAGCTGAGCACCGAAAAATTGATGCTTTTGAACTGTGATGTTGGAGAAGACTCTTGAGAGTTCCTTGGACTGTAAGGAGATCCAACCAGTCCATCCTAAAGGAAATCAGTCCTGAATATTCACTGGAAGGACTGATGTTGAAACTGAAACTCCAATACTTTGGCCACCTGATGCACTGAAAAAAGACTCTGATGCTGGGAAAGACTGAAGGCGGGAGAGAAGGGGACGACAGAAGATGAGATGGTTGGATGGCATCACCAACGCGATGGACAAGAGTTTGAGTAGGCTCCGGGAATTGGTGATGGACAGGGAGGCCTGGTGTGCTGCAGTGCATGGGGTCACAAAGAGTCAAACACAACTGAGTGACTGAACTGAACTGAAATCAGTCTTCATAAATTATTCTGGATTGAATGTTATTCATCTACGAAGCAGCCATGAAAAAAAGTATGACAACATGACCCTATCTCAGAACACTGACAACTTAAGACTGTTATTGAAGTACATGCATCTGCCCCTCACTAACAGAAATATATCTTGAATGCAATTTGACAAATATACCTTAGGCACCTACTGTGTCCACAGGGCAGGGATGAGGGGAAATGGGGTGGTATACAAGGCAGAACACTAGTCAACAACAGAAAGCAAACTACTTAGCTCTGGCTCTAAGTAAGACACTTGCTATATACAGTGGAGGAGGCAAAACATACACACGAAACGTACTGGGGTCAGACTAGAAAATCTTGAATACTAAACTGAGAGCTAAAACTTGATCCTGTTTTCAATGAAAAGCCAGTAGAGTGACAGGATGAAAGGAGTGTTTGGGGAAAACTGACCTTTGGGCAACCAAAGGGGGAAATTAAAAGAAGAGAAGAATAGCAGGAAAGGTAAGAAAGAGATGAAGTTTTTGAAAACAGGAACATATACAACAGTCTTATGAAAGTTATTGATATTTCAAAGTTACCAGCTAAATGTTCAAAGGATTTATGTTTGATTTGTTTCTTGATCTAAGGTGAAGCAGAAAAGGAAACAAAGATTTCCTCATTTTGATGAATTTCAGAAGTTCATGACTAAGAATGAAGTTTTACCAGAAAATTCTGAGGGGAGGGGAGACTTAGGGAGTTTGTTTCATGTGCTACCATGAAACGAAGAGTAGACAGAATCAAAACCAATAGGAGTTCCACAATTTTTAACATGGAAGAGGAGGTAGTAGTCACAAAGTCACAAACACTTTGCAGTAAGAGTAGCAAAAAATGCATAATAATTAGCACTATTTCTTAAATTGTAGTAAAGGAAAACTTAATATTTTTAAATTTCTCTATCACCTATCTCCAAAAATTCCTAGTGATACAATTTGTTACATAAATGCTGAAGTTTTAGGTGAGGACCAAATTTAATATGTCAAAATTTAGAGTTTGATCAATTTCATATCTTTAATTTCATCAGCTGCTCCTTCCACAGTGTAGTACTTTTCAGATGTTGCACAAGTAATATTTTTAATTCAATTCACATATGGTTTTATTAACTGATTTAACCCATAGGTTCTTTAAGACAGAATAAATGTTTTCACTGCCGAAGGAACCTCCTCACTTTAACAGCCTCCCCGAAACAATGTCACCTACCAATTTTATACTATAGCAACGCTTTGCTTTGAGATTAAAAGTACGGCTAAAGCAAATATTCTCAAATCTATTTCTATTTTCATAATCTATTTCACACTTAATCAAATGTTCTGATTCAGAACATTTATATAAAGTTGACTTATAAAAAATCTATCTCCCAGCATTTTATAATGATCTCATCATTTTAAAATATCTGATCATTTTAAAATAATCTCATCATTTTATAACCTTATCTGACAGATTTATAGGAATAGAAATAAGAAAGGTATAGACAATGAACAAATCAAAAATTACTTTTCACTGAACACTTCACCTAATCCAAACACTATTTACACTGTTCCTGAAGCACAAAAAATGGTCTGGAGATTACATACATTTAGTTAGAATAAAACACTGGCAAACTTTTGTATCAGATTGTTTGTCAAGTCATTGTTTAAAAAAGCAAAAAGTAGAAGTAACCCAATTGTCCAGTGATTGGATGCGTGTGTGTGTTAGTCAATGAGTCGTGTCCGACTCTGCGACCCCGTGGACTGTAGCCGTCTATGGAATTATCCAGACAAGAATACTGGAGTGGGTTGCCATTTCCTTCTCCAGGGGAACTTCCCGACTCAGGGATCAAACCCAGGTCTCCTTCACTGCAGGAAGATTCTTTACCTTCTGAGCCACCACATAAGTCCAGTGATAAGGTATCAGCTGAATAAAAGACAATGTTACCTTTCAAAGGATCATAAAGACCTATACTGACTACCCTGGAAAGATAGCCATGAAAACAGCAGATTACAAATAGAGAGTATGATTTCTCTTTTGTGTTGAATATACATATGCATTTGCTCTAAGAGAGAAAGTCTAAATGTATACCCAGATGCTATCCATGATATTTCTAAGTACTGAGATTACAGGTGTTATTTATTTTTGTGCTTACTTTTCAGTATTCTCTGCAGTTTCCTCAAGTAAAATGATATTTGAAAGAATTAATGCCTATGATTCCAACTAACAAACTCCAAACTCTTCCCTGCAAAAAGCCCAAGGAATATCCAAAAATACCTTGGCACAGAGCAAGAGGGAAAGTATTAGCAACAACATAACTAGAATTCTTTGTGAGCGAGGCACCCTCAAGGGTTCCAGGACTGACATGGCACCTTGAAGGCAGCCTACAGCACAGAGTTTTGAAATCACAAAGTCCTAGGCTCAAATCCCTGCCACTTTCATTTGTATGACCTTGGACTAGTCATTTACCCTTTCTTGGCATACTTTATCAATAAAAGGGAGATACTACCTGCCTTTCCTATCTCAAAGAACTGATGGAAAAATCAAATGTGATAATGTGATAAATTATCAACTGCCAAGTACCATATAAGGTATTATTCAAATACATATATTAAAAAACAAAACAAAACCAAGGTACTTGATGCCAGAGCAGAATACACTACAACCAATTCTATGACGCAATGACCAGCGGTTTTGTTTTTGAAGACTACATCTCATTATAAACACTGCAGTTTTTCAGAAACTTAGACAATTCCTCCCATCCCTACTACAACTCTAAGCCATTTTCTTTTCTTATCCCTAGTTATGAGCAAGAAAGGGTACAAATTATCCTGAACTCAAAAGCCTTTGCAAGAACCCTGGAGCAGCACGTTGATGGAGTTCACCAGAAGAAACCCAAGGTTAATCAGCTATGGACTCGCCACTAAGCACTGCTGCAATCAACAGGGATTACAAGAGACTCTTTGAAGAGAGACAACACGATCACCCAGGAGAAAACAGCAGAGGAATAGGAGACATTTCAAAACTATTATATGAAATACTTAAAAACCAGAGTGTCTTACAAATTGTTTTTAAATGCTGTTCATAAAAATGGTGATTTAAAACAAAAGCCATCTAAATGTGGCACTTCAGCAAGGCAAGTTATGGAGATTCAAATCAAACTCATGAATAAATTGTCAGATTTACTTGCTTCCATCTAAAATAAAAACAGACAAATTACACCACAAAGACCAAAATTAAATGGCTAGTTCTTGAAAACGGAGGCAGGATACAACAACATAATTTTCTGACAGGCTTGTATAGATACTACTTTTAAAGGTATGGTTTTTAAAGTATGATTTCTCTTCCCCTTGAATTCCATTATTTACTTCACTAAATGATAATCAATTTCTTCCTTTCCACTGTTCCTCCTGAGGTAAGATGGCAATATAACCTAATCTGACTTTTAATGCAAAAAATATTTGTAATTTTTTTTTAAAGAGCTTTAAGAGAAGTTACATGAAGCTGTCAGGTTAACTTCCAAGATCATCTGGCCATCACACCCTCCTGCTTTTAAGCTCCTAGAGATAATAAAATGCTCACTCTCTACATTCTTACAAATGTCATTTATGGGTATTCCCCTAATGAAAAATTAAACCTTCCATAAACAAATGAGTACAGAGAATTTTTTGATATGTATGACTCACAATCTAATTTTTATTGGCAGTATCTATAAGTGTTGCAGCTTGCACTTGCAAGAGATACAGATCTATCCATTTTCCCCATCTGATCCTGCAGATTTGTTATAGATTTAAAGGGACTCACTAAAATGGGTCATGAGGAAAAAAATTTACAACCCACATTTCTTTTTGCTATGGACTGTATTCATAATTAAGGTAACAAATCACTGTATTTACTCTAAGCCTCATAGTTGAAAATCCATTGGAATACTGTGCTGTCACCTAACACTTAAAAAAAAAAAATCTGAGTTTTTCTTAATTCTTACTCTGACTTTTCATTCCTTATTAGGAATAAATGCTATCTACCTCCAAAAACCACACACACACACACACAAAATCACTTAGAAAATATAATTTCCAAAAGTATCTTCCAAAGCTTACTGCAGAGAAAATTATATATACACATTCTCAAATAACTATAGTAGGCGTTCCTAAGATCATCTCCACCCCTTAAAAAAAAAAAAAAGCAGCAAATGTAACCACAATCAAATATAAACAAAATGTTTAACACAGCTATCACCAACTAAGCAATTTATCACAGCTCCTCAAAGTACTTGGTACACACAACGACAGACCAGTATGTCAAGAACAGTTATTACAATTTGAAGAAAAAAACACTGTACAACAGAACGTAATAGTAGAAAAAACTCCTTTAGAAAAACTCAAAGAAATTCTGGAGAGAGCAAAACAGGAGACCAGTTTTAGAAAAATAATGTTTCCCCCCCATGTGTTTAGCATTTATCTGATGCAGGCTCATTTTTGTAAAGAGAAACTTTACCTAACAAGACTCACACCAGGGATCTGATCTATCCCCAAAGGCACTTTCTTAAAATGAGAAAGAACAAAGGAGGAAATCTCCCAGCATGTGCTTTCCATACCAGTTTCTTTGGACAACATCAAGAGTGACAACATAGCCAGCACAGGCTTTTCAGCTTTACTCTGTAGTCCACGTATAACAGAACTGTTTAGCTATCAATCAGAAGGATTCCGAACAAAATAAATACTAGAATGCAAAGATCACAGCGACATAGTGACTACATTTTACAACTACAGAAAACATGTACCTTAAAGTTGCATACTTTTTTATTTTAAGAGTTAATTACCTCCAAATATTCAAATCCCTGGGGCTTTTTCATTTAAGTCAATAGTTTCAAACTAGAAAAAACGAAACCACCCATTCTAGATTTGCTCTCCCTTAATTTGCAATTAGAAGTAAATTAAAAAGAATGACACTCAAAGGCAGAGTCTAACTATACAAATTTTGTAATGTTAACACTGAAAAATTATTGGGAAAAACGATCTCTCGGCGAAGCTTTCCACTGAAAAACTCTCCAGAAACAAACCTGGCGTTTGCCTGTTCTAGGAGTTATCGTTTCACTATAACAGAGATAATTCTTTAAATAATTTTTACTAATTAGGAAAAGACGACTCTTCCCCAAAGATTTACAACTGTATACCCCAATCTCCACTGACAGCGATGTCAGTTCTCTGGGTCAGGATACAACCAGCTGCTCGGTTCACACATAGGAAGCCACAGAGAAGGGAATATCGCGTTCAGAGCCTCGAAATAATACGCGTTAGTTAAAAACTGCTTGCTACTAAACCAAAATTATTCAAGCGGAGCCCCATTTGTCACAATCCAATCACAAGGGTTCCACCCCCCTCCCCCAACTGCTTGTGTAGTGGTATATCTGCTTCGGTAAAGAAGCCATCATCAGGTAAAGAAGACTGGGGTGGGAGAAAAAGCGGGGAAAAGGGGGCACCCTTTCATCCAATTTCGCGAGGCGTGAGTAATTGGTACAGTTGAGAGGAACGGAGGAACGTTCTATTTAATTGGAGGTTGAAGTAGGATGAGGGGACAATTTTGTTCAAATCAACATGGCCAGCAAGATGTCCCTACAAACAAAAGGCAACGGGGGGATATAAACACGAACCATTCACCTCCATCAGCTATAGCATCGCCATCATGGTGTGTGCAGAGACCCCCGAAGGCTCCTCTCACCCTCCACACCAAGCCAAAAGGAAGAGATGGAAAAGAAGGGAGAGTTGCTGCTTCCCACCACCTACCATTGCTTCCAAATACACACCCTTCGAGGGGGTTTCTCCCCGCGGTTGCCCGGAATCAGAGAGAAAGAGTACCGTCCCGCCCAGGCAGACTCCCCCGCTACCCCCCAGTCGAACCTCAACGCCAGCCTGGGGTTCACTAAACTTTACTGGAGCTTCTCCCCCACATCCCCACTCCATCGCCCCAGGATCGCGCTGCCCACAAACGGGCACCCCGGGCGCCTCCTGACAGGCGGGTAACCGGGGAGAGCCGAGTCCGGGGCGGGGGCGGCAGGGAGCCACGGAGGGGCGGGGCGGCCAGAGCCAAGTTCCCGGGGGTCTGAGAGGAGCGCCTGACAGCAGCCCGGGACTGCAAAGGAGGAAGAGGAAGCCGCGGCGGGGAGGTTTCCCAATCCCCCCAACATGAACACCCATCCCCTGCCCCCGCTCCTCACGGGGGGCGGGGAGGCTGCCAGGAAGGTGAGGAAGCTGAGCCCCAGAGACAGCCGCGGCCCCCACCTCCGGACTCCCGATCTCTTCCCCCGCCACCCCCGCCAGAGGCGCCCACAACAATAACACGCCGGGGACGACCCGTCAGCGCCCCCGAGGCACCCGGGGCCCGCGGCCCGCCGCTGCCGGGCCCCCTCAACTGGGGCCAGGCGCGCCGATCCTCTCTACAACTCCAGGCCCATGTGGAGTCAAGCCCGAGCGGCCCCCCAGGGTCGGACCCATCCCCCCCGGCACAAGCGGCGCCGTCTCCGCGGCTGAATATTAGAAGTGAATTCGAGCTGCGCTTTACCTTTAGTTCCGCACTGTCCGCCATCTTGCGTCTGTCAGCGCAAGCGCAGTGAACCTCGCCGGGGGCCGCCGCTAGACCCGCCCCTCTAGCCAGCCTGGCCCCGCCCCGGCCCGTCCCCTCTCTCCCCTCCACCTCCCCGGCCCGCCCCGGGCCTCCGCCCCGCTCCGCGCGCTCGCAGCCCCGCCCCGGGCACGTAGAGCTGCGAGGCGGGTACGTACTATTTAAATAATGGCGCCAAGCGAGGAGGTTTGACAGTTACTCCCCCCTTCCTCCCCGCCCCCCATCCTTGCCCGGCTGGCGCCTCCAGGGAAAGGCCGGAGCTGGAGGGCTACTGGCCTGAGCCCCGCCCCTCCGCGGCCTATGGAGCCCTTCTGCAAAGCTTCTATACCTGCAACCAGAGGAAACAGCAATGCCCCTCTCCCCTAATCAGCAAGTCCTTTTCAACACCTGCTACCTGCGAGGCTTCACGTGGGCTGCAAATAACAATCCGTTACTTCTCAAGGATCACTTGAAGCATTCCCAGGTTTATTAGCTCAGATCTTCCTCATCATGAAGCAGTGAGGTAGGCAGGGGAGAGATTACAATTTTTTGTAGTATATATGTTCAGACATAGAAGCTCAGATAGCAAAAGTGACTTGCCCAAATCAGTACTTAAAAGAGGTTGAGGACGTTCATTCATTAACTTATTTGTTTTCACAAATATTTATTTAGCGACTATGTACCAGCCCTGCTTATAAGGGCTATATACACATATACTTTCGGAAATTAAATATAATGAAACAAAGTCCCTGTCTCCCTGTAGTTCTCTAATGTGGGAAACAGACAAGTGAACCAATAAAGATACGATTACAAATGGTGTTGAGTACCAAAAATGAAGAAATGGTCCAGCGAGAGAAAAGGGGGTTGGAAGGAGATGCACTTAACCCTGCAAGGACTTTCTCCATGAAATTGACATTTAAGAAGTGTTGAAAGAATTATTTCATACCTTTCCCTCTCTACTAAAATCCTCCTCCTAAACTCCACTTATTGCTGCTTAAGTTTGTGTCACACCTGATGGAAAAGATATCATATGTCCTCTCAGCATTAAAACTACTCTTATAGGTGTGGGAACATTTGGGTTACTAGAAGTTTTCCTGTGCCTATAAAAGCCAGTCCCTCCACCAGGAAACTGACTTTTTCCCTCTCCCATGTTCCTCCTGCAATTACCCTGCCCTCCAGCATCATTAATTCCCCCCACCCATTAGATTATTTCTATATCCAAATAAACATACTGAAACTCCTCCCATCTAAAATAAACTTCCTGACTCCAAAAGTTCCTCCGGAACTGCCCAATTTCTCAGCTCTCTTTACTGCATAAATGCACGGGTTTTTGAAGAGCTCTCTACAGTGCTCTTTCCCACTTTCTCACTTCACATTTACTTCTCCGCCTACTCTGATCCAGCTTGGACTTCCCTCATCAACATCACTTATCAAGATGACTTATGATCTCCAGGTTTTCAAAGCCAATTGCCAATTCTCTATTCTTATCTAAATTGATAGCCCAGCAGATTGCTTCCTTTCTTTAGAAACACTTTTCCACCTGAACTCCCCTCAATATCTTATTTTCCTGATTTTCTGCTCCCTCCCTGAGCCTCCTTTTCAAAATCATTTGTTGTTTTTTCCCTCTTTTTCTCAATGTTGCAGTGCTCCAGGGTTCAGTCCTTATCCCATTCTCTTTAATTTTACTCTCCCCAGGTGATCTTGTTGACTCTAAGTCTAAATCTGTGATGACACTCAGATTTCTGTCCAGCCCAGATACTCCACCAAAACCCAGATTCAGAAATCCAACTGGTTACTTAAAATATTATTGATCAGAGACATATTAATATGTCTTTTGTTATCCAAAAGTTATTGACCAGAGATGTATTGATATGTTTTTAGAAAATGAGACAATTAACATCACAGTGTTAGAGCTTAAACTTGATCAAGTGTTCGTTATACAACTTATGATCGCCGTTATCAATCACATTTTGCTCCATTAGGTTTTTGTTCCAACCTGTGTATATTATAAATGCAAGTTGTTACCATAACATTTTCAAAAATGATTCATTGCAAAATTTTGAGCAAAGATAAATCTTTCAGTAAGTTTTATGCATACTTTTTCTGATTGTCCAAGTGACCTATGTACTAGTGTCTCAGAAGATGACAGCTCTTCAGAATATAGTTCTGATTCAGGCCCTGTGAATATTAGGCCAGCGTAAAGACAAAAAACCTGAGTGATTGATTCTGATATGGAAAGTGAAACTCACAGTGCTGAAGAAGACTTCACAGGTGTGTCAGATGTAACTATTGAATGTTAATAGCCCACAAAGTGTTACTTATATAACAGAATTCATTTTGACCAGTCAAAATAAAAATCACTGGCCACAGGTGTTAGTTTCTGCAAAAACCCCCCAATCAATAATGAGTTAATACCTCTACCTCATGACTCAAGGTCTTCTCAGATCCATAGCAAAAGGCCTGATCTTACCCCCAATCCTGGCCTTTTCCCAGTATTCTTAGTGGATTGGCAGTATTATCTACCCAGACATTCAAGCCAAAAATGTGGAAGTCACCCTTGGTGACTGCTTCATTAACCTCTCACATCCAATCCATCAGTCAGTTCAGCTGACCCTACCTCTAAAGTATATCCCAAGCCCATCCATTTCACTGTCTTCACTACTATCACCCTACTCCAGGCTGCCATATTTTCACAAAAGGACTGCTGGAAAGCTACTCAATTGACAGGACCACAGACTTTTTTGGCCTTCTAGGTACTGTGGTATAATAACAGATAAAATTTGATTTTGTCCCCAGTTCCTGGAGGGCTTCCCTGGTGGCTCAGAAGGTAAAGAATCTGCCTCCAATGTGAGAGACCAGGGTTCAATCCCTGGGTCAGAAAGATTCCCTGGGGAAGGGAATGGCAACCCACTCCAGTATTGTTGCCTGGAGAATCCCATGGACAGAGGAGCCTGATGGGCTACAGTCCATGGGGTCGCAAAGAGCCGGACACGACTGAAACACACACATTGGTTCCTGACACACAGTTCCTAAAATCCTTATTTCCTGAGTGATAGAATTGTCTTTTGTTAATCATAACAAGCCCCTTTTCATCACACCTGAAATTATGTTAAAGAGGTGACTCAGGGTGGGGCTCCTGGGTGGCTTCAGGATGGCAGTTGGTCATTAGAAAATCAAAGGTGATCAGAGGGAGGACCGTGAATACCTGGAAGCCATGGCAGGTGAGGTGGGCTGCCTGAAGAAGATGTGAAAGCGGCGTGTCCCCTCCTCTCATACCTTGCCCTATGCATCTCTTCCATCTGGCTGTTCCTGTGTTGTTTTCTTTATCATGAAATGGTGGAAACTGAGTGTTAGTCTCTTCCATCTGGCTGTTCCTGTGTTGTTTTCTTTATCATGAAATGGTGGAAACTGAGTGTTAGTCGCTTAGTTGTGTCCAACTCTTTGTGACCCCATGGCCTGTAGCCTGCCAGGCTCCTTTCTCCAAGGGATTCACCAGGCTGGAATACTGGAGTGGGTTGCCACTCCCTTCTCCAAGATATCTTCCTGACCCAGGAATCAAACCTGAGTCTCCTGCATTGCAGACAGATTCTTGTAATCAGGGCTTTCCTGATAGCTCAGTTGGTAAAGAATCCACCCCACAGTGCAGGAGACCTGGATTCGATTCCTGGGTTGGGAAGATCCCCCGGAGAAGGGAAAGGCTACCCACTCTAGTATTCTGGCCTGGAGAATTCCATGGACTGTACATGACCATGGAATTTGTGACTCTTTGTGATCACAGGGTCACAAAGAGTCGGACACGACTGAGCAACTTTCACTATCTTTACCATCTGGGCCACCAGGAAAAGCCATAATAAACTGGTATATGTAAGTGAAGTGTTTTCCTGCGTTCTGAGTCATTTCATGGAATTATTAAAACTGAGGAGGGGATTGCAGGAATCCTCAAATATGGTCAGTCAGAAGTATGAATGGCGTATGAAACTGGCAACTGGCATCTGAAGTAGGTGCAGTCTTGTGGAATGGAGCACTTAATCTGTGGGGTCTGATCTTACTCCTGTTGTTGCTCAGTTGCTCAGTCACGTCCAGCTCTTTGTGACCCCATGGACTGCAGCGTGCCCGGCTTCCCTGTCCTTCACCATCTCCCAGAGTTTGCTCACTCATGTCCATTTGCTCAAACTCATGTCCATTGAGTTGGTGATGCCATCCAACCATCTTATCCTCTGTTGTCCCCTTCTCCTTCTGCCTTCAGTCTTTCCCAGCATCAAGGTCTTACTCCTGTACTTAGTGTCAAAATTGACTTGTTGGATACCCAGTTGGTGCTGGAGAATTAATGTGGAAAGACGCCACCACATTTGGTGTCAGAAAGAACCTCAGAGGCCCCTTCTTCCACAAAAAACTTTAAAAGTATATTTTTCATCTGTATCAGTATCAGTTCAGTTCAGTTGCTCAGTTGTGTCCGACTCTTTGCGACCCGTTGATTCGCAGCACACCAAGCCTCCCTGTCCATCACAAACTCCCGGAGTTCACTCAAACTCATGTCCATTGAGTCGGTGATGCCATCCAGCCATCTCATCTTCTGTCATCCCCTTCTCTTCCTGCCCCCAATCCCTCCCAGCATCAGGGTCTTTTTCAATGAGTCAACTCTTCACATGAGGTGGCCAAAGTACTGGAGTTTCAGCTTCAGCATCAGTCCTTCCAATGGATACCCAGGACTGATCTCCTTTAGGATGGACTGGTTGGGTCTCCTTGCAGTCCAAGGGACTCTCATAGCCGCTTGCAAAATAGGTTAACAGTTCCTTTGAAAACTAAAAACATACAGACAACAGTTGTGTCCTTGGGCAGTTTTCCCAGAGAAATACAGGAGGTTGTACCAGAATGTTCATAGCAGCTGTATAAGAGCACCAAACTGGATATTATCCAAATATCCTTTAATGAGTACATGGCCAAATGAACTGATACATCCATACCATGAAATGCTGAAACCACACACATTGGATGGGATTTGCGCACAGTCAAAATTCAGATTTGGTCTTGAACCCATGAACTCGGACTCAAACCCACCGTCTTTTAATTAAAAGCACTCACCTGGTGCCAGGACTTATGGAAGCTCAGGTTCTTTATGTCTTAGAGAAATAGGAATTCAGCAAGAGGCAAAGTGATAGGCAACAAAGTAGACATTAATATAGGATGCTTATAAGGGATATGGGTTTCCCTGATAGCTTAGTTGGTAAAAAATCCGCCTGCAATGCAGGAGACCTTGGTTCAATTCCTGGGTTGGGAAGATCTGCTAGAGAAGGCATAGGCTACTCATTCCAGTATTCTGGCCTGGAGAATTCCACAGACTGTATAGTCCATGGGGGTCACAAAGAGTCAGACATGACTGAGCGACTTTCACTTTCTTTCTCTAATCTATAAGGGATATAAGCCAGCAGGCAAGGGTGGGAAAGCAAATTTATTTAGGGAGATACACACTCCTTAGAATGTGGGCAGTCTTAGAAGGTGAGAAGCCCTGGGAGATATACATTTCACAGTCAGAATGCAGTCAGTCTCAAAAGGCAAGTGGACCCAAACATGGGAGATATTCAGTTTTTAGACTGATTTCATAGGCTAATGAGTGGGAGGATTATTCCAGCTATTTGGGAAAAGAGATGGAAATTTCCAGGAACTGGGCTACAGCCTACTCCTTAACCGTTTATGGTTGGCCTCAGATCTGTCACAGCATTTGTGCTGTATGTCTGTCATTTAGCAAACTAATGTATTACAGTGAGGGTCAAAGTCTACTGGGAGTCGAATCGTCCACCATCTCAGGCCTAGTAGGTTCTAACCAGTTTTTGTCTTATCCATAACATCTATGTCATTCTTTTAAAAGTTATATCCTCCCCTCTTCCTTCCCGGCTCAACAGTACTCAGCAATTTAAAAATATACATATTGATACACAACAGCTTAGATAAACTTCATGGAATTTATGCTGAGTGAAAAAAACAATCCCAAAAGAATTACATGAGTTATTGCTTGATTCCATTTATGTAGCATTAATGAAGTATCTCATAGCTCAGTTGTGTCTGACTTTGTGACCCCATGGATGGTAGCCCACCAGATTCCTCTGTTCATGGAATTCTCCAGGCAAGAATACTGGAGTGGGTAGCCATTCCCTTCTCCAGGGGCTCTTCCGGACCCAGGGATCAAACCCAGGTCTTCTGCATTGCAGGTGGATTCTTTACCATCTGAGCTACCAGGTGATGAAATAACATAATTACAGAGAAGGAGAAGAGATTAGTGGTTGCCAGGAGTTAGGGATATAGGGAGAAAATAGTTCTTTCAAGTGTCAACTTCTTGGTTTTGATATTGTACTATACTTCCATAAGATGTTATTAATAACTTTGGGGGGGAATAGGAAGAGGATGCATGTAACTTCCTTGCATGTTTCTTTGCAATCTTCTGTTAATCTACTTCAAAATAAAAGTACATATATTTTTTCATACATATGTATACATATGTTTGAACAGTGTGTATATATATATATATATATTTGAGAAGTGTATATATGTATATATATATATGTATTAACATATCAAAATCTGGAGACTTCCTGGAGGTTCAGTGGTTATATATCTGCCTTCAAATGCAGGGACACAGGTTCAGTCCCTGTTTGGGAAACTAAGATTCCACATGCTGTGGGGGTACCAAGCCTATGTGCCACTAGAGAGCCCGTATGCTGTGACCACTGATGCCCTCACGCTTTAGCGCCGATGCTCCACAACAAGAGAACACCATGTGCTGTAACTAGAGAGAGGCCCCTGGGTGCCACGCAGAAGAACCAGTGAAGCCAAAAATAAAAATAAAATGAATGGGAAATTATTTTAAAAAATATATATCAAAATTTGTGGAGAGAGGAACAGCAACAAAATTCAGAGTAGATAGCTCCCAATTCCATACCACAAATCACTGAAAAAACAAGAAGGTATCACACCAACTTTTTCAGAATTCTGGAAAACAGTCAAAAGATTTACAGCAACCAACCAAATGCTTAATTTTGTTTTAAAGGCACCTTAAAAATGGTAAGAAAACCTTATGACATTTTTACTTGCCCCTTCCCTACTCCCTGCCTGACTCTGCAGCAGACAGAAGCCCACATTTCCAGAGAAGAGCCCTGATCCCTGGTATCGCTGTGTTTGTCTATTCCAATCTGTCTGGGGGCTAGCTGAAGGACTAATTCAAGGTCCTTGTCTCCATCTTGCCAGCGCTGGAACCCAAAGCAGTGGTCATTGCTTGAAAACACTGTAAAGTGAATAAATAACCTGCAATGGCCTGGGGCCAAAGATTACAGCTGGTACACAAAAGACCTAAAGCCTGGAAGTAAAAGCTGGAGAGAAATTTTCTGGAAGTTAGAGCACTCATATTCAAAAGTGTTTATGCACACTGGGATATTTAGAAAGCTAAACAAGAGGCATGCTCAGGAAAGACCTGAGAAGATCCTAAAATTGTACCACTGGCTGATCTATATGCTCAGTGCAACCAGGAATTAACAGACTGAGGAAGAATTTCAAGTGGCCTGGCTAAGTGTTAAAGGAATGCTCTCGCAAGAGGCAACTGCAAAAATTGGGAAAGGTGTTTGTTTAAGTGCTCAGTGTTCAAGGAAATCTCTGTAAAAGCACTGGCTGAACGTAAGTCGAGGCTTCAAAAATCAAGACCAGCAAATCCTGGGCAAGGGAGAGAGCTTAATTTCCAGAGATAACCTATTATAATATTCAAATATCCAGTTTTCAACAACAACAAAAAATCACAAAAAGTACAAAGAAACAGGAAAAAATGGCCCATTCAAAAAAAAAAAAAAAAATTGACAGAAACTATTCCTGACGAAGCTCAGACATTGGTACTATTCAGATTAGATTGAAAGATCACTAAAATATATACAGAAAAGAAAAGAAGGGAATCAAAATATAATCCTACATAAAAATCAACCAAAAAAATTGTCAAGGCAGTAATGAGGGAATGAAAAGTGTATAAACCATACAGAATATAGTTAAATGACAGAAGAAAGACCTTTCTAATCAATAGTTATTTTAAGTATAAATGATTAAGCTCTTCAATGTGAATCTCTTGGTTAACTTTATTCTTAAGAATTTTATTCATTTTAATATTATTAAAAATGAAATTATTTTCTTACTTTCCTTTTTAAATTGTTCATAGTGTACACAAAAAAACCTAATTTTTATGTGCTGATTTTGTATTTCATACCATTACTGAATTTAACTCCTAGGTGGCAACTGTTGTGTCATATAATCTACCACAGTAAAAAATTAACCAAGCAAACAAACTTGGAAGGAAATTATAGCCATATGTGCCAGTATAAGAAAAATTTGAAGGTTGAAGATCAATTATATAAGTTTCCATCGCAGGCAGCTATTAAGAGAATAACAAATCAAACTCAAGCTAGCAGTAAGCAAATAATGAGAACAGAGATAAAATTTAAAATAAAAATAAGTCAGCAAAGCCTAAAGTGGGTTATTTTTAAATTTTAATGAAATTGGTAATAAAATGAAATAAAAATAATAATAAAATTAAATTTCCCCTAATAAAACTTATCAAGAAAAAGAAAAAAGAAAAATTCTCATCATCATGATGTCGATTCTACATGAAAGGCAAATGAGCTGTCCTATGTGTGCCAGTAATGACAGAAGCCCTTTTTAGAAATTATGATCATCATGAGTGAACTAAGGGTCACCCACTACAGATCCTTCAGACACTATAAAAGATAATGAATACTGTGAACAGTCTGATTCAAATACAGCTGATGATTTAAACAAAATGAACAAATTCCATAAAACCAACAACTTGCCAAAACTGACTCATATCCAAGAAAATGAGAACAGTTCTATACCTATTTGAAAAGTTGAATCTATTATTTAAAACTTTCTTACAAAGAAAACGCCAGACACACATGATTTTACCAGTGAATTTGCTAGACAATTAAGGAAGAAATAACAGCCAACCTTAGTCTTCTCAAGAACAGAAAAAGATATAACATTCCCAACTCTTTACAAGGTCAGGACCGTGAAACCAAAACCTGACAAGGATATTACAAAACAGAAAAAGTAAGGACCACTCTTTCATGCCCAAAGGGGTGAAACTCTTAAGCAAATATTAGCAAATTTAATCCAACTCTTTCTCTCTCTCTCTCTCTATACACACACACACACACACACACACACACACACACACACCACGTAATGGAATATAACCAAGAGGAGCTTATTCTAGGAACACAAAAAAACTGTTTAATATTTGAAAACCAACCATTTAAATTTGTCACATTAGCAAAAAGAAAAAAATGATATGATCACATTGATACAGAAAAATTCTTTAATAAAATTTTATACTTATTCATGATACTACTTCAATAAACTAGTAATAAGAGGAAACTCCTTTATATGATTATAAGTATTTACCAAAAACCCACAAAAAAACATAATTAATGGTAAAACAGTGAAAGTATTTCTTTTGATAATTAGAATGACACAAGATGATAATGTAAGTAGAAGGGGGAAATCAGGATTAGAAAAGAAGTAATAAAACTGTCATTCACAGAGAAGTTGATGGTGCATGGAGAAAATCTCAAAGAATTCTCACAAAAATTATTGGATAGAAGAATTTATTAATAAGTGAATTTCACTGGATGGGATGTGAGTTAACAAAAATCAATTATGTTTCTATATCAGCAATAAATAAATAGAAGATGTAATTCAGAAAAAGATGTCTTTATTGGATAGAAGAATTTATTAATAAGTGAATTTCACTGGATGGGATGTGAGTTAACAAAAATCAATTATGTTTCTATATCAGCAATAAATAAATAGAAGATGTAATTCAGAAAAAGATGTCAATTACATTTTTAAAATAACAAAAAATATATTTGAACACATCTTATAAAAAAAGACCTCTACACAGAAAGCTATTAAACTTTTGATGAAATTAAAGACCTAAATAAACAAAACAGAGAGATTATGCTCTTCATAGATTTGAATACTCAGTATTGTAAAGATATCAGTTCATCCTATATTGATATGTATTTAATTGGAATATATTCAATGTAATTGTAATCAAAATCCTAGTAGATTTGTTACAGATACTAATAAACTGATTCCAATATTTATAGAAATGTGATGATTCAGAAAAAGGAAATGCAGTCTTGAAGGAAACAACATAAGTGGAGGCTTCACACTACCAGATATCAATATATATTATAAACCTAGAGTGGTTAAATCATTATAACATTGGCACAAGGAGAGACAAATAGACTAAAGAACAGAAGAAATAGTTCAGAGACACTTGGAAAAAGCACAATCTTTTCAGAAAAAGATACAGGTCAATTGGATATCATTCAGCAAAAAATGATTCATGACCCCTACCTCAAATCATACACTGAAAGCAATTACAGAGAAATTATAAATCTAAATGTGAAATGCAAAATAAAATCTTCTGTAAGTTAACATAGAAGAATATCTTTAAGGCCCTAATATAGGCAGAGATTTCTTAAATGACATACAAAAAGTGCCAACCACAAAGGAAAATTTTAATAAATTGGAGTATATAAAATCAAAACTTTTCATCATAAGACACTATGAGGAGATGGACTTCCCTGGTGGGACACTGGATAAGAATCTGCCTGCCAATGCAGGGGACATGAATTCAATCCCTGGTCTGGGAGAATTCCACATGCCACAGAGAAACTGAGCCTGTGCTCTAGAGCAGACAACCTGCAACTACTGAGTCTGTGCACCTAAAGCCTGCTCTGCAACGAGAACCCGACGCATGGCAACGAAGAGTAGGCCCTGTTGGCCGCAACTAGAGAAAGCCCACACAGCAGCAACAAACACCCATCACAGCCAAAAATAAATATGCTAATTAATTTAAAAAATTTTTTTTAATTGAAGGATAATTGCTTTACAGAATTTTGTGGTTTTCTGTCATAGATCAACAAGGATCAGCTATAGGTACAACCATGTCCCCTCCTTCCCTGGTCTCCCTCCCATCTCCCTCTCCATCCCACCCTTCAGCCTCTTGCAGAGCCCCTGTTTGAGTTCCCTGAGTCATCCAGCAAATTCCCATTGGATATCTATTTTACATGTAGTATTGTAAATTTCTATGTTACTCTCAACATACATCTCCGCTTCTCCCTCCTCTCCTCCCACCGTGTCCATAGTCCTGCTCTCTATGTCCGTTTCTCCATTGCTGCCCTGAAAATAAATTCATCAGTGCCATCTCTTCAGAGTCCATATGTATGTATCAGTATATGATACTTATATTTCTCTCTTACTTACTTCACTCTGTATAATGGGCTCTAGTTTCATCCACCTCATTAGAACAGATTCAAATGTGTTCCTTTTTATGACTGAATAGTATTCCATTGTATATATGAACCACAGCTTCTTTATCCAATCATCTGTTGATGGATATCTAGGTTACTTCCATGTTCTGCTGCTGCTGCTGCTAAGTTGCTTCAGTTGTGTCCAACTGTGTGCGACCCCATAGACGGCAGCCCGCCAGGCTCCCCCATCCCTGGGATTCTCCAGGCAAGAACACTGGAGTGGGTTGCCTTTCCTACTCCAATGCATGAAAGTGAAAAGTGAAAGTGAAGTTCCTCAGTTGTGTCCATGTTCTAGCTATTGTAAGTAATGCTGCAATGAACATTGGGGTACATGTATTTTTTTCAGTTTGATTTCCTCAGGATATATGCCAGGAATGGGATTGCTGGGTCATATTGTGGTTTTATTCTTATCTTTTTAAGTAGTCTCCATATTATCTTCCATAGTGACTGTATCAATTTACATTCCCACCAACAGTGCAAGAGTGTTCCCTTTTCTCCACACCCTCACCAGCATTTGTTGTTTGTAGACTTTTTGAGGATGGCCATTCTGACTGGTGTGAGGTGATGTCTCATTGTAGTTTTGATTTGCACTTCTTTAATAATGAGTGATGTTGAGCATCTTTTTCATGTGCTTGTTAGCCATCTTTATGTCTTCTTTGGAGAAATGTCTCTTCAGGTCCCTTTCCCACCTTATGATTGAGTTGTTTGTTTTTCTGGTATTGAGTTGTATGAGCTGCTTGTATATTTTGGAAATTAATTCTTTATCAGTTGTTTCCTTTGCTATTATTTTCTCCATTCTGAGGATTGTCTTTTCACCCTATTTGTAGTTTCCTTTGCTGTGCAAAAGCTGTTAAGTTTAATTAGGTCCAACTTGTTTATTTTTGTTTTTATTTCCATTACTCTAGGAGGTGGGTCCTAGAAGACAGAGAAAAAGCAAGCCATTAGTGGGAGAACATATTAAAATACATGTATCCAACAAAAGAGATCTTCTATAATATTATGTAAGAAGCTTATAAAAATTATTCAAAGCAATTCAACAAAATAAAAAGCAGACAACCCCATAGAGCAAATAGACAAGAGGGTTGAATTGGCACTTCAGTAAAGAGCCTATTCTAAGTGGCCAATAGATACATAAAAAGATGCTCAACTTCATCAGTCATCAGGGAAACACTTATTAAACCCATAGTGTAGCAAATTTAGGAAAAGGAAGAAACAGCCTTAGCTCAGCTTAAATGTTACTCTCTCTGAGATGCCTTCTTATCCAAGACGGGACATGGTGGTGTTTATTTCACCTGTAGTCAGTATTTGCCTTATTTTTGGCTGACCCACATTTAAGTCACCTCTATTATGCTAGACCTCACAGAGGGAATTCCCCATGGTGGGAGTTTTTGTGGGAAGCAAGTGTCCAGAGCTAGCCACCCAAAATGGAAGCCAGGAGCTGAGGGAGAACAGCTTCATGGGACAGGAAGTGGGACAGGTGTGTGAATCAAACCCAGTCAAACGAAAGCTTGCTGTTGGTTCCCTGGTCCTCTGTTGAGAGCTAGACACAAGGGCAGAGATCTGGTAAACACAGCCATCTGCAGCATCACCTTCTCAGTGGTTTCTGATACTCAGTCCCTGGACCTCTCAGGGTTCTAGTTTGCTTTCCAAGTCTACTTATCCAGACTCTCTTTGATCCAAAGTTTCCAATTACCTTCTAATAACTTCCCCCCTCCCTTTTTTTAACCTAAGTGAATTTTCTTGCTTACAGTCAAGGATCCTGTCTGATGTGTCTCTCTCATTCATTTTTTTTCATCATAGTTATCAAAATGTATAGTTATTTTATCTATTTGTCTACTTGGTGTTGACCCATATCGAACAGTAAGCCTCAGGAAGTCAGGGTTAGTATCTATCTTGTTTTCCACTGTACCTCTTATGCTTGAATAGGAACTTACATATAACAAAAACTCAGTAAGTGCTAGCTGAATGAATGAATGCCTCCTTTGCTTACTTACCTGCTGTATTGTCTGTTTCTTCGCAGACAAGGGATTTTCAGCAGCCATCCCCTCTGTAATGTTTAATTCAACATATTTTCTGTTGAAGCATTTTCATCCAATGATTAAGAAGCCTGCATTAAGGGAGCCTAGCTTCAAGATAGATCGAGGATCTAATTTCAGGTTAAATGATTAGAAAGCTGCCTCATGTTACTACTTCTTGAATATGCCCAGATATTTATGTTAACCTTTTAGTTGCTAAGCAATAGTTCACTTTTCTGTCTAACTAACATTCTTCCATTCCACAAAGTAGATCATCATAACCTGATGAATATCCACCATCTTAGGGAACTAAACTTAGCCATTTAAAATTTTTGAATAAAAACAAAATAAGGATTTTGTTTTGCATAAGAACTAACTTTTTAAATTTCTCTGAATTGACCCTCTTGCAGAACACGTTATTAACCAGGAGTTTCAGTCTTTAATAGAATTGCAGAATGAAATATCAGGTAAGGAAGAAAGATAGAATAAGGAGATATCCAAATTATAACTTATTTTGAGTGAGGGTGGTGTAGCGGAAGGAAGTCAGTCTAAAGGACTGGGTGTTTTTATTCAGCTTTAAAGCAAAATTACATTTTTTTGAAGGTGGGCTCAGAATATGGTGGCCCATCCTCTGAGCCATAAAAATAGAGTAGCAGAAGTCCTTCTTGGAGAAAAAATGGGACCCAGTGATGTGGATAATGAGAGGTTGTTATTGTTACTTATAGTCTATTTCACTGCAATAAACCTTCAAAACAAAAATACCTGTGATAGCCATTAAGTTTGTTCACAAATATCCAAGTGTTAGGAGGAGGGAGATGTGTCACTTCTAGGCAGAGCCATGGATCGGTGCATATTCCCGCTCCCTGCTGTGATGATTGTAGAAGCAGATGCTCAAGTGGACCTTCCATCAGCTAAGGCTCCTGGGTGACTTCATCAAACAGTTGGCCCTGCTGACCCACACTGGATATATAGCATAGGCAAGAAATAAACTTTCATTGTTTTCAGTGATCAAGATTTGGAAGTTTGTTACTACAGCTTAATCCTGACCTCATGCCTACTATGAGAAGCTGCCAGAACAAAAACCTGTAAAGTGTCATTGGCAGTGACAAAGATGATGAGTCATGTTATCCAATGGTGAAACATTTGGTAAAAGCTGTTGCCTGAAATTACTTGGAAGGTAAATTACGCACCTAATGAAGTTGTAGCTCTAGAAGAAGCAATTAAAAAACATAATGTTAACCGTATGCTTTGGCTGTTTTAGACAAGTTATTACAGAGAAAGGGAGGGAGGGGCTGAGTGGTTTGCAAGCAGGAATGAAAGACAAAAGAAAGAGTCCAGGAATTCAGAGATTTGCAAAGTTAGAAGACTGCTTCTACTCACAAATAAAAGATCAAACAACGAAAACCCAGTGTTATAGTAAGAATCTATTCAAGGCTGCTGTCCTCATATCCACATTTAAAACCTCCCCAAGGACCAAAATGTGAGAATAAATAAGTCCAATCAGAATGGGACTTTGGGGTTGATTCCCTTCAGTGAGTGTGACTATTTGGATTTTTGGGTTTTGTTTGTGTTTTTTGTTTTGTTTTGTTTTTGGCTCCACTGGGTCTTTGCTGCTGTGCACAGGCTCTCTCTAGTTGTGAATGTAGGCTACTCTCCAGCTATGGTGCGCGGGCTTCTCATTGCAGAGAGATGGCTTCTCCGGTTGCAGAGCCGGGGCTCTAGGCACGTGGGCTTCAGTAGTTGTGGTGCAGGGGCTTAGTTCTCCCGCGGGATGTGGGATCTTCCCAGAGTAGGGATCAAACCCGTGTCCCCTGCATTGGTAGGTAGTCCCCTGCACTGGACCACCAGGGAAGCCTATGAATGAGAATATTTGGATTGTGGGAAAGGCTTTTGGGGGCTGAAATGTGGAATATAGTAATCCTTGTGGCTGTTTATAAATATTTTGGTTTTCTTCTCCTAAACATATGGTAGGAGTGTACTTCCTCTTTCCATCTGAAATTAATGTAATTGAATTTGGCTGATAACATGTGAAAGGAAATCACAGATGGCATTTGGGGGCAGAAGCTTTTTTTTTTGTTTCGGCAGCATGGGGGCTCTTAGTTCCCCAACTAGGGCTCAAACCCGTGCCCCTGCAGTAGATGTTTGGAGTCCTAAGCACTAGACCACCAGGGAAACTCAGGGCAGAAACTTTAAGAGCCAGTGCTGACCCATCATTTCCTCTTCCTCTTCTTCCTCTGTGTTGGTGTTAGTAGAAGCACATCTTGAGATTCAGTCTCCTTTAGCATGGGTCCCTGAGTGACCACAATCCATACAGCTTTCTGCCAACCTAACATGTAATATAAGCAGAAATACTTCTACTGAGTTACTCCACTGAGATTTTAGATCGTTTTTTTCTTTCTTATCACAGCACCCCTAATCTATCCTGACCAACGCAGTGACCGGTGTGCTTAATCTCTGTAGGAGGAAAACATTAAGCAAGAAAGGAAATCCACAGCCATAAACTAAAAAAAAAAAAAAAAAAACATATTGGACTATGTACTAATTTTAACTTTTGTGTGGTAAAAGATGCCACAAAGAAATCATATGCTAGAAAAAAACTTTGGCAATATATATACAAAGGATAAATATTCGCTATCTTCAAAGACCATTAATCAACTGATTAAAAAACTACCCAACAGAAACAATAGGAAAAGGATATGAGGAAGTTGAGGTGGACATGTTTTGTTTCCTTCTCCAGCAGCTTTTCTTTCTGTCGAAAACGTAGATTTTCCTTCGGAGGAACTGCTCCTCTCACGTTCTCAGGCATGTGATTGGGTAGGTCTGACCACACCCTCAGCTCCAGTGGACTCCAGACTGGATTGAGTCACGTGCCAAACCCTGGACTAATCGCTGGAATTGGGAACAACTGGATAAATGTTGGCATTTCCACTAGATATTACTGAGAAGCTTTAAAAAAATGAGATTGTTCTACCATGCTTATTTGGAAAGATGAGCATAATATATATTGATAGTTTGATGAAACAACCAAGTTTTCAAGTAATGTGTATAATATGACCACATTTTTTTCTAAATAAAAAGAGGAAGACCTATAATACATGTGAGTAAATCTTTGTATGAGCACAGAGCAAAGTGTACAGCATGCAGATAATATCATGAACACTGTGTGCTTGTTGTTAGACTCTTGTCTCAGGTCCAGAAACCTTTCATTCTGCTTTGTGATGCTAGGCCTGATACGCCACAAACTCCATTTGCCAGCTGCTGTCACCCTCTGTTAGTACGGGTTGCTGGAGGGAGACTGGAAAGTTGAAGGAGGGACTTCCTATTTGCCTCCTGAGGGCTTCCTGTAAAAGCAAGCCCAGTACTTTTTCACACTGGCAGCAACGGTTGGTTCCAGTTCTCACTACTTCCCACAATCCCGGAATGAGCTTCATGATGCCCCTTTAGAGCACTGATATTCTAGTGTCTACTCCTCAAGAGTTCTGGGTCCCAGCTCTCCTAGTGTCTAAGTTCAAACAGCTCTGGCTAATTCCCTTTGTTCTTCAGCCCTAGGGGTGGGGAGCCATTTCCTACAGCTTCTCTGCTATCTCAAAGCCCCCTTTTGCCTCATCAGCCTTCCAGTATCTGTTTAAGTCAATTGTATTGGATTGCTATTGCTGCTCCAGTATGTTACCACAAACCTAGTGGCTTAAATCAATACACATTTATTATCTTACAGTTCTGGAGGTCAGAAGTTCAAAATGGGTTTCACTAGGTTAAAATGAAGGTATCGACAAAATTCTGTAAAGCAGTTATCCTTCAATTAAAAAATAAATAAAAAAAATCAAGGTATCAGCAAACGTTCATTCCTTCCAGAGGGGTTAGGAAAGAATCTATTGCCCTGCCTTTTCCCATATTCTCGAAGCTGCCTGTATACTTTGGTTTGTAGCTCCACCTTAACAGACAGCAGCATAGCATCTTCAACTCTCTCTCTGACTCTCCTGCCTCCCTTTATCCCTTTTAAGGACCTTTGCAATTACATTGGATGTACACTGGTAATTGATGATAATGTCCCCTTCTCAAGATCCGTAACCTTATCATATCTACAAAGTCCCCTTAGCCAAAACTTCATGACAGCAGGAACTTTGCTTTGTGAAGTACATAGAAGGCATATTATGCATATTTTTGCATAAAGGAATAGATTTAGTTCTGTAGTTAATTATTTAGTAGAAAATGTCACCAGAAAATTGAAATATGTGCTTGAATCTCTTGGGTCAGTGTTCTGGGACACCTGTGCACAGGTTTTGATGTTCTGTATATGACCTACATGAATCATGATTCCCAACCTTGGAGTAATGCACTTTCCTCAAAAGGTTTTCTTTCCCTAACAGTGACAGAGTCTGGAGACTAGGATATGGACCTCATTGGGGGCTAGTGTTCTTCATACCACCCCAACCACCTGCATCAGGGATTTGTCAACTTGGACTGCAAAGGACCGGACAGGAAACATTTTAGGCTCTGCAGGCCATACTGTGTCTGTAACAACTACTCAGCTCTGCTGTTGTAACAGGAAAGCAGCCATAGATGATTGAAAAACAGATGAGCATGGCTGTGTTCCAATAAAACTTTTATTTACAAAAATAGATAGGGTGGGATTTAGCCGACTATTGTACTTGAATGAATTATGGGCCCTAGCATTTCAACTCCATCCTAGATTAAAATTATCTCTGTTAAAGGACCCATGTATTTTTCTGTTTACCTGACTAATTCAGTTTAATTATGTCAGAAGGGTATTGAAAAGAGAGAGTGAGGAGATTATTGAAATTTCTGTAATATCTCTATATTCTTTGACTTATCACAATTAGAATATACTACTCTTATGGCGAAAACATCAAACAGCCAATAAGCAAAAAAGTGTCTACTGTATATCTATATATAAAAATATGTTCTTTATAATAGCAAAATATTGGAAATAACCTAAATGGCCAACCAATGCCTGAATTGGTTGGATAAATTACATACTCATACAATAGGCAGCGCAATGGTTCCCCATTTCACTCACAGCAAAAATAAAAATCTTCACAACAGCCTACAAGGCCCTATACTTATTTATTCACTAATCTTACTAAAATGTAAATTACATAAGATTGCGGATTTTTCTCACTTCTGCTAATTTATATATCCCTGCCCACTCCAGTATTCTTGCCTGGAGAACCTCATCGACAGAGGAGCCTGGTAGGCTATAGTCCATGGGGCCGCAAAGAGTCAGACACGACTCAGTGATTTCACTTTCACTTTCAGAGAGCCCAGGACAGTACTTTTCAGATAGTTAGATATTCAATTACTATTTTTGGAGTAAAAGAATAATGGAATACTTTGCAACCATTACAAATGATTTTGTAGAATAAAATTTCCACATTTAATCATGTAGGAAAATGTTCAAAATACATGAAGTGGGAATATCCCATTGTAAAACAATATATATGCTATAATCCAATTTTCAAAAGGTGTGTTTATACCTGGGAAAAAATATGGATAAGTCTACTTTAGCATAATACCAGTGGTTATCTCAGAGCATGGAGTTTTGAGTACTATTTATTTAAATTTTTATTTACTTATATCTTTTTAAAGTTTTATGTATAACATACATGTTATATGATATATGTATATTTTTTTTGAGATACTGTTGTATCTTTGAGAAGAACCAACAGCAGTCCTGACCACAGTAAGAACTGTCCAAGACTTAGCCAGTTATTTTTCAAAGTCTATGGCAAACAGCAACCTTTCCATCAATCCCCTCTTCCCCCCACTCCAGGTAAATGTCGCTCCACCTCCTCTGCATGCCCTACACCTTTATTGAGAGTTCAGAGGCTCTCATTTAAAGAATCCTCCCACCTGAAATAGAAGCATCTGTGGGCAGGAGTCCCATTTTAGGTTGAGAATTAATCTTGGTTTGTAATAAGAGTAATAACTCTTTTAAAAATTGTACTTATTTATCCATCTTTTGGCAGCTCTGAGTATTTGTTGCTTCCGCTTTCTCTAGTTGCAGTAAGTGGGGGCTGCTCCTTGTTGAGGTGTGGGGGCCTCTCATTGCAGTGGCTTCTCTTGTTGGGAGCACAGGCTCTAGGCACACGAGCTTCAGTAGCTGCCGCACAGGCTCAGTAGCTGTGTAGTAGTTGAGGCTCGCAAGCTCTAGGGTACAGGCTCAGTAGTTGTGGCACACAGGATTCGCTGCTCCACAGCACGCGGAATCTTCCCAGACCAGGGATTGAAACCAGGTTCCCTGCACTGGCAGCTGGATTCTTATCCACTATGCCACCAGGGAAGTCCGAGTGATAGCTTTGGAGTCATTAAGACCTACTTGATCTCAAGCAAGTTTTTGGAGTTCTTGGAGTCTCAGTACTCTCATCTGCAATTTGGGATAATCAGGCCCACGTGAGAGGACTGTAGCAGTATGATCGTTAAGAACTAGGACTTTGCAGTTGAACTAGGCTTCATATCCAAGCTGTACCATTCATATGCTTTGAATTCTTAGGCAAGTCACTTTAGCTCTGAGCCTGAATCTCCTCCTCTATATAGAGCATTTCAGCACATATGTCAGAGGTTGGTGGAAGAGACATGAGAATGCAATAGCTATGACCTCACTGGTCCAAGGATCAGCATCACCTTTCCCCTAGCTGATGGCAATGTCCTCCTCATGTCTCCATGTTTCTCCCTCCAGTCCCTTCTCAACACTGCAGCCAGGGTGCTCCAGCGGAATCTCAGTTATTATACATTCTGTTTTTCCTTGTCAGTGAGGGTCAGAAAACCATGGCTTACTAGATCTGATAGACAGAGTGCCTGATGAACTATGGACGGAGGTTCATAACATTGTACAGGAAACAGGGATCAAGACCAACACCAAGAAAAAGAAATGCAAAAAAGCAAAAAGGCTGTCTGAGGAGGCCTTATAAATAGCTGTGAAAAGAAGAGAAGCCAAAATCAAAGGAGAAAAGGAAAGATATACCCATTTGAATGCAGAGTTCCAAAGAATAACAAGGAGAGATAAGGAAGACTTCCTCAGTGATCAGTGCAAAGAAATAGAGGAAAACAATAGAATGGAAAAGACTAGAAATCTCTTCAAGAAAATCAGAGACACCAAGGGAACATTTCACGCAAAGATGGACTCAATAAAGGACAGAAATGGTATGGATCTAAGAGAAGCAGAAGATATTAAGATGAGGCGGCAAGAATACACAGAAGAACTATACAAAAAAAGATCTTCACGACCCAGATAATCATGATGGTGTGATCACTCACCTAGAGCCAGACATCCTGGAATGCAAAGTCAAGTGTGCCTTAGGAAGCATCACTACGAATAAAGCTAGCGGAGGTGATGGAATTTCAGTTGAGCTATTTCAAATCCTGAAAGATGATGCTGTGAAACTGCTGTACTCAATATGCCAGCAAATTTGGAAAACTCAGCAGTGGCCACAGGACTGGAAAAGATCAGTTTTCATTCCAATCCCTAAGAAAGGCAGTGCCAAAGAATGCTCAAACTACTGCACAATTACACTCATCTCACACGCTAGTATAGTAATGCTCAAAATTCTCCAAGTCAGGCTTCAACAATACATGAACCGTGAACTTCCTGATGTTCAAGCTGGGTTTAGAAAAAGCAGAGGAACCAGAGATCACATTGCCAACATCCGCTGGATCATCGAAAAAGCAAGAGAGTTCCAGAAAAACATCTATTTCTGCTTTATTGACTATGCCAAAGCCTTTGACTGTGTGGATCACAATCAACTGTGGAAAATTCTG